>NW_027526407.1:74409833-74642333 GCF_048455015.1 Haemaphysalis longicornis
GTGCCGCACTGAGATTGGGAAAAAGAATTGGATTGCGACGGAAACGAAATCTTGATACGCGCACGGCGCCGCTTTTAACGGCATCGCTTTCCATTCTAAATACGTTTAAACCGCGGATGATGGCGCCTGAATGCGAAGATGTGGGGAATAATTATTCTTCGCGACTTAATCTTTGTTTTTTTTTTTTTTTTTGTGGCAGATACAAAGCTGTACCGAACAACGGTTTACTGCAAAATAAGATCAGTCTCGAATGACTTGACGCTGAAAACCTTGCGCCATTAGAGATAAGTCCAGGCGACCAATTGTAGGTTTTCCCAGCGTCTGGAACATGGCAACTTAACGAACGGAATTGCAAATGTCAAAACATCGCGGTATCTTAATTAGGCCTTATGCAAGGCGGGAGTCGTGAAAGTGAAAACGGCAGTATCAGAAATGAGAGCCCCCATTGCTTAAAAAAAGACATATAAACGTCTTGCACTCTACAAATGTTACGAACGGATAGTTATTAACAGGAACTGCTGCGAACAATAAGCTTTAACAAGATGTTTTAGCGCGAAAGCGTTGGATGAGGCGGAAGGCGAAAAATTCGGCGTCCCGTGTAAGAAAGAAATTGCACGCAAAATAACCGATGGCGCAAGGAGAATAAAATTGAAATAACTGAGTTTCAAAGAAAGTTTAGTCAATTTTGAATCCGGGATTTTGAACCCTGGACCTACGGAATGGGAGTCGGGCATAGATCCCCAACACCGCGGCCGGTTCTTGACGCTAGGTGGACCCAGTGAGTTCGTCGTGACGTCACACGACCAGAGTGACGAGAACGTAGCATTCGAAATGCTCCGCCTAGTTATGCACTAAACAGAAGCCTAAACGCCGGTGCACTGCGGACATGGCAGACTAAACTAGAGAAAGAGACGAGACGGCGAAGCAGACGAGAGACTCCGCGGCGGTCGCGCAATTCTGTGACCCAGATATCAAGAGAACGATGAACGTCTTCGAGAGGTCGCCCTCAATTCTCACCGGCCGATCCGAGTCAAGCCAGAGCCGGTGAGCCGGCCGGTCGAACACCCTTTATCGGTCTCTTTCGTCTGCATCTGCACCCCCCCCCCCCCCCCCTCCCCCCTCTTTCTCGGCCAACTTGGCCTAAAAATGGCGGAGGTGCGTGCCCCGAATAGCAGACGACCTGCCTGGCCAGTGGACGCCCGCATAGAGAGCGCAGACGACCGGTAAAAAAGACAAGCGAAAACGCGCAGACGATCCTTTCTCCAGTCGCGTAGCAGACGACTCTGCAGCACGGCGGTTCGCTTCAAAAGCTACTCGTCGGCTGTGCCCTTTCCTTGCACGCATTGAGATTCGCGCGGTCTAACGAAAGAACGGGTTTTTCGGCTCGAATGAAGCAACTCAGTCGAGCGCCGTGTCATTCTTGCGCTCTGTGGGGCGTACAATAAGGTTACGTAAAGCGAGGCACGCATGCGCGGTCGTCAGGGCAGAACCAGAAATAACGGCAGGCGTAAGTTAAGAAAGGGCGGACGGAGCGAAAAATAGCGGAGTGTTTCACGCCCCGTATCTAGGACAATCTTGGACGCTCTCCTGAGTTCGCAACAAAGCGCAGTGTCACAATGGTATCGTTAAAAAAAAATCGCGAATCGAATGTTCTTTAGCAATTCTGTTTTCCTTTAGAACGCGGAGTCAATCGCCTCGCTAGTTTTTGACCCAGCTCGCTCTCAACTGTTTGAATTCGCAGCGGAACTTGAAGTTGCGTGAACTCGCCAAACAGTACCATTTTTTTGCTTTTTCGAAAGGTACCGCGTCTATGACGTAACGCTTCAGGGGTGAAATACGGTTATTCTGCCACTTAGAATTGCGGGACCGACCGCATAGGCCTTGTGCGTTCTCTTTCGTACTTTCAAAGCCCTGATCAAGTCATGCGTGCTCAGGACGTTCATGAATGGAATGGAATTCGCCGGATTACCCTGCACAGACACTTCTGACCATTTTTTCCCTGACATTTTAACTAAAACGCAACACGACTAAAATGGTAGACAATCAGCCGCTCCTGGAAAACAATCCGCTCACGTGACTTCACAGCGGACCCCCCTCACAACCACATCCGACGGCCCCCGGCGCCGCCTTCATTCGACCACACCTGTCCTAACTGCGGGGATGATGACCCCACCTTCACTCCTGCGATCAGACTCTGTGAATACCAGAAACTGAAACAACTATGCCTCAATGCTCTCACCCGATCACAAGCAATCTTCCTGAACAAGTTCTTCACCAACACCTGTACTCCGCCAGAGGTATTAGGAAAGAGTATTACCCTCAGAACCCCCCCCCCCCCCCCCTTCCCGATGACCCTGTTGTCACTTGTCACCACCCCATCACATGTGATGTCAACCACCTCATGTGGCACTGCCCCAAATTTTCTCGCTTTCGCACATTCACTCCTCCGTTCCGAGACACCACAACTTACACTGATCCCTCACACGGTATACCGTCCGCAACATTATCATTTATGCCACGAAAAGCGGCCTAGTACGGGCAATTACGCCCTGGTTTACATGATATATCAATGATGCCCATCGACAAAGACATCCACCAGGGCTGAACTCCCCCTTCCCTTCTCTCTCTTTCTCCGCTGGCCACAGGCCTTCCTTCCTATAAAAGCTCGCAACCATACACATTGTATACATACTAGTTTTCATCACGTTGTTGTTTCACCATATGCTAAGCCATGAAATTGGCTTAGTATACAGTGCTTAGTATATCATCATCATCATCACCACCACCACAACAACCATCATCATCATCCAGATTGTGCCCACTGCAGGACGAGGGACTCCCCCAAACATCTCTAGCCACGTCTATCGCGTCTAAGTGAGCCACCCTTTGGCCCCGAATTTCCGTAGTTCATCCCTACATCGAGTCATTGGAATAAAGAAAGCCGAGCGGGCATGATATAGGCCTAAGAACATAAACAACAAAAGCGACACGTACGCAGCGCAGTCGATAGCTAAATAAAACGGCACTTTTCTTGAAGGAGCCGCGCAGTTACGCTGGCGAGTGTAAGCGCCACCTTCCCGCATATACAAGTGCTAGCAGACCAAAACAACGAAACAGCAGGCGGCGCCACTAACAAATACATATAAAACGAAAGAAGGACGGAACAAAAACGCAGACACGTCACCACGGCGTCGAGGTTAATGGTTGCCAACCCAAATCGCAAGTTCACGGCCGGCTTGACAAAGCGCCACGGCCGAGCCGCGAGCCACCTTAGCCACGCGGAACGGAAAACGCCATTTCCCCCACATCGTCCCCGAATTTGTGGTCGGTAGGTTTTCTTTTCGTTCTTCCTCGCGGCTTCATTTGTAGTTCTTTGGCGTTTTTCTTTTCTTTTTCATATTTGAGCGCGCTCGATTTGCGCCGGCTAGACCAAATCGTGACGTAGCAGCCGACAAGAGCGGCGCTTCCGCGCAAACAGAGCGCAGCGACCAAAAAGATAACAGAAGAATCCAAGCCAAGTCAGATATAGCTGCCGAAAAAAGACGCAAGGTCAAAAAATAGCCCCTTGCCGCCGGAAACAAATGTACGGGATCGAGTCACAGAAAAGGGGTTCTCCCCTCGTGACTTCGTTCAACGCAGTGACAACAAGAGAAAAAACGACGGGAACCGAACACAGGAAATCTTTCTTCGCACTGTGTCGGTCGGCAGCATTCGTAAACGTGAGCAGACGACCGTAAACGTGAGCAGACGACCGAAAATTTCAACCGACAAGAAAAACTATAGTGCAGACAGTGGATAATAAATACGTGTAGTACGCTTTAACAAATGAAAAAGATAATGTTAGCCATCCATACAGGCTTAAATACCTGCTTTGAACGGTATTGAAAAAAAAAACATTCCCCGAATAAAACAAACGAAGGTGAAACTGAAGAGTTGCGATACATACGTCAACGGTACTGGTACTATACAGTGGCGATATAGTGGGTCAAGGCGCGCCAAACGAAACAGAATACTCATGGGAGTAGAACTGCTACTGATGGGCAACTAGCCAATCCGTAGCCAAGTGCCAGCAGCAGGTTCCGACCAGGACCGAAACTCTTGAGTTATGTCCGCTTCAAAATGTCCACTTCGCGTCAGTTTTAAGACGTGACGTGATCCCACTTGCGAGGCCTGTATGGCACTGAACAGATATTACCGCACCGCCTCGCTTGACCTACGTCACACGAGTGTCGTGTGCTCTCAGTCAATCATAGCTCTCTCAAAGTGGCCACTTTGAAAAGGTATAAAAATGGACAACACTGAGAATTCCTGCCCCGCTTTTTCACTGACGACAAACGTTGACAAGTGTGAAAACGTTCGCACTTGGTGATAAACAAGCGTGATGGTATTGAATATCTGCTGCGGTTGGTTCAATGACATAATCACTATGTTCACTTTTTTACTAATAACCCGCCGCGGTGGTTCAGTGGCTAAGGCATTGCGCTGCTGAGCACGAGGTCGCGGGTTCGATTCGTGGCCGCGGCGGCCGCTTTTCTGGTGGAGGCGAAAGGCAAAAACGCCCGTGTGTACGAGATTTCGGCGCACGTTAAAGATCCCCAGGTGGTCAAAATTAATCCGGAGACCTCCATACGGTGCGCCTCCTCGCCTGCGCTGCGTCGGCGCGTTAAATCCTACAATCAATCAACCAATCAATCAATCAATCAATCAATCAATCAATCAATCAATCAATCAATCAATCAATCAATCAATCAATCAATCAATCAATCAATCAATCAATCAATCAACTTTTTTACTAATAGTAAGGTGAACTAAATGTCTTCTAGATCACTTTACCCATAGTTCCAGTAACACTCTGCACTGGTCTGCACGACGTTGCAGTAATGTGCACCAATTCAGGTGAAAAAAATGCCCCTACTCTGTAACTAAACAACACAAACGCGAAGGAACGATACGGGCGTTGCCACTTCCCCGAGCGTACTTGCGCTTCTTGTTCTCGCGTGGACTGTTGCGATGTTTAACTTCGCCGGAAGATTAGATAACCGCGGTAATTCAGACACCCTACGTGCGGTCGCGTGCTATTGTGGCGCGCTGTCCAAGGACAACCCCGCTCTAAAAGCACTCCGCGGCGTTTGCTCATGGAAGCCCACACATTGCTTGACGGACGTGCAATGTTGTAGACTTTCGTACGCGCACGGTCTCGCAAGCTTGTGCTCGACGTTTTAATAATGATTTTGCGAACGCCCGGGACGTCTGAAGGACTTCAAAGTCGTCCACTCTTGGTGTGTGCCGGAAGGTCCAAGGATTCTCAAACGCTTATTATGTCGTCACATTCTCACCAGAGAGCATTTTAAACCACCCAAGTTTAGCGAAGTTCTCTTGAACCGATTAGATTACCCGCCACGGGGCTCATTGGCTAAGGCGTTGTGCTGCTGAGCCCGTAGATGCGGGTTCGAGTCCCGGGCGCGGCGGCCGCTTTTCAGATGGAGGGTAAAAAGCAAAAACACCCCTTTGTAGAGAGATTTCGGAGTGGCTTAAAAGCCCCCAGATGGTCAAATACTGATCTTTCACCCTCCACTACGGTGCAACTCATAGTCGAGGTGGAGCTTTGGCGCGTTAAACCCGCGAAATTCGAATAGAGCAGTTTATGTCCACTGCGCCAACCTTTTATCACCTTTCTAAAATATTCATAGCTTAGGAAACGAAACGCTAGAAGAAGTAACAGAACGTAACTACCTCGGACAGATGGTTAGTGCTGACCCCAACCACGAGAGAGAAATCCGGCGCAGAATAGCTATGAGCCAAAGAGCACTCGGCAAGCACTCACAAATAATGAAAAGCAAGTTATACCTCGGTCACTCATAGGAAAAAAAATTACACCATCTTCCCGTGGGGAACCCTGATGAGGATGCGAAGCATCATGGGTGTTCCGTGTGGTTCCATTGTGTTGCCGTTATGTTGAGTGATCTGGTGTTTAGTAGCGCCAGAGGGAATTCCGCGTCCGGGTCCACACCGGTGGCAAAGGCACGCAAGTACTGTTGTGTGACGGTGAGTAGGCGGTGGTTCTCGAGGCGCCGAAACTCGTGCATCATGTTCTTGTCGATGTTCTCGTCTCTGTGGTAGAATCGCTAGTCTCCGTCGGCGTTGGTGAGGTAAAGGTTGCTGACGTTGGTGCACCGGCTCAGAGCAACGTACACGCCCTCCTCTTCACAGCTTTATCTTCTCCTTCTTCTTCTTCAGCGGTTCCCGTACGGGAAGGTGATGACGGTGGTTGAACGCGAAGCTATCTCGTGATGGATTCTTTGGTTGGCCAATCCCTAGGGGCATCCTGCCAAAATTATCATCAGAGGCGCTGCGGACGGGGCACGGACGCGGGACATCCCCCCCGAGCAAGAGATGCTTCGCATCTAATATATAACCAGTGCATACTGCCGGTGATGACATACGGAGCGGAAACTTGGCACCTTACTAAACAACTAGAAAGCAAACTTAGGTCGGCTCAACGGGGCATAGAGCGACTAGGTAGTGATCGGAGAAACACTTACAGAGAGGAAACGAGCTACCTGGATCAGAGAACAAACCAGAGTAGAAGATACCATAGTTCAAATAACGAAAAAGAAATGGACTTGGGACGGTCATGTGGTGAGACGAACCGACAACCGGTGGACAATTGGGGTAACAGAGTGGATATTAAGAGATGGGTCTAGGAAGAAGAGGAAGTCCATTAATCCGATGGAGGAATGAAATGAATTAAGTCGGAGGTAGACTGGGGACTGGAGCAGCGCAGAACAGGAGCGGTTGGAGGTCAGTGGGAGAGGCCATCGTCCTGCAGTGGACCTGGGTGGGCTGGTGACGACGACGATGGTAATGACTATGAAAGTATCCATGAATCATACAGCTCCGTCTTTTTTTTTTTCGTATACTTTTAATCTTGCTATGTACATTCCACAAACGTTAGCTTTTCGCGCGTTTTCTAATGAAAGTTACAGCGAACTTTTTCCGGACATGACAAGACTTTCGCGACCACTTATTAGTCAGTGCTTATTTTGCGCTACGCTACGGTTCATTTGACATAACTGGTAGGGATGGTGAAAAGTTAGTTCATGTGCAGTGTCAATGTTTATAAAATACTCCCTCTTATGGGAGTAAATAAAAGCTCCGTAAACGGAGTGCGCTAGAGGACAAGCCATTTACTCCCTATCCGGAGTATATCTGTTTAGAGTGTAGACTTTCGTACGCGCACAGTCTTGTAAGCTTGTACGCCAATTATTGGTTGATGAAAGCGCCAGCAGACGTAGCTCGATGAGCAACGACAATCGACCTAAAATTACCCGAAAAATGCTTGAGCCTTCTAACAATTGTTTTTCTCGAAGTATCACTACACAAGTAAAACGCTTACTGAATACTAGAACTACAGTCACCGTAAGGTACACCAAACCCTCGTTATAAATTGACTTCGTTATAAGCGATACTTCGTTAAAAGCGGAGACGATTTTCCTCTCAATGCTCCGGAGTGCGGACCATGACGCACTTTGAGTAAAGCGATGTTTCGAATAAAACGATTTCGTTATAACAAGGCTTCACTTAGTCCTAGTAGCTTCGAGCAAAACGTACCTTCGCGTCCAATGTTTTTAAAGGGACACTGTAACATTTTTTCCCAACTTTTTTTTTTCGAAATCCCATATGCTTGCAGAATGTAGTCAACCAACACATCTAGTGGTTAGAATAGAGTCACAAAGTGCCTCAGCGAAAAATTACGACTGTATGCCCATCAAATAACTTCGAAACTTGCCCAGAAGATACTATTCTCTTTACCGATCTTGGCGTCCTTCGACCGCTCGAATTACGTCATTACAGCAGTGTAACGGCTATTGGACGGCTTTCCTGCAGTTGCAGCAGTGAACGCATTCGATAGCCGCTTTAGAAAGAAAGCCAATGCTGCGAGGAGCAATTATCCCGCAGTGTCGCTCCGCGCTGGCAATAACTACAGCTTCCGCAATGCTCACAGACACGAAGGAAGGGGAGAAAGCGTTTATCGGAAGTGTTACAGAGTCCCTTTAAGTACGAGCTGGTCCCACACTATTACTACAAATATCATAATCATCATCATCATCATCCTCCTCCTTTCTACGCCCACTGCACGGGCAGAGGCCTCTCCCATAAATCTCCAATTACCCCGGTCCTGTGCTAACTGCGACCAATTTATCCCCGCAAACTTCTTGATCTAATCTGCCCATCTAACTTTCTGCCACCCTCTGCCACGCTTGCCTTCTCTAGGGATCCACTCTGTTACACTTAATGACCAACGGTCATCTTGCCTTCGCATTACATGCCCTGCCCACGTCCATTTCTTCTTCTTAATTTCTACTTATATGTCCTTAACACGCGTTTGTTCTCTGACCCACTCCGCTCTCTTCTTGTCCCTTAATGTTACACCTACCATCTTCCGTTACATTGCGCGCTGAGTCGTCCTCAACGAATACCATACAAGTGACTAGTCGCCGCCATTACCCGGCTTCCCCAAGAAGCGGATACAACAGCATTTGTACGAAACCTGAAGCACGAGAATCTCCGAGCTCTCTACGCCGCAATCCAGGAACTCGACGGGGCAGGTGTAGACTGGTTAATGCAGAACTTGTATACCTCGCTATATAAGAAGGCAAGCCTGACAGAACAAAAGCAGAAAGAACAGACCTGTTAGCCACGCTGCGCACAGATCACGCCCCGCACAGTCGCAGGCTAACCCATCCAGTTACCTCGATGACTGATGACTCCGCTGGGGAAATTGAGATTACTAACCAGAGGTTAGTATTGGTTCCACACGCGACGCGCGTCTCCCGAATTAACTATATTTGTTGGACGTGGTTGTCGGTGTATACGAGAATAGCGTCGCTACAGTTGGTACTGTCGATACCCGCCCAGACCGGGCTGCCAGGCGGGTGATTTATTGCGAGGAGACGTTGCCGGAGCCGGGAACGACGGAGGAGCGTCAACATTGTAGCCGCGGTATTTCCCCTAGAACTTCCGGGATGGATTTTCGATCTGTTCGGGTACCGCCCCGAAGCCAGCTTGAAGGTAGAGCAAACGTCGCTCTATAGGCATCCAGGCCGGGCAAGCGACGAGAGTGAAAAAAAAAAAAAACGCTAACGAAAGAACACTAACGCGTAAAAAAATAACACTAACGCGTAAGACTTGAAGGTAGCGAAGCTGTACGCAACTTTCACGACCATCGCGAAGGTTTAAGTCTACGATTGCAGCCGATTTGCTTCTTCTTCGCTGCCGCAACGACCTTTACTCCATCTTCGTTGCTATAAAGGGACCATCGATTCCATACGGCATCCCGCTCCGCTTTATTTCTTTTGAATTCATAACTGCCCTTCCAACATTTACTATCTTCTGTCATCGATTTTGAAAGGAAGTGAAGTCCATTACAAGACGTTTTCTGGAGAGATACAGGCAACGACAACAAAAGGTAGCCCTCAAGGATCTCCTCTGAGTCCTTTGCTGTTGAATGCCTGTCATATATGATTTACTCAAATTAGAAATGTCTGAAGATGTGCACATACAGGCATTCATCCTGGAAGGAACGGGGGTGGAGGGGAAGAGAGGAGACGAAGGTACGCGGCAAAGGGGGCAAAAGGCCATATTTTGACAACGTTTGCAGGGAAGCCAGCAGATACGCGGCCAATTTTGTGTGTAATGTGGACGTTCCTGCGCCTGTTAGTGTTTTTATTCCTGTGGCTGGAAGTGTTTGTGTGCGTTCCTGTGTGCTTACGCGTCGTCACTTCTCTCTCCCTCTTTCTATCTCCCATCTCGTATCTTCGTTGCCATCGTCATGGACCTTATTATTACTATCTTAACTATTTTAAGATGTTTGCCTACCCCTACCATTGTCAACTGCGCTGCTGCTACGCAGAGGGCAATTACATTTTGCACTCAACGTTTACTGCGCAAAAAGGGGATGACGACGGCGAACAGAAAAGGGGTGACTACACAATGCGCATTGTTGTGATATGCGCTTTTCTTCTCTTCCTCGCCACTCCTTTTTGCGCAGTGAACGCTTAGTATGGAATCTCAATTCGCCTATACTTACACCACATTGCACTCTATTTGCAGTGATGCACACAGAACAGTGTAGTAGTAGTGCCACTTTATTTTACATTGGGTTCAGGGTAGGGGGGTGGCGGAGGCCCAAAGGGCCCTCGCGACGTCCAGGGCTCTGTCCGTGACGGTTTTTTGCGTTGTTGCATGTTCGCTGCAGTGTGGGCATGCTTGTGGATATATTGTGGGGTGTATGATGTGCAGGAAGCTAAGGTGGGGGTATGTGTTTGTCTGTAATTGCCGCCAGGCTACAGCCTCCTCTCGGGTGAGATTCTGGTGCGGTGGTAGGTAGGCACATCTGGCAAGGCGGCGGTGTTGCAGAAGTGCACGGTACAGCTGCTGGATAGGCTCTGGGTCACGGAGCGACTGGTGCGGTGCCCGGAGTGTGCATGCTCGGGCTGTAGCGTGTGCTCGCTCGTTTCCGTCGAGCCCTGCGTGACCTGGCGTCGATATTAGTCGAGTTGGCTCTAATCGTGGAATTCAAACGTAAGAGCGTTGACGTTAGCGAGCACGGCTAGAAGACGTCCGCTTCGGAGTGGGATTTAAACTGTGCTCGGTGAATATAAGTGCTGTTTCTACTAGCCGCTGACTCGTTTCCTGCATCTGATGCCTTTTCGAACGTCCAAAGGAAGCTTTCTTTTATGGAGGCGGGGATTCCAAGAATTCTGGTCATAGCCATCGCGGAGGGGGAGTACTTCTTCCTTTGGATTCGCTAGTAGAAAGAAGTCACGCGTGCTTTCCTTCTTTGCAAAAGAACTTTTCGCTTATCCATGCCCCATTCCGACCTACGCAGAGTCCGTACAGTAAAGGTTTAGTAAGTGTCGCGGCAGTAAAGGTTTAGTGATATCGACAGTCAAAAGCGTCGCGAGCACAGCGCGGCTCATTGGTCGCGAACGGATCAGTGGAATAAGCGCGCGAGATGAACGCCAGCATTGAAATGAATGAGGCCAAGCCGTGCCAAGCCGGAGCTCCAAGCCCCGCCGTTGGCGTCTACGAGGAGCCGACCTTCGTGCGCCCCGCAGCCGCGGCCTTCGGGCTGTTTAGATTAGGTTTAACCTTTCCTCCCCCGTCCATCCGAATGCGTTGCTCGAAAGCGGCATCTGCAGCTCTTGCTCGCCCGCCTCGGCGAGCACGGGAAGTCCCCGCCCGGGCAACACCCTCAAGCGAATATCTCTCTTATTTGCCGTTTCTGACTGCTCAGCACTGCTCCAGAGAAGCGCCGTTTTTTTCTTTTTTTGCTATATGTAATTTCGATTGCGATAGCATTTTTTACACTGTCCAGGAACCGCCTAGAACTGTTCTGAAAAAACAAATAAGAGACCAACAAAAAGAACTAGGGCGACCTTCCCTCATTTTGGAATTCTATGTACCAGGCCACATCAACTTCAGCTATTGACTGACCACGCGCCTTCCATTTCGGCCAATTTGATAGGCGGAAAGTCGGTCTTATATCCTACGACGACGATCTCGTGGCTATCTTTTTCACAATGTCCAGGTCTGGGCCACAGCATCCAACAAGTGGCGTGCCATGTGAAAACCGAAAATCATCCCTATGTGAACATTCCATCATGGTTCCACGATGACACAAACCATGGCAAAATGTTCAGCTAATTGGGCACCTCCACAAAAACTTCGCCAAGTGGCACCGAAATGGTCAATCATGCCAAAAAAAAAACAAAAAAAAAAAAAACGGTGCGTTATTTCGGGCAGCGTACCCAGCGGCGCACCCGGCCAGAAAGCAGCAGCAGCACCAGCAGCAGCGCGCTTTTGAAACGGGCGGGGGATACAAAGAAAACTCCGCTTTAAAAGTCGAAGTCTGCGGGCATTCTCGCACGTAGAAGGTGTTGGCCAATAAGTCTGACGACGTCGGCTCCACTGCGGCTCGTTTTTGAGGAGCCCCTGCAGGTTTGAATGCACTCACGCGCCGGGGATCACGCGTATACGAGCGGCGTGCGTTCGCCGAGCGAGATTTATGCTGATTATTCGCCGGCAGAACACTCGGCGGAGAGACGCGGTCAGAAAGCGCCAGCCACCGTTTCACGAGCGCGCTGAATACGGCGCTTTTTTCCTCGCTCTCATGGCCCCGTTGTGATGAAACAGAATCGCGAAGAGCGATTTCTGCTTGGCTGGCGAACTCGCAAGACCGTATTAAAACGACCTTTGAAACAGACACTCAATCAATCTTTTATAAGGCCGCATCACTTCCCGACGTGCGACACCTGCGTCAACGTAAGCACTGCCCTTTGCATGGCACGGACCTCCACTGTTCTCGCCTTCATCCGGAGCAAGCGAGTCCCTTCGTGTGTTGCGCGTTACCGCATACCCGAAGCGGAACTCTGGGCAACCATACCAGAAAAAAAAAAAATTACCAGACGCTTAGCTCGGGTATGCCAGGATTACGTAGCGTGAGCTGAGGTTCAGCTGGTTATTCTTAGGTTTACTGGTTGTCTAGGATTAGCCGATTATCATGCTTACTGCTGCTAAAACGATTTCCAATCCAAATCCCATCCAATCCAAATCCAATCCAATCCAATCCAATGCTCCTCGCGCTTGCGCAGCACGGCCCTTCAAGGTCCACGCGAAACTGCTCAACCTCGGCCAGTGTAGCTTACGCTACAAAAATTGGTCACGTATCTGCTCCTTTCGTTGCAAATGTCGACAAAAGACGATATTCTTTTGTCGACATTTGCCAAGTAAATGCCTTCCTTTGCTTTCTTGCTCACCTCTCATGCTGTTCCTCTTCCGTTGCGCTCCTCCCAAGGTAAACAGACTGAAGGTTTGCTCAAGTCTATTTAAATTTACCGCGTTCCACTGCTACATGCCCGGTTTACTCGATGCCAGCGCTGCAGTACGGCGGAGACAAGCGTAAATCGAGG
Organism: Haemaphysalis longicornis; assembly: GCF_048455015.1. NCBI lineage: Eukaryota > Metazoa > Arthropoda > Arachnida > Ixodida > Ixodidae > Haemaphysalis > Haemaphysalis longicornis. The sequence goes on from NW_027526407.1 coordinate 74,422,808, forward strand.
CGCCCTACTTCAACGTTTATAAAACCAGGTTGCCATAGTACACATGCGTTCGAAGCAGAGCGTGGAACCTATCTAGTGGAACTGTTCGTTGCTGTCGCCGTTTGATTTCTCAAATGCCGCCAGGAGCGCGGGCAACAGCAGGCGACGGTTTTCTGCAGTAGATGCAGTATACCATTTGCTATCGCAGAAACGAAGCATTCATTAATTTTTTAATAAAGGAACACTGCAAATATCACTTATGTACTGATGTTCTGCCTTATGCTTGCTTATGTTTGCGTAATATCTCGTTCTTGTTCAACAATGTTGACAAGTATGAACATGACACCAGACTTAGACGTTTGGATCTGGCTGTGAGTATATAAGACTAGTGCGCAGATTTTGTTTCACTTTGGCAGGGTGGCTGAATCGAGTCACAGGCAGACAGACAGACAGACAGACAGACAGACAGACAGACAGACAGACAGACAGACAGACAGACAGACAGACAGACAGACAGACAGACAGACAGACAGACAGACAGACAGACAGACAGACAGACAGACAGACAGACGTACACACAGACCAAATTCCTGGGTTTAAGTAGCCCAAGAAAGACTATCGTCTTTAAAAATGTGCCGAACAACTAGGTCAAAACAACATAAAAACGACGGGGAGTTCTGTCCTGGTTTTGTAGCGTTTTTTTTTTCTTCCACCCACGAATCTTCACCAATTCCCCCAGCTGTGTTTCTCTACTCGATACAATCATTCACGCCATCACTTTGCTCATGTTCGACTTCCCCTCCTCGGTCCAGTTCCACATACATATTCTGGCGGTCTCCTATAAGGTACTACAAATTCTTCAAAGCCCAACACCAACCAATCCAATCGCCGAAAAAAATCTTTGATGAGATCTTCACCTTGCAGTCTAAATTATCTGATCTTCGCCTATGGTCACCTGGACACGATGAGTCATCACCGGAGAACCAGGCAGCCTATATGCGGCTGCACATAAGTACATACTCCCTATAACTACGCTGTTCCCCCTTGACTTCCCCAATTACAATCTCAATGCCGCCAGAACTATAACTCCGACAATACACACAAAAAAAGGAAAAGAGTGCCTCAGGTTCCTCATTCCATTCCAAGTAGCTATCTATTCCCTCTGGCTCAACTCTGAAGATCAGCCGAAACGTTGATCAACGAATACTGTGCCAACACTTCACTCCAGACACCTTCCGTACATGGTTACTCACCATCACTGCCACCTCGATGCCCCACTGTTCATCCTTCATACCCACCGATATTCAGTAGCTAATAGGTCACTGTACAAAACTCGCCCGCTACAGAACCTGCACACCAACTCCCAATAGTTTCTCCTCACGCATCTACAACCTGTAAGACTTTTCTGGACACTGTGATAAAAAATACCGTATTTTCTCGCGTATAACCCGCACCAAAAATGCGAAAAGTCCAGGGGTGAGGTAGAGGTGCGGATTATATGCGAGGCATTTCCTTTGGTGCAGCTTCACCGCAATGTGCGTTGGGCCGTGATGCCCCCACAGCAGTAATAGCGACTAAGCCACTGTTATCCTATTGACAGTGCTTATTTTGCACCCACAATAATATACCAACCCGAAAAAATGTACGCGGCAAGTCATGTAGTTACGTAGTCAGCTGGGTAAGTTATTTTGCACAAACAAATGTGTAATGTTGCTTGAGTAGTAGCTTTGGTCCATCCTTTTATGAAAATAATGCGGGCAATACGTGGGGATATACTTTTTTTCTTCGTCGACGGAAAGTGGGGGTGCGGTTTATATGCAGGTGCCGGTTAACAGCGGGAAAATACGGTAAACAGCAGTGAAACGGTGGCAAGCGCGTGTAAAACAGCAAGGAACGAGAGGCAGACCAAGAGAGAAGACAGGACACTAAGCGCACAGGGCACGCGACCGCCCTTTCACTAGCACACTAGCACGCAGGTCAGCGCGCCTGCGGCATCGGTCAAGCGATCGTCCGCGGTCACCGAAGCAGGCAAAGGAAGGCCGTGGTCGACGAAGGCCGTAACGGCTCTTTGCCATAACGGAAAGCAGCGGCGCCGGCGAGCGCGCAACGAACGCCGTCTTCTCCCAGCGGATCGGGCGTACGTGGAACGTGCTACAGGCGTCAGAAGAGCGCGTTTCCGGGAGAATCGACACCGTCGCTCTCCAAGTTGCGAATAATAAGAGCCACAAGCGAGGAGGCAACGGCGACGGTGAACGAGACCAACATCCTGTTGTGAGAATGTACCAGGAACAAGGTGATACCGGGCGAGACTCGCCATTCATTTAAGCTATACCCTCGAAGCAGTTTACAATCGGCGGAACTTTTGAAAAATCGGTCTCGAGTGAGAGCTGGTTCTGCGAATTCGCGTCGCCCGGACGCCTCAATCTCCGGGCTTCGCAGAACGGGCCGATTTCGATGCTGTAAGTATTACCACTCAAAGCGCTGTTGTAGAGAAGTCCTTCCGGACCGGACAACGTCTGCGCCTGCGCCGGGAAGCTGGAAGGGGAAAAATAAAAAGAATACCAGGATACAAACAAGGAGCTGCCGCTAAAACATTGTGTTGTAACTACGATGTAGCGGTAATTGTACACCCTTTGTCGAAATTTTCTAGGCCAATCCTAAGCCTTCTCGACCACAAACAATTCAAAGAATAAGCTTTGACTTTAAATGCGACAAAAAATTTCATGACGGTAAGAAAGAAAGGTGTTTTCTCTATTTTTTCGGCATAAACCGTTTCAGCTTCGCTGAAGACATAAGCTTGTACGTTGAACTTTTAGGGGCGAGACACCTTAAGATCTCGCTTTGTCCGCGGGGCTTGGCGTCCGTGTACACAGTGTTGCGCATGCGCGAGGAGCACTGGATTGGATTTGGAGTGGATTTGGATTGGATTGGATTGGATTGAAATGTACACACGCGTTGTCACTCATTTACATGCGCGAGTGGGCAATGCCACGGGTGATTTACGGTAAGAACGATCCCCAGTGCTTCGCCCACTCGTCATGATTCACTTCGTGGAGATGCGTGAATTTTTTTTTTTCGGCCTGTGCACTTTAGGCTTGGCCTAGAAAATTTTGACAAAGACTGTACGTAACCGTAGTGAAGGCCAGTTATCACGATTAAGTCGTATCGGCGAGCGCGACTTCTCTTACCCGGCTCGTCAGTATTTCGACGCACGCCGCATGCACTGATTGCCACATTTTTGCCCCTTGCCAGTCGAAACTGCGCGTTATCTGGTTAAATTGCACGAAGAAACAGGACGTGCTTAACCATTGATCCCGCGGAGCTGTTGCGCACGAGCTCCCAACTAAAGCCAAAACTTAGCTTTAGCTCATGCTTCGTAGTTAGCGGCATTTAGCAAACCTGTACTCGACAGCCATCCGCCTCCCCGATGTATACGCGCGCTGAGAGGATTCTGCATTTTAGAAAACGCTTGTTATAACAAATTCCCTGGGGCTGGAAACTGACTTCGCTATAAGCGATACTTCGTTAGAAGTGGATATGATTTGCTCTGAATGGACTGGATTGGGCACCACGAGACACTCGATTCGTTATAATGAGCGTTAGCTCTATTCTAACACCCAACAGGGGCGGTATTCTCGTGTTTGTCCGTTTCGAAAACATCCGTTTTGCGTCCGTTTTGTTGTGACGAACTTCTAGTTGCAGGCGGGTTTTGGGTTTACTTTTGCCCAACTGTTCTTGTAAACACATTTTAAACGACTTAACATATTTTAAACTATCTTTTATGTGTTTATTGTTCCGCCAGCGAACCAACAACAAGGCGAGACGAAAAATCGTCTGCTCCAAATCGTCTGCTCCGAGAAGCCGCGGCTCACAGCTCCGCCGTGATTGCATGACGTCGCATCCGGGCGTTCGCTTTTAGCCAATCAGGACTCGCCCAAAACGGACACCTTTGAAACGGACACAAAACGCACAAAACATGAGAATACCGCCCCAGTTCCCAGTTGAAACACGCAGTCCTTCAGGGTTAAGTTCAGTTCTTAACAGGCAGCACTTCAGCGTTCTCGGTTAAGACCGAGTCGCGGCGGTAAACGCCTCGGTGAAGATCGGGTCTTACACGCTGCGAGAACTAACACGGGCCCCGCGGCCTTCAAAGTGCACGCTTGCGCACACAGCCGCCTTGCAACACTTGACCTCTTCTCCTTTAGAGCGGGAAAACTCGATCCTCCAACCACTGCGAGGAGAACGTCTCGCGCGGGCATGCAAATAACCACCTCCCGACAAAACGGCGCATCATGATGTCACGTGTACAAAGCACTAGACGGGCCGGCTCTTAACTCGCGCTTTTGCAACCACCCCGTACCACTCGAAAGGGTGCTTGAGTAGCGCACCAAGACGCCGCGCAGACATCAACCGTTACGCCTTCACGCTCCCTCGGGGATCAGATACAGAGTTTCGAAAGGCGACCCGCTTCTGTCTAACGCGTGCATCGCGCGACGTGACTAGTTGTAATAGTACATACTCTCGTCACCAGGCTGCCCGCGAGCACACTGATGCCCCTAAGACATGCACGCGTGAGGTACACGGTATCTCCCGTTCCTGGAGCGCTACACCTGAAAGGAATTCACTGCGTAGCAGGCCATCGTTTTATGATGATTATTTACATCACCACCATCATCATTGGCATCGTCGTCGTCGCCTGTTGCTGTCCTGGGCTCCCAGCAACAACCGGTCTCCAGGGCAGGTACTGCCAAGTTGATTGATTGTAGGGTTTAACGCGCCGACGCGACGCAGGCGATGAGGCGCACCGCAGTGGAGGGCTCCCGATTAATTTTGACCACCCGGGGATATTTAACGTGCGCAGAAATCTCGTACACACGGGCGTTTTTGCTTTTGACCTCTTTCAGAAAAGCGGCCGCCGCGGCCCGGAATCGAACCTGTGTCCTCGTGCTCAACAGCGCAACGCCTTGCCACTGAGCCACCACGGCGGGTGAGATACTGCCACGTCGTCCCTTGAGCTGCAAAGGAACCACATCCACTTCTCTGCTAAATAAATATCTCTAGTACTACTGGAACATTGGAGAATAAAGGCCTTTCTAAAATGATATCTGACTCCTACTGTCCTGCCCACGGCCTATCGACCGTTAGTTTCCTCCAAACGAATGGTTCTTATCGCGTCTGTCGGAGGCGTTCAATGCCCGGCCCAGTGACTTAGGAAACAAAAACGTGTGGATGACATTCTAGTTCAAATGACAAGGAAAGTAAGCACAATTAAGCAGAAGATGCGATGCGTAGCAGTGGCGACAGGTGATCCGCACGGGTGGTGAATCTACAGCGGAAGATTCGAGCCGAGATCTAGTGAGGGCTAGAAGACGGTTGGGCGACAAATAATGGGTTCGGACGGCGCAAGATACACGCAGTTCTTGCGAGAGGCTCGTAACATTTCGTAACATTTATGACAGGTTCGTAATATTTATGACCGTTATGACTTGACCCCAACTTTCGTTGGGCGAGGACTCACACCTTAAAAACCCCGCCATCTCAGGATAAAAAAACACCTACGAGGGACCCAGCGGCCACGGTCAAGCTGTCCTGGACCGACCAGGTCACGCCGTCGGCGTACCGCGAATTAAGACCCGCCAATATCTGGGGCCCGTAAACAGCTAAACATTTTCGAATGTTCGGAAGTTGGCGATCACACCGGTCGGCAATGAACGCCAAGCCCGCCAGGAAACAAAATCATCTCGCCGACTTTCGCGCCCTCTACTTGTAGACAAAGTTCTCTCTCTCTCCCCTTGGAGGCGACACAAATAAAAATAAAATAGTGAAGTTATCAGTGGCTTTCGATAGCTTTGATATTATTGGTCGCATTTATCAGAGTTTCATAGCAATATATACCAGAGGGAAATCTGGCGCCACTGTCTAGGGGAGCCGCGCTACAGCGAGCGTTACGTCATGTACCGGGCAGGCACGTTCCACTTATCCTTGACATGGCTCATGAACAGGCTGAAAAGTTGGCTCTGGCTGCAAAAAAGCAACAATATTACTGTAGAAGGTTCATGAAATTTGCTTTGTTATTACAAAATTGAACCGCCAAAAAGATTAATTTGTCAGTGACTATGTAGAACCTTCATGCACGATGAACCAGAAAAAAATGTTATTCTTTTTTTGTTGATTTTGGCTTCGAGACAAAAAAGAAGCCATATGGCTAGGTAAGACAAGCAGGCGAGGAACGTCGTGAGCTACAATGGCGCCGTCCACGGCGGCCCGCGATTGCAGCGACAGATTTCCCTCTGGTGTATATTAGCATGAAACTCTATGGCATTTATCAATCCGGCCGTCTAAAAATTTCAAATCGCTTCCAGATGACATTAGTACTTCAAGTGCGCTGGCGCTTCTGTGCGACGACCTTGTATGCGCTCAGTTTAGTCGCTTCAGAAAATGCATGCGTAAAATTCTACAACACGATCGTTTATCATCACCGTACAATAAAACAAACAAAAGTGAACCAAACAAATCTGCGCGTACGACGGAGCACATTCGCCATGGCTGCTTCAGCCGTCTAGCTTGTTCGGACGAGCGAGTAGGCGGGCCGATAAACAACAGCGCCGGAAGTAAGTACTCAGGGGTCGCAACGGCCTCGACGGCGTCTTTTCTTTTACTGGCATGCCTTCGAATAGATTGCAGATGGCGCTGCGACCGAGGTTAGCATCAGATCTCCCTTCCAAGCAACGGAAGCTTGCCGGCGACGTCTAATCAAAGTGCGCGCGCAGACGACAAAACAAAAGAGGCCAGAAATAACCGGCCAAACGGCAATCGCAAGTCGCAGACGACAAATCCGCCGTTCGAGCAGACGACGTCTGCGCTACGCGGGAATCGTCTGCAAGTGGTTTTGGCGCAGACGATGTCGCAGACGACATCCAATGACTGTGGGAGGAAAACGTTTCGATTTAGGCAACCTCGGGGGTCTTAGCAGCCGAGGATAAAAGGCAAAACTGGAACTATGTCGCAGGCGTTCGGGATAGACGACGCTGAAGCGGCTTGTCCTCTGAGGATTTGCAGATCGACCACAAATTAGCGGAGTTAGCGCAAGGCTGTTGTTGTTGCTGTACGCGATTTGTTTGCAATGTAGCGCAACGCTGTTTCCTTTCAGGAGGTTTCACCGCCCAAGCTGGTGGTAATCTGCAAAGCCGTCAGATTACCGCTGGTTACAATCAGCGGTAAAGGTCATGACGTCAGTGCGAAAACATATTTGATCCCCACCAGAGGCCTCCGTACCTCTACGGTTCCTGGAAAGCAGTAAGTGAGCATACAGCAGCCGCACGTTCTGTTTTGGCGGTGTCTCGGTGACTTCGCGGAAAACATATCCCCAGTCTGCAATGATATTCCCTAAAGGGTAGGCATAGCACAGAAGTTGTGCATTTCTTTCTGCGCAATTTTTGTAGTTGCTGCTGCAGCTGTGCATTTTTTAATTGCTGCGGCTGATTTTTTTCACCTCATGGTCTCATTCGGAGTTCCCTGTGATAGGTGGAAGTTCGTTCATTTTTTTTAACACTCAAATTATACATTGACTGTGTTAAACACTTGTCCTTTGTAAGTTACGATGTGCGCTGATGCTTTGCTAAACGCCCTCCACGAGGTGATTGAGCTTTCTAATTAACTCATAAGCAACTTATGAACTCATAAGCAACTCGGCGTCTGATAATCCCAAGCGGTTCGGAATTTACATGACGGCGTAGCTGATATTTCAGCTGCCAAACGTAGGAAACATATTCCCTGGTTCGCTTTCCTTTTTCAACTTCTGACAGCACCCCTTTTAGGGTATGACAAAAAAAGAACGAGCACCCTCTCCTCATTTCTGGAGGCATGCCGAAGCGCTTAAACAGCCTGTTATTTCTTTTTATTACTACAAGTCCAGTAAATGTTTTATAAACAACCAGAACGCGAAGTGACATTTCTCTCCTCGACGAGCATATCAGTGGAAATGTCAGGGCCAGGGTGTCAAAATTCCGCAGCAGAAATAAGGGGACGAATAGTTCTCAAGAATTCTAGAGAGGTTAGATATAAGCACTTCTTTCCAAAGCAACCACAAGGCTATCATTAAAATCATGCTATTCCGCAGATACAGCCCTCTCGTCGGAGAAGATGTTAAAATAAGTAGGGCAAAAAATAGCACCGTTTAACGGAGAATAAACTCTAATGACCCGACAGCTTGATCACATTATTAGAAAAAATAGCAACAAAGACGTACAGCGCCCATCCCGTTTCTTACACTGAAAGTGCAAGTTAAGGTTAACACATGTGGGAAGGTTAACGGGCGGGCTTGAAAGCTCAGAACTTACTACAAATATTTCAAATGATAATTCATACGGTATCCTTCCCATGAAGGAGCTAGATATTATTAAAAGAAAAGTTCATATAGAGAACGAACAGTTAAAGGTGAAGGTTATAACTGCAGCAGAAAAAAGAAAAACGCAGGGAAGCAATACTGCAACCTTTACGCGTCGTTGAGCCTTGCAGGGGTAGAAATAAATCGGCGAACAACAACAACAACAACAACAAAAACACCTCGGAGGAACTCAAAGGAGCCATGAAAACCAAACAACTTCATTTCATTTGAAAAAACAAAACAAAACAAGGCTTCAGTACCCTATTCAGCTCCATTCCAGCCAGGAAAGACGTTTTTCAAGAGGAAGAAACGCAATAGTACTCAAAAACTTTCAAATTTCGCGCTAAACTGACGTCACCTAGGCTAGTAGTGACGTCACCGAGGCTAGCACAAAAACCATACTTTTAGCGCGTTAACTGCGCGTTAGCATTCAAGTAATGCGATAAAACGGCACTACATACCCTCTACAATCGTCAAGTCACGTGACATAGCGATGGCTTAGGTTGGCGGCCACAAATCACACAAACAAGAATGTGTGACGTCATAGAAAAGGCACAAAATTCTGTGACGTCATAGAAAAGTTGCCGGAAAGTATCAAGGGAGTCGCCACTGCTTCACGCGTTTTCTTTAATATTTCCATTATTCTTTCGAAGTTTGCGATAAAATTGGTTTCATTTGTTGGCGGGGCAAAACAGTCTTTCTAATGAACCAAACTTGTATTTTGTCGCCACGGCCCCTTTAAATCGTTTTGATGGCGAAAACATTAATGCTTTTCGTAACGATACTTGTCGAAGACTTATCTTTCCCCGTGAGATCCCAGTCGAAAATGGCGACAAGACAAATTTCTGTAGTTTGTCGTATTTTCGCGTGTCGTACTGTCGTCTTGCCGTATTCTTGTCATGTCGTGGTTCTGATGTTCTGTCATGTGTCGTATTCCTGTCCTGATTTTGGTGTTCCGTCGTGCCAAATTCCTGTCTTGTCGTGATCCCGATGTTCCATCAGTAGTTGTGGCACATGGTTTGAATGTTATTGCCCATTGTGAAGAGTACCGTAATTCGCAGTTCTGTTGTGACTACATAAACGTTTGTCGTTGAAAAAATTGACTGTCGTTACGATAGAAATGTGTGTCGTAACAACAGATGTCTTCGTCGTAACTACGGGACTTCTGTCGTCACTGCAAAATTTTTTTGTCGTACGACGGGAATTCTTGTTAGGTTATTGCGGTATTCCTGTTGTGTTTTAGACTGGAATCGTGTTTTAGCCTCTTCCTTAGCTTTCGTTTCTCCGCCTCTAGGCGCGAATTACTTCGACAGACAACAAACTGGGGACACCTCACGACCCCAACTTTCCTCGATTGAGAGTTCTCAGTGGCTGGCGTGCGCCACTTCGACTCACGTGCAATCACGTTCCCTCGTCTCGAGCTATGACGTCATCACCGCACGCGCTCCGCTATCTCTCCCTCCGCCGTAGGCAAAGTGTCGATTTGACGTGGTGGTACCGCATTCTGTCCCTACTCTGGAGATGCGAGTCCGATTCGCACACGAACTGCAATTTTCTTTCCAAGTTAATTGACTCCCTTCATCGAAATTAGTCCCACACACGCTTCGGTACAAATTCCGACAATCTTGTATTTTTTTTTTTTACTTTAGCCTTTCCATGGGCGGCCATTTGATGTACCGCGCAAGAACAATTTTTGGCACAGTGAGGCGCAACTGCTTTCGCCTTAAAGGGATCCTGCAACTCTTTACGTTTTCTACGGGCGACGAACTTGTACACTAGGCTATAGAGTGAAAGTCTCCAGTGTCAATCACTGTCAGTGCCTCAGTGCTGGGCATACGTGTCTGGTCCAACTTGTCCTCTTTTTTTCCTCTCTCTTTTTTGCCCATTTCCCCTTTCCCACGTGCAGGATAGCAAACTAGGCTCTAGCCAGGTTAACTTCCCTGCCTTTCTTCTACATTCTTCCTTCCTTCCTTCCTTTTTAAACTTTTTGAAATCTTAAATGCTTGCAGAACGCAGTCACCCAACACACCCAGTACTTAGATTAGGGGGTCGCAAAGTACCTCAGCCAAAAATTACTGCTCTATGCCCATCAGATAACTTGGAAACCCGCTCAAAAGATACTTCTCTCTTTCCCGGTCTTGACGTTCTTCGACGGCTCGAATCACGTCACTAAGGCCATGCAGAGCCTGTTGGCTGGTTTTCCTTCAGTAGCAGCAATGAACGCTTTTCGATAGCAACTTCAAAAAAGACACAAACACAAAGCAGAAATTGAAGTCGTATCTGGTGCGACGGGAAAATTACGCAGTGCCGCTCCGTGCTGACGGTAGCTATAGCTTTCGCAGTGGTTCGAGACGGGAAGGAAAGAGTGCTAGCGTTTATCGAAAGTGTTGCAGGGTCCCTTCAAAGGGACTCTGCAACATTGGCGATAAACACCTTCACTGTTCCCTTCGTGTCTGTAAGAACCACGTAAGCTATTGTTATCGCCAGCACGGAGCGGCACTGCGTAATTTGCCCGTCGCAGCAGATACGCCTTCCGTTGCGTTTGTGGCTTTCATTTTAAAGTGGCTATCGAATGCGTTCATTGGTGCAACTGAAACAAAGCCGGCCAATAGCCGCTACACCGCTGTAATGACGTCATTCTAGCAGTCGAAGAACGTCAAGACCGGGAAAGAGAGAAACATCTTTTGAACAAGTTTCTAAGTTATCTGATGGGTATATATATATATAGAGAGAGAGCAGTAATTTTTGGCTGACATATGCTTTGCGACTCCCTGATCTAAGTACTAGATGCGTTGGTCGACTACGGTCTGAAAGCATTTAGGATTTCGAAATAAAGTCGGTAAATGTGTTGCAGGGTCCATTTAAAAAAATGAAGCACAAACTGACGAAGCCATCTGTCCGGATGTACTAGCTATCCATGGGTTATCTGTTCCACCAGTGACCTTTTAAATCCATGGCACCCATATATCGCCAGACGCTTTCTCCGCCGAAGCGGATATGACTGTAATGAATGTGCGCAGCCATATACCATTCAAAGAAAGTATGTCACAAGTGCGATGAAAAGAAAGGGCTTATTACGCAAACGGTACGAGCAGCACCGGGGTCGTTGGTATAGACAAAGTCTGGCGACGTTTAATCTGGCATAAGGCGGACGACGAAGCACTACCTGGAATTCCTGGTAACAGACGTTGTCCCCCCAAAAAAACAAGAAAAAAGGAAAAAAAGCCAACGTCATTCGGACTAGGGCTTTGTTGTTAACTTGAAGTAAAGGTGAGTTTATTGATTTTACAGCGCTTTTTAAGCGAAGCTTGCATGGCTAGAATTGGTGTATTTTTCATACCTGCGAGCAAAAAATCTCGACGTTCCACGGGTCTTTGAAATACGATGCGTCGGAGAATGATTGATTGATTGATTGATTGATTGATTGATTGATTGATTGATTGATTGATTGATTGATTGATTGATTGATTGATTGTGGGGGTTTAACAAGCCGACGCAACGCAGGCGATGGGGCGCGCCGTAGTGGAGGGCTCCGGATTAGTTTTGACCACCTGGTGATCTTTAACTTGCGCGAAGTCTCGCACGCACGGGCGTTTTTGCTCTTCGCCTCCACCAGAAAAGCGGCCGCCGCGGCCGGGAATCGACATCGTGCTCAGCAGCGCAACGCCTTAGCCACTGAGCCACCGCGGCGGGTCACCGCGTCGGATAACGAACGTCTTCATGTGTGTGCCTCTGGCGCGCAGTCAGCACCAAAGTCGCAGGCCATTCAAAGCATGATGTTTGGACCTCAAGCTTACACGTCTCATCACTTGGATATATCTGGGTTGGATTAGTTAATAATAGACAGCATTTTAAAGACCAGTAGAGTTAACGTAAAAGTGTGTGCGTTTATGTGTCTTGGGGACGGCTGCCGTCAAAGCTCAAAAGAAATAAAATTTGCTCGTACCTTTCACTTAAGTTTTGTGCCACCATCATGTCCCGGGCTTAAAAGCTTCGCTGGTCATCCACGTTCGCAGACTTGAATCATGATTTTTAACACCGAAGTTGTTTAGCAAATCTTCATTTTTCGTGGGAGCAGTTAAAAATAGCAAGAAAATGCCTAGCGCACGTGAACACGTGCCTCGCGGCGACCACCCGGCGTACCCGACGCACGTTTTCCAAGCCAAGCATACCCACTTAGGGAGATTGTCTAAGATTGGTCAAAACTTAAAAAAAAAAAAAAAGTTCGCCGTTATCGTGGCAACGCTTGCTCGCAACGAGGAAGACTCCAGCGTTCGCCGTAATCATGGCAACACTTGCTCGGAACGAGAAATACACGTCATAGCGTGCGCCCCTCCAAGGCGATGTCCGATGATTATCACTTGCAAAAAAATTCGCAATGGCTTAGCTCGGCTATGCCAGAATATACGTAGTGTGAGCTAAGGTTCAGCTGGTCATTCTTACGTTTCCTGGTTGTCTAGGATTAGCTGATCATCATGCTTACTCCTGCTAAAACGATTGCCAATCCAATCCAATTCAATCCAATCCAGTCCAGTCCAGTCCAGTCCAGTCACTGCTCCTCGCGCATGCGCAGCACGGCTCTTCAGCAGCCACGCGAAACGGCTTTCAAGCGGTTCCAGCGCAGCGTCACACTTGGCTACTGCGCAACGGAGGCGCACAGCTGGGCACGCACCGGCGCCAGTGCACCTGCCGCGGCTATGACGTCCCTCCTACGGAATGCGCAGACCGGGAATGTGCAGACCCAAGTCTCTACACACCCGTACTCCAATTGGATTGAATTTCCGATCCAATACCATCTAATTTAATCCAATCCAATCGAGTCCGATTCAATCCAATCCAATCCAATCCAATCTAGTCAAATGCTCCTCGCGCTTGCGCAGCACGGCCCTTCGGGGTCCACGCGAAACTGCTCAATCTCGGCCAGTGTAGCTTACGCTACAAAAGGTGCCTTCTGGGAGAGGGTCATAATTGGCTTAGTACATAAATGACCCGTTAGATGGCGCCACGACAAATTGTGCCGCTTCGTACCGATCTCGTCAGCTTCCCCCGGTGCTCCGGTCGTTGGTGCAGGAACGGCAGAGGAGGCAGCCGCTCGCTTTTTTCCGCGAGACGACCGCAGCGATACCATCGGCGCGGCGGCCAAGGAACGCGCTTATCTGCTAGACGACGCCGACGCCTGCGACCGACTCCGCCCGTCGCAAGGTTCTCGACGAGGACAAGCGAAAGTTTCGAATTCCTGGCGCCGAGGCTTCTGCCGCACTGACACGAGAGGCTTTGAGGAGGAAAGGCGATCGAGGAAGTTAAGCGGGGCGCAAACGACCCGCCCTAATTTGTCCGTCAGTATCGCGGGAAGGATCGAATACTCGCGCGTGCACAAAGCGGTCGACGCACTCGGACACATCCAGTGCCGATCTCGCGCTAAAATGGACTGCCGCAAACCTTCCCGAGCGTTGCATTGCCGATGGCGGAGTTGAGGAGAAATAACACCTTTTTTCGCGGGCTTAAGACAACGAAGCAGCATTGAGGGCTCTAGGATCGTCCTATAGTGCGGTGGGATTAGTTTAGAGCACCTCCGAATATCCTTCAACGGGCAAATAACGTAGCAGATGTTACAGTATACAAAAGCCGACGAGGGTCAGGAGCCCTCGTCAGGCACTCAATGCCTTTAGCCCCTTCAGCAGGGATTGTAACAACGTCTGCTGAAAAATAAAGTCTTCTTCTTCTTCTTCTTCTTAAAAATTCGGACTTGCTGGGATATTCCGGACTTTCCAGAGAAACCACCACTTGTCCCAGAGGAGAAATGTATGTAAACAACAGATATTTCGGACAATATACAACCAAAAGTAAGATTTTTCGGACAAAGCCACTGTGCGACTCCAGGACGACGCCATTTTGAATCCTAAGCCACCTGGCTATAGCTTCGGATTGGATGGGGATTGTTTTTACTCCCGCCGGGGTAAAAAAATTTGGACTTGGAGACCTTAATTTTGCATGCGGTCGCAAAGGCCATAATTTTGCGTGTCATTTTGCAAGCATCAACGCGAGACATTGCCAACGCTTTGGCGTTGTTGTCCAACGTTTACGAAGAAAACGTGACGCTTGCAGAGATACAATAAGGCGTTCACGCACGAAGAAGGAGGAATTTAAGGCAGGGAACCAGTCGCGGCTTTTTCGGTCCCATTTAAATGAAGTAAAGTTCGTTTTTGCGACTCGTGGATGTTTCGGAATCTTTTATTCGGACTATTTTTCGTTCCCTCCCGAGAAATCGGTCGGCTAGTGTACTGTCTTATCAGTGTGCCACTGATAAGGGGTGAACCTGTTTCGTGTCAACCGGCCTATTGTACAAAACATTATTGCAATCACTTCAATCATAACTTTACGCGCTGGGCTTCTCTTTTGAAGCGGAAGCTGTCTTGGTAGGAGAGATGGCGTCCTGTCAAAAAACAAATACATTTCCCCGTAGACCGGTTGGTCGACCGAAACGCCCTGACAAAACATCTGGACACAAGGCGAGTGCGTGAAATTGGGCTTCTATCGTGTCAAAACGGCTACTCGAAAATCGCGGAAAAGGACTGTTTCCAGATAAGACAATACACGCGCCGATTACCGATCACGATCTCATAAACCCCGTATCGGTATACATTTCGTAAATGCGTTTCCTTGCTGGGCGAAAAAATCGTCGCATGGGTTGATTGATTGATTGATTCATTGATTCATTATGTATCATCTTGACGAAACAGCGTAAAAAACGGGGACACTAGGAGAGAAAGACGACAGGACGACGCTGTACTCACAACTATTTTTTAATAAACTGCAACACGCATATATATACTATGTCCACAAACCCCACGTGCGCTCACAACATGACGCACATCGAGATTATCACTACAAAGTAACACCAAACTCTAAGTCACGGACTAATCTAGAAATAAGAATTCTTTTTCATGTAATGCTATCTTTCTAATGTGAAATGCTTCGATAACTTCCCTAGTGATCTGATTAGTGTGAACCGAAATTGATTCATTGATTGATTAAAGCTTTATTCATTTTTTCCAGAACAACATACGCAAAAACAGTGTTGGACCCAATAGCCAGAGGCTAGTTTTAGGGACCCCAAACAAAATACAATGGCACTTCGGTCGCATCAAATCGTAGCTTCCTATTAAAGTGTTCAACAAACATCAAGTGTAAATATATACCTACATACATACATACATACATACATACATACATACATACATACATACATACATACATACATACATACATACATACATACATACAGATATACACACATATACACAAACATAAATATTCACACACATATATATGCTTGTTGGGTCTTCGAAGGTTTCCAATCGATTGGACGCACCTTCAGCGAAAGTTTAGACGCAATTTGGGCGCACTTCTGATGCGAGGACGCTTCCTCCCTTCTCTCAACTTTCTTTAGGAAGCGATAGTATTTTGTTTCATCTGCTCTTATTGCATAGGAGTGATGTCTGCGCTAGTAGGTTGCACATGCTTAGACTACAGCGCAATAAAAACTCACACAAGGACGAGGACAGCTGACAGGGAACTGGGAACTGCATTGTCGAAACCAGAAGTGCGTCCCACCCGCCGCGGTGGCTCAGTGGCTAAGGCGCTGCGCTGCTGAGCACGAGGTCGCGGGTTGGATTCCCGGCCGCGGCGGCAGCTTTTCTGATGGAGGCGAAAAGCAAATACGCCCGTGTGTACGAGATTTCGGCGCACGTTAAAGATCCCCGGGTGGTCGAAATTAATTCGGAGCCCTCCACTACGGCGCGCCTCATCGCCTGCTTTGCGTCGGAGCACTAAACCATACAATGAACAAGTGCGTGCCGAAGTTTGAAGAATGCCCGTTGTTGGGCAGAAGCGCCAATCACACCACAAGGGAAATAATCGAAGCAGAAGAGATTGTGCGGTTCGGCCACGACGACTGCCTTCAATCTCTCTAACCGCGAAAGAATGAGCTTACTTAAACGAATCACGTGTTTGCCCTGTACGGTAACGGCGGACGTATCAAGTGTACTGCGTTTTATATCTTTATTTATCTTTGTTTATCCGCTTTTAAGCTGTTGTGTCACTATATCTTGCATGTATATAAATGTTTCCCGTGTCAATAAACTATCAGCTAGCAGTCAGCGCTGCGCATGTCCCTTATTCGTCCGTGTGTGTTTTTTTTGCGCTGTAGCTTAAAAGGACCCTGCAACCCTTTCTTCAACTCTTTTTGAAATCTTAAATGCTTGCAAAACGTAGTCACCCAACACACCCAGGAATCGCAAAGGGGGTCGCAAAGTACCCCAGCCAAAAATTACTGCTCTATGCTTATCAGATAACTTCGAAACTCGTTTAAAATATTTTTCTCTCTTTCCCGACATTTTCTCTTTTCTCTCTTGACGCTCTTCGACGGCCCGAATTACGCCTCTGAATCCATGTAGCGGCTGTTGGCCGATTTTTCTTCAGTTGCAGCAATGCACGCTTTTCGATAGCAACTTTAAAAATTAAGCCACAAAAACGAAGCAGAAACGGAAGGCGTATCTGTTGCGACGAGTAAATCACGCAGTGCCGCTCCGTGCAGGCGATAACCGTAGCTTTCGCAGTGCTCCCAGACGCGAAGGAAAGAGCGCAAGCGTTCATCGAAAGTGTTGCAGGGTCCCTTTAAGCATCGTATTACATGCCGAACACGCTTGACTGAACTAATAGCGCCTCCACGCGCCCTCCCCCACCCGTCCCTTTCCGAAGCTATTCACTGCGGAACGAAAGGGACGCAGAAGCGTCTCACGCACGACCCGTAAACCACGCAGGACACGTGCGTGACCACTCCGGCTGGCCATTCCGGGGGTCCGTGGACGTCGGCCGGAAATGGCGCCCCCGCCTTCTTTCACTCTCATTGCGCGCAGTTGCGTAACGTGACTCTCCAAGGCGATATACCAAAGGGGTTGGCGCATAATCTAGAAGCAGGTACGGCCCGATGCAGCGGAAAGAAAGCGAGAGAGGGATATGGAGCAAGCCTCGGAGAAGCGAGGTGGCGCAGCGCATTCGCAGCCGGCCGAGGTCTTTCCAGGCACGCCGCCGACGCCAAAGGGCACGCGGAGGTCGCAAAACGACGACCGGTCCCGAACAAACCAAACAACGACAGGCGCGAATCAGAAACGTTTTTTTTTTTGCGAGTTTGTGGCGCGACGACCAACGACGCCGCCGGGAATGTCGAGGTCGCCGACTGGGCGCAACGTGGAGCGCCGACGGCGCGCGCCGCCACGAGGTTAGGCTTAGCGACGAGTACGGCGCCCCGCGGCGGCCGCGCGCCGGCGTGCTTCACCCGGACGGGGCGGCCGGGGTCACGCGCTTCAAGGTGGTTCAGTTTCGCGACGCCTTCTTGGCCGGTTCGCTTTCAGCTCGTCGGTCGGGTGCACGCAAGGGCTGTCTAGGAAAGACAAAGGGGGAGACGAATAAAATTAATGATGCCCAGTCGAGATGCAAGGACTGATACTAGGAGGTGAGGCCCAGGCGGAAGTACCTCGAAATGAATTCGAAAAGAATCGAGGGGCAGGGGTTTCTCGGCGCGTGAAGGGGTGCCCATTCGGAGTGCGCCAGATATGCGTAGAGAATGGTGAAGTCCCCTTTGCGACGGCGATTGATTGCTCCTGCTTTCCGTCGGGCGGGCGCTGTACCCCGCCGACGTCAAAACCGCTCATAGTGCATAGTTCACGCCCCTGATTTATTTCGAAATTTTCGGCCGTATATAGGAAGGAGGTTACTTCTGTTACGCAACTTCGTGAGTACACGCATATTGAGCATTTTATTATTATTCAAAGTAGCGTTTTCTTTTCCCGTAGAGTACTTTCTGTTGTGAATCCTCCTGCATCATTAGCAAAAGCCCTTTGAGGAGTCAAAAGAAAAGACACGGCCCCTTTCTACAAGCCAAGCAGAAGTGGATATAACCCTTTTCGGGACGTTTAAAACAAACAAACAAACAAAAAAACAAGGACGGCCCATTTTTACCAGCCAGTAAGGAGTAAAAATAACCCCTTTCGGGAGCCAGAAGAAAAGACATGGCCCCCTTCTACCAGCCAATTAGGAATAAAAACAGCCCCTGCAGGGGCTTCAAAAGGAAAGACGCGGCCCACTTTTACCCACCAATAAGGAGTAATAATGAAGCGTTTGAAGGCGTCAGAATAAAAGTACACCGCTACCTTTTCCCAGTCAATAAAGAGTAAAAACGACCGCTTTGAAGCTTCGAAAGAAAAATATGGCCACCTTTTTCTAGCCAATAATAAGTACAAATAACCGAAAACGAAACAAGGGGATTCTGCAACCGCCGACCACCCCGATTAATCGCGCAGCACTAACCTCTTCATGTCCCGACTGTCATTATCAGTCGTTCCTTGTACTGAGCCGGACGAAGGTTTCCCACTAATCCACAACTGTTTTCATTCCCCGACCAGATATAAGGTTTTCATATCTCGCAACAATACGATGATCCGCCCTCTCTGCATGCATTTTGTCCGCCAACCATTGCCTCCTCTATGGAGTTCACTCTTCTACTCACTCCCCCAAACTAATTTGCTTTTGCCGCAAAGTTACAGATAGGCTATGCTTAGCTACAATGTTCGGTAGCCACTGCACGTAATTACACAACCCTTTCCATAATGCCTTCTCAAAGCAATTTTGTCATTAAACTTGGGTCTTGGAGCGCCAGTAGTGCACCGGATTAATCCAGGCCTCTCCAATTTCCTAAATTAAGGTGCTCCGAAACTTCGCATAAATGTACACACAACAAGGACATTGCCGTATTTCTCCACCATCTGAAACAGAGCCGCTGCGGAGCTTAGAATGTAATTAATTCAGGCATAGTAGAGGTCACAACAAAGGGATTGAAGCTCAACTTTGCGACGACGGAGCATGTAGACCATTTTATTTTCTGCGTCCTGGGAGCTCTCATTTTATCAGTGGGCTGTGCTAGCGGCCTTACAATTGGCACAGTCGACAGGAAGATGTCACTGCGCATGCGCAACACAGCTTAGAAAATGTTCTGACCTTATTAAAGATTAACGGATGAAAAGGTTTATAGAGCGTGCCTCGAAGCCGCGCAACTAATTCCAACTGGCTTTTAGTTAAATACAGTTCGGTATTGGTGTTGCTTTTTCCCTGGAATCGTCGTTTTCCGCGTTGCTCCCTTTGTTCAGTGTGAACCTCCGGACAGATGCCAGTGATTTGCCAGAATTCCCGACGCCAGACGCCGGGCAGAAAGCGAGAGTTTTTTTAACACCCTCATCAGCCAAAGGGAGTAGATACGGTGTCACAAGGCGAGCACCTTTAAGGGTGTATTTGGTCAACACGACAACGGGTGTGTGCAGAAAAATGTTCAAACTACACATTTAACTTTTTACGCCCATTGTGGTCAGAGGCAAGCACGACGAAGTCTGTGAGCAAAAAAATTCATCTTCAACCTGCTTACCCCCATTTCAAGGCAAAGGCCTCTCCCATGGATCTCCATTTATTATTCCAGTCCAGTGCTAACTGCGACCAATTCATCCCCGCAAACTTCTCGATCTGATCTGCCCATCTAACTTTCTGCCGCACGCTTGCCTTCTCTGGGGATCCACTCTGTTACCCTAAATGACCAACGATTATCTTGCCTTCGCATTACATGCCCTGCCCACACCCATTTATTCTTAATTTCTAATAACATGTCCTTCGTCACTAGACGAAGGATATATACATGTCAACGTACACAAACCAGTACGCAAGCTTATAAACGTGTTTTAGCGCAAACGCGTTATCGAACTACTCAACAAGCTCCACGCTTGCAACACGTTGCAAAAACAGGATGTGTTTAGCCTGTTCCCACCCTTTTCGTTATCTAAAAGTGGAATAAAAGTGCAAATAAGGGTACTGGCACATAACTACGATGCTTGTAGCCACTTTACACCAACCTAATCCCTACTTTCACACGCATTTTTTAAAGTGATTCGTGTGTAAAAAAATTAAAGCCCTTCCACTCAATGTGAAAGCTGTCGCAAGTGCAGAGCAGTGATTAGCCATAATCGGCTGTAGCGCCGTTAACCGCTCACTGCTACCACCCAACGCATTTCAAATTTCCCGACTTCGCAGTGCTTGCGCGCCCCCTGCCTGAAACTGCGCCAGCGGGAGTTTTGTTCTTTTCGTGCTTGCTTTTCCTCCCGCAAGTGCCGGCGTTGCACTGCCACTTTTTTTCGCTTACTATCGTAAAAGCCAACCCAACGAGCGTTCCTGACTAAAGGAACGCGGGCGCTGCCGGTTAATTACATATATTTCCCCTCAAATCTACCTGCAGTTTTCTCTGCGCTAAACAACGGGGAGATGTGTGACACGCGCCAGCGGTTCCCGAGTTTCGAAAGCTTGACTATGTAAACTGCTTGGCTTTCGAAGCCTCTGGGTTACGCCGCGACGACGGAATGCCGTGTGGCTCTATACTTGGGTCCAGGGAGCGAGCTACGACGACAAGGCGAGCCCCTAAAATGCTCTGCACTTAAAAGAGTGTGTACGCCCGCCCGTCCATCCGGGGGAGGCTGGCATTGCGCCTTTCTTTCACCGAGAGGTCATCGCAAAGGTCATACGTCGGATCTTCACCAGCAGCCTTGTCGAGCGATAGCGTCCACAACCACCGCGGAAGACATTCGTCAGTCACGTGACTTCACGCGCTCTCAGCGCGACGCTTAGCGCTGGCCGCGCACGTCACTGTCGGCAGACACCGGCGTTGCATCCCGACTGCCGCGTAGTGACGTCTGTTTTCGCAGAACAGACCGAGAAAAAAAAAACATGAAAGGGAGCCTACGGCATTCGGCCAGTTGTGTCAGCGCCGATGGTAACGGCCTTAGCGGATGCTGGATTCGAGTTTCAGCCGTCGCACGCTGCTCGGGAAAGCGAACGCTAATGGCCGCAGGGGTCGAGCGTCTTCCGGGACTTGTTTGTCTTCCGTTTCTACTTGAACAGTTGGCGCGTTTAAGATAATCAAAACAAGCGGGAAAGAGATGGAGAGAGGGAGATCCGTCCGAACGTTCTTGAAACGGATCTCTGGCATATTCAGGTGTCTGACTGGTCTCGTCTCTGATCCTTTTTTTTTTGTTTTTCGAGCAGTCATTTTTTTAATTCGGATATGCTGCTTCATGGTCTCGAAGGGTCCATTCACACAGGTTGGCAGGCTGTAGACTGCGCCGCAGTTAACCTCATTACCTGTCCCATGTGCAAAAAGCTGTACGTTGACACCCGGGAACAAGCTTTATATTAACCCTTTCTTCGCATGTAAGGTAATAAAAACAAAGGAGTGCCCGAGCTTCCCGAAGAAGTGGGCACGCATGTATACGGTAATGTCTCCACGACCTCGGGTATGCGACACAGCCACACGCACGTCCATACAGACAAACAAAAAATCCCGGGCCATCTCCACTAACGCGAAACCTGGCGGGCAGCGAAGCATGCGGCGTGTAAGTATATTCTTGGCGCCTGGGCGTTTTTGCCTACGGACATGAAACCGTTGGGGGGTAGAGGTATACAGCTTTGCTGTAGAAGCCTCGTGTCTTTGAAGCACAAAGCGTTCCAGCGAGAGGCGCAAAGGAGTCTCCCGGTGTTCTTTTTTTAGTACGCGTTACGTTCTAGCCTGAGGCGTAAACGAGTCTCCAGTGTTTTAGAACCGTGACTACATGAGACGAACGACGAGTACGACGGCGACGACAGGAGACGCCAACAGCCGCAGCCACTGAGGGGCTTCGCCCCTAAAACAAACTCCGTCACGAGCAAATGAAGCGCGCACTAAGCACTAAATATGACACAAGCAACACCGGGCACGCTTGCTTCCAGTTTTATCTGTTCGATTTGTGTCATAGTGCGCTGTCACTGTGCAATCTTGATCAACTCTTGTAAAAATGAACCGACTAGCCCAATGTTTCACACTCCAATTGGCGGACGGCAAACGTTTCGAACCCGAATGGAACCTTATAACTGCTACAGCAGGATTCGTTTAACTTGTTCCTCGGCGTCTTTCCCTTAACATACTTTCCCAGCGCCGACGGAACACTCTTTTGACGTCTCATGTTGGCGTCGTAATCGTCGTCTCATGTAGTCACGGCACTAAAACACCAGGAAACTCGTTCTCACCTCGCGCTAGAACGTAACGCGTACTAAAAACCACCGGGACACTCGTTTACGCCTCCCACTTGAGAGCTTCGTACTTCGAAGACAGAGACATTTACAGCAAAGCTGTATACCTTTACCCTTCAACGGTTTCATCTCCGTTGGCAAAAACACCAAGGCGCCAAGAAGGCACTTATACACTGCATGCTTCGCCCCTCCCCAGGTTTCACGTTAGTGGAGATTTGTCTCTCGAAAGCGCTGTTACCTCTAGCGGCGCGTCGAGCGCTATTCCCGGAAGTATATGTGCGCTCCGAGAGGATACGGGAAACACACGTTCGAAGAGCTGCAAGTCGCCGGCCGCGCCTCGGATCCATTTGCCACTCGCTCAACGCTACCAAACGCGAGCGCGTCGTTGCCTCTTTCAAGACGGGACGAAGGCGCGGCGGCGACCGCGCGGCGGGGTTTTCCCAAGCAGCGGACGGCGTCGACGTCCCAAGGTTAGCGCGTCGCGGCGTCCCACGGGCAAACCGAGGCGGTCGCCGCCGTGCGCCTCGTTCATATCTGACCGCTGCCGCTACGACTGAGGGCCTTGTCGTTCGTTTCGACCCCGGCAGCGAACGTCTTGCGCGCGCGCGTGTCACTCGCCATTGCGCCGCCGCGCAGCCTTGAATTTGATTCAGAACCTCGGATCCTGTCTTTTCTTTATTGTTTTCTCCCGAGTCTTCTAGTCTGAGAAGGACACAGCCGAAGCGCTGTCAACAAACAGACTGTGACGCTAAGCTTCCAGACCGGCCGGCAGTGATTTCCTCGAACCGTCCGACACGGTTTATAAAGCGCCTCAGACAACAGCAATCAGCGTGGACGTGGTCCTGCCTATTATACACCTAATCCTTGTAGGGTAGACGCAATAGAAAAATCTCGATAGTCGAATACGTCACGGCTTTAAGATGCGTCGTTTTGGACGCGACGACTTAAAATGACAGCCTCGGTTGGCGCCGTGCTTCTCACAGCGTTTGGAAAACGCTCCAAAACGAATGTGATCGCGCACCAAAGCGTGCGTGCACTCCGGACATCTTCCAAGTCCTGGTACCCCTCCTTGTTTGCCAGAAGCGCTTTGAAATACGCTTAAAGAGGTCGTGAAGAGAAAACACCAGCTTGGAAGAACTCACTCAGTTCCATTCCAGCAACGAAAGACGTTTTCTTTAACTGAGAAAAAGCAACAAATATTTAGAAAATTTCAAAATTCGCGCCACAGTGACGTGTTATGGGCAGCAGCGACGTCATATGGGCCAGCATTAAACAGTTATCAGCGTGTTAACTAGATGTTAGCATTACAGTAATACGACAAAACGTAAGTGGAGGGCCCCACTACAACCACCCAGTCACGTTTTGTGGTGGCGGCTAATGTCAGCGGCCGTCAAGCGCACAAACATGATTCTGTGACGTCATAGACGCGTCGCCCGAAAGTTACGTGGGTGTCGCCACTGCTTTTAGCTGCGGAGTACCTTAGGACCGCACAATGTCCGTCCGCGTCCGTGCGCATAGCATTTACAATCGCAAAAAATCACACAGACACCGGCAGGATTCGAGCCTGTGTCTGGTAGACCAGACAAAGTTAGCGTCGGTCGTCTTACCCATTGGGCTACGACCGTGAGTTAGTACCCGAGAATGAAACGGCTCACTCCCTCGCCTGCAACGGTGCGGAGTACCTTAGGACCTCCCAATGTCCGACCGCGTCCATCCGTGCGCACACCACCATCAAGCGAAAATCAAGCGAAATTCGATTTGAGCCGTGAGTTGCAGATTCATTTAGGGAATAATCAAGGTGCAGCTCATGGCTCAAATCGAATGACAGTCGGGGCGCAAATGAGATGTCATTTCGAGTCCCCGTACTCCGCACCCTTGCCATCATCCACGGAGTGGAGATGCTGCCATTTTTTTTCCATTATTCATATCTCCATTACTTGTTTGAAGATTTCGGTGAAATTGGTATCATTGGTATCGGGACAAAGCGGCCCTTACGCAACACTCTTAAGCAGTCTTTAGCAATAAGCCAAACTTGTATTTTGTCTTCTCGGCTTCTTTAACAGGCAGAAGCGGTTCTAAACTAATCGTGAGGGCTTCAGCGCAACCCGCTATAAAGACGTCCGGCTGGGTATACCCGCCCTCTTACCCGCCGCGAACGGGGAAGTCCGAGGGCCTTACTAGGTGTTGAGCTATATTCCCTGTCGCGTAGTGCGCGTCGAAATTCGCAGAAGCCTGACCGCTCGGTCATTCAATAACATGCGAGACCAGTTTGTTCAGCGCTAACGCCGAAGATCGTATCTTTCAGATGGCTTACAACAGTGCCACGACCGAAGCAGCCAGTTCAGGTTTCCGAGCATCACGAGAGAAAAATATCGGAGGGTTGTGCAATGGTGGACGTTAGATGCGGAGGCAATTTGCCGGCAATCAAGCAGCCCGTGGACAGGTATACGCAAACTGTTGAATCTTTCTTCCGCCAATACCGCGAAGAGTGGCGGTTTACACAATGGGCGGCGATTATCGACGAATGCAAGATTAATCGCGACGTCGTGACTACGCGTGAGAGACATTGAACCACCTTCACGCTACGCAGACTACAATTTTTTTTAAAGGCAGAACCCTTAAGATCTCCACTGTATGAAATACCGGATAGTTGTAGCTGTCCTGTACGGATAATGGCGGCCGCAGCAAAAAAATAGACAAAAAACACGTTCGAGTTCACATGAAAATTGAATCCGAGTCTCCGAAGTACACGACAAAATGATTTACACCCATAAGGTTGCAAAATCACTCTCTATAGCACCCTTTTACACCAGAGCAAAGAAAACAACAGAAAACACCTTTTGGGGGTGTTTTGTCGTTTCTAACCCCCTTACACCCTAGCAAAACCACAATAACGCACCCTTTAAAGAGT
Source organism: Haemaphysalis longicornis (assembly GCF_048455015.1). Taxonomy (NCBI): domain Eukaryota; kingdom Metazoa; phylum Arthropoda; class Arachnida; order Ixodida; family Ixodidae; genus Haemaphysalis; species Haemaphysalis longicornis. The sequence continues at coordinate 74,448,241 of NW_027526407.1, forward strand.
GTTTTATCGTCATTACACTCTTAGGGTGGAATACAACACCTTTAGAGAGTGTCCTGTACTTATTAGACCCTTAGGGTGTAATGACACACCTTTAAGGGGCGTTTTATCGTTCTAACACACTTTCATGGGGTGTTTTACTTGTTCTTTGACAGGGTGGTAAGGGAGTTGGTTATAGACAAAAGGGAGTAAATCCTTTTACACTAGGATCCCACTGCGCGACCACTGCGCTAACTCAGACCGTTGGCAGCGACGGAAGAAGTGCTAGGGTAGAGTGGGACTCCTCGATTATCAGTCCCGGATCGTCCGCGGACTGCCCGAGACGTGACCCAGCGCTCGTTTTTCCAATGTGTTCCTATGGTGCTTCCGGTTCGAGGGCAGTCCTCGGACTGCTCGCGGAACGTCCCGGACTAGTAAATCGACGAGGCGCAGAGCATGCAGCGTTGCAGCGTCACATTGCGTTACAGCTGAACGTGCAGGCACGTGAGTAGAAGTGGTTCCCGCCAGTCATGGAGAAATCTGACGCTTTGGAAGCTGCAGCGTTAACTGTTGGGAATCTGGATGTCGAAGCAATTCGCGCCAAAAGACGGAGATACGGTGGCGCAGGCTTGCTTAGTGTGCACACAACGCGAATATATGTGCTAAAAACTTACATAAGAGAGCCCGTAGAACAACAGGGAAGACTGGAAAGTCTTGCGACCCGCCCGAAGGGCAGCACGCCCTGCAGCGCAAGATGAAGATGGACTCACCTGCAAAACAGAGAGGGAGGAAAAGGAATTAGCGCAAAACAACGGGTTATCACACTGCTTGAATCAATAAAATGTCCACTGATAATTTTACGGAAGACAGAACCAAGGACAATCCGACGAATTTAATTCAACAAGCTGAACGCATATGATGCGCGCGTGAATGCGTGCGTCGGTGTAAGTGTGTGATTCGATCAATCAATCAATCAATCAGAACAATCAATCAATCAATCAATCAATCAACAAAGCAAATCAATTGATTGACCACCTCAATCAAGCATATAAACCCATCAAATCAACCAAAGAAAATCAATCAACTGACGAACTAAATCAATCGGTCAATCAATCATCCGATCATTCGAATCAATTCTATGAAGAAATACAATCCATACAATCAATCAATTCTATTCAATCAATCAATCAATCAATCAATCAACCAATCAATCAATCAATCAATCAATCAATCAATCAATCAATCAATCAATCAATCAATCAATCAATCAATGTAGGAGACAGGGGGAGAGAGGGGGGGGGGAGATTCGCAGACAGGTGCATCGCGGAAGTCTTGGGATATGTACGGAAGTTAAGAATGGACCCGGACAATACGGTCGAATAACACAATGGACTACACGGCGCCACAAACCCCGCGCAGATGCGTGGGTGGCTCGTTCTCTAATTAGAAGGCTAATTTTACCGGCGGAAACAGCTAGACCGAGTCCGTCACCGGCCACACGAGATAACAGCTCGTCAAGAAGAGAGCTCCAACCCCACCGTATCGAAGGAAGGACCCGCTTGCTAGGAGTTGTGCAAAAAACAAAACAAAAAAAAACACCGGTTTGGCCCACGGTTTCCTATCGATCGCCCCGTAGACATTGTCGACGGGAAGCAAAGATCATAACGCCGGGAGTAGGAACAATGAAAAAACGGTTGCGCAATCGAAGAGGTTCGTGCCCACAACGGCGGCCGATGCCGGGCAGATTGCGGCCCGCCTCTTACCCCATAATGCCCACCGGGTGGACGGACGCTTAAGCGATTACCCCAGTGACTCTTCGCGAGCTCAGCGTTGGAGTCGCGACCCCTGGTCGACCTGTGAACATGCCATGCGCATTGCGTACACCGCCCACCACTTCCTCCGGCGTGTATACCAATCGATCGTCATTAAAGCTCGGAATTTCCGTGTCAGCGGTTATGCTCGCTCAAGTAGGTAATCCACATTCTCGAAGTGCAGTACGCAAGAGACAGAGACGAAACACAGCTCCGTGTCTTGTCTTTCCACTCGTCTTTGTATCCCTATCGCCTTTATTTATTTATTGAATTTATATTTTGCGTCTAGTGGCTAAGGCGTTGCACGACTTGAGCACGAGGACACGGGTTCGATTCCCGGCCGCGGCGGCCGCTTTTCTAACGGAGGCGAAAAGCAAAAACGCCCGTGTGTACGAGATTTCGGCGCACGTCAAAGATCCCCAGGTGGTCAAAATTAATCCGGAGCCCTCCACTACGGCGCGCCTCATCGCCTGCGTTGCGTCGGCGCGATAAATCAATCAATCAATCAATCAATCAATCAATCAATCAATCAATCAATCAATCAATCAATCAATCAATCAATCAATCAATCAATCAATCAATCAAATAATCAATCAATCAATCAATCAATCAGTCAGTCAGTCAGTCAGTCAGTCAGTCAGTCAGTCAGTCAGTCAGTCAGTCAGTCAGGCAGTCAGTCAGTCATTTTACGTGTATTTGTGTATGTGTTAAACGACTATTTCTCGCGACACAGCACCTCTACGTCTCGTGTAAGAAACGTGTAATATGTCCCGTTTAATAAATAATATTTTAAGCGAAGCTGTGTATTGGTAACCTCTCTAAGTATGACCGCATGCGTAAGGGGGGGGGGTGTTCCCGAGCAGTAAAGTGAGAAAAGGCTATGCGACAAGTTTCCATAGCACGAAGCGTTCCATAGCACGCGAAATGACAGTGAAATCCACCATCATCCACGATTCAGGAACGAGCACCGAGCAGTGAACCGGAGACAGATCAAGGCTATCCAAAAGTGTTAAGGCGAATCCCAAAGCAAATCGTCGCCAGCGGCAACCCAGTGAAACCGAAACACCTTCGCTGGAATGATCCGCCACCGTATGAATGGCTCGGCCCACCAATTTTTTTTTATCTACGATAGTTCGGTCGGTTCGGTCTAATCGCGCCAAACATTTCAAAGTGTTGAAGTACAGCCGGCATTAGGCGAGTCCGTAACTTGAAGAGTTCACCCATAAGAAGGCCATACAGGGCTAGTAAATACTTCATTGAAGTTGAACGTTAACTTGTTTAGAGGAGCATGCAATAAATACAGATCTATGTCACAGGTTATAGGAATACAATCATGAAGAAATAAAATGCGAACTCGCAAATATGAACAGAAACACATAAATAGCGCAATTTCTTTCTACGCAAGTCAAATTTCCGCGCGACACCAGAACAGCATAAAAGTTCGTAAAAATGGCATTAAAAATATACCACAACCGTATCATCCCGTGATCACCACGAACCAATTTCTGTCGATTTTGCCTGTTCAGCTTCATATTTTCTTGGTCGCTTTTCATCTGTGTGCTCTAATTTTTTGGGGGGCGCAGCCCATTGGCGGCCGTCTCTGGGCTGAGCCGCGTCGCCGTCGTCGTGACTGTGCGAACGATGACAAGCCTGACGAGTGAAAGAAAATGCGAACGATAAAGGAAAGCGAAGGAGGAGAGTCGCGAATTTGGGAGGGGAGGGCGGTTACCGTGGCGACGCGAGCCAGCGGTCTCCGAAAGTGTACGGCGGAGGAGGGGAGGGGGCAGTGTGCTGCGGCCCGCACGAGGCGCTCGACGGCGCGACGCTTGGTGAAAAGGTGAGGGGGCGTGCGCGTGACTATGATGTGCGTTCGCTTAAGACGCAGTTCACGGTCCCTCCCTGAGACGCACTTCGCGCCGCCTACGCAGAGTCTCATCATGGCTGCCGAGAGAACCCGCGAGTGACTGCTGCGCCCAAATATCGCACTAGGGAGTATCGTGATCGCCAGCCTTTTTTTTTTTTTTTTGCTAAGCTGCTAAACCACCCACAATACTGTGTAAAGCACCGTTCGCTTGTGCGGACCATTCAGTTTTTCTTTCTTATTTCCATCATATGAGATGCAACATGCCGGAATTTCCGCACTTTTTCGCGCGAACGCGAGATGCCCCGATTGCGTGCATCTGGAACGCGGCCAGGAGAATAAAATGCCGACCGCCGCATTTTATAATGGCAGGTCCTCCGTTATAACGCTATTTAGGTTAGATAGTGAAGCAGACTGCTTTTTTTTTGTCGAGTCAGGCTTTATGTACGTAATAAGGGCGGCGTCAGTAAAAGAAAATTATACCTTGAGGTAAGCAGTACTCGCTATCTGAGTTGTACATTTGGGGTATCAGCGAAACGACAGAGAGAGTTTGCGCGAGTCCAGACAAGCGAGAAAGTGGACTACGGACTACTAAATTCCGAATAAGAACGCCTGGCCTTCAAAGGAGTCCATAAACGAAACCTAAAAGTACAAATGCTTAAATGGTCGCAGTTAAAAACAAAAGATTTATACTGACGTTTCGGCCGGGGGACGGGGTCTTTATCAAAGATGATCAAAGACAAAGGCTGGTCAACCGGCCGAAACGTCAGGATAAATCTTGTTTGTCATTTGTCACTGCTTAATCCCATAGGTAACCTAATAGCCAGGAAACGTTTTTTTGAAATATATGCATATTGTGGCGTCACTTTCCGTCGTCCCAGCACCTCCACCAATTGACACGGCTGTAGGGAACTGGATGCGCTTCATTACATATTGTCACGAAACCAAGGAAGACGCAGTTGTCTTCACGGAAAACAAGTTTATTGGAGCGAACTCGTGCTCCCCTAACAACTCAAAGAATACGCAGGAGGCGAAGCAGCAGTCAACAAAGAGACGTGCGCAGGCGAGCGTCGGCGAGTCAAATGCCGTGGCATCTGCTCTGAGGGCATTTATCTCTCGGCGCGAGGGTTTCTCGAACAGTCGAATTGCACCCAGAAAACTGTAGATCAAAGAAGACTATTCTAAGCTGTTGACGTTAGTTCGGAACGCTCTCCCTATCAAAAGAGATAACACGTGCGGCATAACGTGCGCTTCACCTGGCCCTCCGATAACACAGATAACACAGCCCGGCGCAGCCGGTCGGCACAAACAAGACAAACAAACCTAAAACATGGTTCGTGCTAATATGAAACGGGGAGGTGCGCAGGGTACCAGAGGCGGGGAGCGGTCAGCACACAGCGGGTAGTGCGCATAACCAACCCCTTCCTTCCCTTCTACCATTCGCTGCCGCAAAGTTCTTTTAAGTTCTTTAACGCTCTCTTCTTTCATAGTTTTGCGGTGTACCTCTCCGTCGTCACAATATATATTTGACGAATTTGTGTGTGCGTGCGTATGCACACGTGCGTGCGTGCGTACGTGCGTATTATCATTGCATGCAAACACGCGCTATGCACAAACAGGACAACTTCGAGAGCGCGCTGAATGAGTCAACCACGCATACGACAGAGTTGGGTGGCCAGAAAACCCAGGCGGAAACTTCTTAGGCGATCAGATGTCTTCGAGCTTTATGGCGGTTGCCCCTATAGCTTCCTGCCTGCAGCAGCGCCCGGTGCATTCGTGGAAGGAAAACACCGACGTCGTGGCAAACCTTACTAATCCAGCGGGTGCTACCCCTCGCGTCGTGCAGAACAGCAAGCGAAAAAAAAAGACGGCAGTCAAACGTTTTCAGCCGAATTTGCGGCGCTTGTGCTTATACGCCTCGAGTGACAACTCTACCGGGCAACTGCTAGGGCGACAAAAGGCATACTCGTGTCTCGATTACTTCGTTTACATATTTCAAAGCATGCATGCATGCATGCATGCATGCATGTATGTATATATGTTAAAAATGGGCACAACAAAGAAAACTTTAATTCGACGTTTCGGACGAAGGCGTCCGAAACGTCAAATTAATGTTGGTTTTATTGCAACCATTTTTACTTTTTAAGTATGATTTTATATATATATATATATATATATATATATATATATATATATATATATACGTTTTGTCAGACATAACATCCATCTCGTTTTTCATATCTGCTCTGCCATGCATCCGTAGAAGGAAAAAAAAGGCACACTCGTAGAAAAGGCTCCACCGTTCCTGCCTTGTAATGAACTACATTTAAAGCTGTCGCTCTAAAATTCCTTGTCCTGCTGCGAAGGCCACGACGCGTGGCGGAGGCAGATACAGGCCCCTGGTTCATTTCGTCTACGGCTGAATTACAAATTGACAGGCTGGCGTACTACGCAGACTTACTTTCGAATGGGGAAAGAACGTAGAGGTACTTTAGAGTGCACTACTCCTACAAGTACGTCGAGAAATCGCACAAAAAGTATCAATGTAAAGGTTAACCACTCAGACCGGCGTCGCTCTTTTTTCACTTCGCCTTGCTCTGACCCCGTGACCTGAAGAAGTAAGTCTGGGTAGGTTGTGATTCAAAAGGTAAAACTTTAAACAGAAAAGAGAAACGCTCACGAAATAAAAACAAGCCTAGCGAAGGCACGTAGCTATCAAACAATCTTTAAACTGTTCAAAAGCCACTTTTTAACGCTGTTCTTTTTTCTTGTTGCTGGTGTTGTTTATTGTCTGGGGTTTGGGTATATATATTACGTTCACATTCAGTTCGACTCAGTCGTTCCGATGTCGTCTTCCGATGACAGATTTCTCGCGCCAGAATTCCAGCACCTTCCATAATTGAACGCTTGCCACGCCATTACTGCATTTTGTTCTGCTTACAAACAATGCGATCTTTAACAGTTGTTTCGTCTCTCTGTTGTTGTAGACGTTTTTTTTTGTCTGCTGTTTGGGTACTGCATTCACATCTAACTATCCTCAGGCGCTCCGACTTCGCGCTTCCGATGACGTCTTTCTTGGACGGGAATTCCGGCAGCTTCCGTAATTCATATAAAGTTTGTGACGACGTATTCGCCATTATTGCATTTTTTATCTGCTTGAAAATAACACGTACGGTGTTTAAAAGCGCTCTTCAATTGCTCGTATCTTTTGTTGCAGCTATTTATTGCCTCGATCGTGTTTGGATATACTGCAGTCACATTTAAAGGGACCCTGCAACACTTTCGATAAACGCTTGTGCTCTTTCCTTCGTGTCTGGAAGCACTGCTAAAGCTACGGTTATCGCTTGCACGGAGCGGCACTGCGTGATTTGCTCGTCGCACCAGATACGCCTTGCGTTTCTGCTTCGTTTTTGTGGCTTTATTTTGAAAGTTGCTATCGAAAAGGGTTCATTGCTGCAGCTGAAGGAGAACCGGCCCAAAAAAGACGCTACATGGCCTCAGTGACGTAATTCAAGCCGTCGAAGAACATCAAGACAGGGAAAGAGAGAAAACTCTTTTAAACGAGTGTCCAACTTATCTGATGGCCATAAAGCAGTAATTTTTGGCTGCGGTACTTTGCGACTCCTAATCTAAGTACTAAGCGTGTTGGGTGACTACGTTTTGCAAGCATTTAAGATTTCAAAGAGTTAAAAAAGTGTCGCAGGGTCCCTTTAATTCGCCTCATGCGTTCAGAATACGGATTAGTCGGGCCGTTCCGGCAGCCTCTGGAATTGACGTTTGTCACGATCTGCTTGCCGTAATGGCAGATTCGTCGCTATTGCTGCACCCGGGAATAAATTCTGTTAAGCCACACACACACAAAAAAAAGAAAACAAAAATGCTCAGCCTAGGGCGTGGATAGATAGACATTACCGTTACTCCGAACACTGCAGGCTTCTTCAAAGATCTTCATCTCGACCGCTAAGTCGCCGCGCACATGTGCGCGCGTGCGTCAGAGCCTTCCTCGGCGGGAACGCACACGCATCCGCGCTTAATGTCACGCCCTGTCGTTCGCTTTTCACATCTTGCGAACCTCGACATCTTCCCCCTCGACGAGTCCAAGGTGACTCCGACGCTCTCGCGTGAACGACCGCTGAACCCGCTGTCCGGCAGGCTACAAAATGAGCCTAATGAGAACGTTAACGCTCAGAAGAAAAAAAAAGCAATGAAATGCAGAGGCAGAGCTTGAAGTATCCAGGAAACAGGAAACAATCGTTGTAACGAAACCGCTTTATTCGAAATTTCGCAGCATTCGAAGTGTTTCGTACGCGTAGATAACACAAATTCCGCTTTTAACGAACCATCGCTCATAACGAAGTGGCTGCGAAGAGGGAGAACTGAAGTGTGGAATAGCCGGAAAGGACTTTATAACACAATCATCATCATCATCATTATCCTGCTCAGGTCCACTGCAGGACGAAGGTTTCTCCAATTGACTTCCAACAGCTCATATATGTGGTAAGTAAAGACACAGACACAAGAGAAAAACATTAAAACAATAGAAGTTTACTGACGTTTCAGGCAGAGGACGAAGAAAGGAAGTCCTCTTTCTGAAACGTCAGTAAACATTTTTTTAATGTTTGCTCGTGTGCCTTTGTCTTACCTTATTTTCTAGCGCTCCGAGTTTTTTTGTTTCGAAATATTCGATATTTCAAATAAACCAATCGCTTTATTCTAAATAGCGCTTTATTGGAAGTGTTTCGTGGTAATCACTGCAGTGCACAGAGCGCGAAATTCCCGCGTTTAGCAAAGTATGGCTTATAAAAAAGTCAGTTTCCTGTCCCTAGAGTTTGTAACGGGCGTTTACTGCGCAATAATGTGGGGTGAACGTTTTCCATTGTATACGGCTGCAATAAATTTGTTACTCGAGAACAAACATGTTTGGTAGAAACTACAGATTTCGTAAACTACAGGAATTAATTCAATTGCTTAGCAAAAACAGCAGTTTTACGTCACCCAAGTCATACCAAACACCTACCAACGCCTTTTTTCCTCGGTGTTATTTGCTGACCTTCTGAGCAACAGGCGAAAAAATGTTTCAATGGAATTTTAACATCGTTCAATGATACGCCGGGTTCATTCGTAGTTGCGCTCTGACGAACCACGCATGAGTCGTATTTTCTCGCGATACTATAAATGAAACCGTACATTGAAACAGACTTTCTAGTTCTCGGCGATTAGTACAGCATAAAAAACATTTATTCTTAGCTTCGCTTGTAGTGGAGCACGTAGTTCTATCCATTTTAATTACGATAAAGGTCACCTTCGCTCTCTTGTAACTCCAGAATGGCAAATTTTCTGCTTTTGCCGCGGCTCGCGGCTTTCCGGACTAGCAAGCCCACCAAAAACACCATTTACCGCTTCAATAAATGTTTATCATCATAATAATAATCATCATCATCAACAACAACAACAGAATACCGCTGTCCACAAATTTACTTTCTACTTTTCACTTTTTACTGTGTGTTTTCCGCCCCCTTCCCCCGCCTTTTGTTATCCCATACGGTTTTACTATCTGATACATTTTCGTCGCACGCAGCTTACTTTCTTACATTTAACTGCACGCTGCATTTTTATCTTCAGTATACTCCTCTTGTCAGCCACCTTGCCCGCGGTAATTATGTAAATGTCAACCGGGGATCTGCAAAATGTCACGCTGCAACAGCACGCCACAGGAGTGGGTAGCTTGAAATGCGTAAAAAGAGACGTTCGTTCTGGCTTTTATTTCCCTGATGGAAGATCTGCGCGTCACAATTCACAAAAGCCAAAAGAAAGTGTTCGCGGGTGATAAATGCCATCTTCACGACGCATATCTAGGCAATGGCGGCAGCAAACACGTTTATTTTTTTCTTCCCAAACACTTGTTTGCGGAAGTGTTTATTTACATAGACGTTTTAGTCGGTGTTGCACCCAAACACAAGCGAGAATTCCACACTGCTCAGTATTCGATCTGCATTGCTGTTGGTCGCTGTTTCTGGTTAATGTTATCAGGTTTGTTTCACTCCTGTTAACCCACTTCGTCGTCGTACGTTTAACTCCTGGCGGTCTGCTGAATAGTGCGCAACCTTTCCTTAAATCGGGACACCAGACGTCCTACTTTCAACTTCGAGAACTCCTTCGTGAATGTGTTTAATTAGCTCCTCCACCAACTCCTTCCAAAGGGTGTTCAATTACTCCGTCACTAAGGTGTTATATTACTCCGTCGCTAAGGTGTTCAATGAACTGAATCGTAAAGGGGACAAATTAACTCTATTGTAAAGATGCTTACTTAACTCCTTTGTGAAGGTGTTCAATTGCACAGCCATCTCAGCCTTCATTATTTCCCTCCAACGCCTGTGCATCCGCAGTCACTCGAACGTGACGACAACGATTCCGAACCACATCTTTTCCAGGTCACTGCAGACGACTGCCTCGAAGCCACAATTTTGGTTGATTTCTCCTCCTTTGGCTCTCAGACGTCTTCACGGACAGCGTTATGTCTGCGTAGAACCGTTGATCCCGCCGATGGCAAGTAGCTACTGTCTACCGGTCTTGCCAACAGGCCTTAACACTGGTCCTACCAGAAGCCTTCGATTGAAACCATTTCGTCGCGAAAAATATTGGGCTCCCTTTTCCCTGCTGATTAACTATTCATCCCGCCTATGGCAACCGGTAGAACTTGCTGTTGGGCTAGTTGGTTTATGATTCGAAAAAAAAAATTGAGCGCAAACGAAGCGACAGAAGACACAAAAAGACCAGACGGGGCTAGCGCAGAGCGCTGGTCCACAGCGCTAGTACCGTCTCTTCTTTTTGTGTCTTCTGTCGCTTCGTTTGCGCTCAATTCTTTTTCCAGCTATGTAAACTGGTTGTGGTCATTACAGGTCACCTGTGTTACGGAACACTTTTACTCGTTTGGCTTTCGCGAAATCTCGAAACCTGTATCTTCAAAATGTACACTTCTCAATGTGAGATATGTGTTCAGTGCTGACTTTACCATTTTGGGGGGAAAATTTATTTTGCTAGAAGAGTGTTGGCCATCCCATAGCCAGTCGACCGTATCCGAAGATTATTTCGTCGCCTTGCTATACGGCGCAGTGCCCCCTTTCGAAAGATAAGATTCGCACGTACGTCATGAATGTGGAATTTCAGCAAAAGGTCACCAATAAGCTCGTGGCAGAAAACATTTCCAGCTTGCTGTAAGTGACCTTTAGTGTGCTGCGATAAATCCCCAGCAATAATATGTGTGTTTTTATTCGTTGCGAATAACACTGTTCAAGAAAAACGAACACGACGTTCTAGTTTGCTGTATGCGCACAGAACAGCTGTATTTATTAATTCTTGTTCACTCCTGATTTGATTTACTAATGCAAGTTCTTTCCTTTTAAATTATTTGTGCATTTATAATACAGTTGATCCCGGACATATCAAACTCCAAGGGGATCGCAAAACAGTCCGATACATCGATAATTCAATATACAAAATATCTTATTTTGCATAGGATTCCCAAGGAGATGTTTGGACTGTTCAATACATGCAAATAATTCGATATATCTTGGTTCGATATATCCGGGTTCGACTGCAGTGAAACTAGCATAGAAGTCACAATTTGTGGTTACAGACTGTGATACACGTGTGTGGTGAACACTGAGGGCTCACTATTTTTGGGGCGGGTGCGCCAGGTTCTCAATCTCATAAAATGGCGTCTGTCGTTCTGTCGGAGTGTGAAACCTGTCAATCAAGGTCCCAGACGAAAAGAATGTCGCGAAAACAGGAAACATGATGACCGATAGCCACAAAGCCAATGGAGAGCGCGTTAGTTGAACAAAATGCACAGAGGTCGGCAGTATGAAGGGAAGATGAGCGCATATATAACCGAGCTCTGACTCGTATTTATCTTCTGGTGTTTTGTGCGGCGTGTAGCCTCTATCGCTTTCATTATCTCGCAGTAGTTTCAGAGAATGGACGGACCAAGCTCTTCGACCGACATTGATGCTCAAGTGTCGCCCTCGTCGTGCATTTAAGCAGCGTAAACGACGCCAAGCTTAACGCACGCCCACTTCACACCGAAGTAGTCGCAAAAGTTTTTACAAGATAATACAAAACAATATAACCCCACCCCTCGGGCACCACCCCTCGCATTCACCGTATACCTAAACGACCTTCATTTTTTGTTACGTTGGCGGTAAATTTGAAATTATACACACCTAATTTCCATGTCTGCAAAGTTGGCCTTCACTGAGACCATCAAGGGCGCTTACTTAGCTAACTTTTGTTTAACAAAGAGCAGTCTATCGATAGAAGCCGAGGCATCTCATGTGTTGAGTGCGCCAAACAAGAGCCCCCACACAATGGTGCAGAAGAAACAAACTGCCGATTCGAAACAAGCTATTGCAAAGACCCAAGTGTCCTCGTTCGCAATTTTAAACGCTTTCCAGGAAGGTCGCATTAGTACACGTTTACTACACGCATAGCCCTTAGACGCAGGTTGATAAACCAAGGCCGTCGTTAGCAAATTCATCGCATACATTCGCTTCAGAACAACCTCCGGCACCTTTAGCGTTTCGAGATAGGAAATGTAGCGAATCGAGATGTACTTACTCTGGCCGATCTAGCAGAGCTGTGATCGGCGTCTAACCGCCGCGAACAATTGTTGGAACCGGTTAAAAGACATTTCTAGGTGGAAATTCACAAAGAAAACAATCTCCCGTTTACGGAGGGCGCCATGACCGATGATCGATATATGGTGATATCACCACATGTGCTACGTGAACGACACCAAGCATAACTGTAAAGCAGCTTCGTCAACTCCACGAATAAGTGGCATTCCATAAAAATTTAGCTTGCCACCTGTTACCCGTTCTATGATGATTGCTGGGGAAGGCAACGAACTGTTACAACATTGCAATGCTTCCTGTTCATTTTCTAGTCAGTCAAAAGGTGGAAGAGATGGTAAGATCTAGCTTTAATAATTTATAATGACTCATGAGGCTAAAACTAACCTATAACATACCACACATATAGCAGACGAAGCCGCAGGCGCTCGCAGTAACTCGTGTTTTAACCACCGCACGAGACGTTCAAGCACAGAAAGACTTCCTGACGTGCCCGTTATATTTGTGACTATACAATGGCCTTGATAGAAACGGCCGGAGGTAGGCTAAACCGACGTAAACATGCTGGTAGGCTAAACCGACCTAAAAAATTTCCAAAATAATGCGTACAATCGGCCTCGGGGAACATGCTCCCATAAAAAAATGCACGGTCTTTGCAAAAAAAAAAAAAAAAAAACAAGTAGCAGCTCTGAGGCCCGAAACAAAGCCGCTGTCGTGAGACACACACGACTCCACCCCTATGCCACTGAGGTGAGACAGAAAAACCGTGTCACAAGTTACTAATGAGAATAGAAGGAGTGTTCTAAACGGGGTGAGACTAGGTGAAATTTCAGCTTTAAGGCCATAAAGGTGACGAAGAGGCGACTGGAATGGTGGTGGGGGAAAAGTAGGAAAGGGATGGGTACGCAGGCGGAGCAATCATCCGGATGAGAATTTAGAACAGCTGGGGGAGAAAAGGGGGGGGGGGTGAGAGCGATGAGAGTTTAAAACAGGGTGAGGGGGAGATGGTGGGCGGAAGCAAATCTATCGGATTAGCTAGGAGTAGTGCAAGTAAGTTGAATAAAACAGGCAAGTCGGTTGCTGACAACCGACGCCCCGATTCAAAGGAAAATCTACTAATCCTCATCATCTAGGCGGCCAGGTTTGCCAAATACGCCTCCCGATCGAAAGGGGAGGATTGGCCACCAGACGGGTCAATCCTGTTCCGGCAAAGAAATGCTGTTTTCATCTCAGGGAACCACGCCAGTACGGTTGCATCCATCTGGAGTAACCTCCGCAGAAGCCGGTGAAGTTATTCCGTAACGTCTTCACCAACCAGAAATATTACGCCTCCGCGCACGAGTCGCCACAGCGGGTGCCCAAAGCAGCCACCGACGGCCGCGCAAACGAAAGGGGGCAAAGGTCGATACGCGCCAAGGGCTTGGCCACACCAGCCCGACGACATCGCCACACGGCCAACGATGCGCGGATCAGCGCGTCTCCCTGGCGCACCAAGGGGGAGAGAAGAGCAGCTTTCACGAGGTTAATCGGTGACTCTTCCAGGTAAACCTGCGCGAAACAGGTTACTACGGCGAGCGAAAGCAGAGACACACACACACACGCCCGTTCTCGAGTGCATTTTCTCGTGCAGCAAGCTCGCTGGCCGCCGAGCAGCTCCATTACGCTGGGAGGGATTGCAGGCTGCGCTGCCGCGTTCGTAATGGCAGGTGCGTACCCGTGTTTGCGCCCGCGAGGATGCGGGCCGCACGCAAATTACTGCCTCCCCCCCTCACCCCTCACCCCTGCGGAAAAAAAAAAGACAACCATTAACCGTTAGCGCGCAGTGTATGCACAGCTCCCTCCCTTCTTGACTTTCCCCTTCTGCAGGCTCCTTATTCGATCGCGCATGCACTTTCTCCGTTCCTCCAACAGCTACCTCTCTCTATCTCTCTCTCTCTCTCTCTCTCTCTAGATTGTCGCACGTGCAACGGTAGCCGAGTCCGGCCGTGACACGGTGTCGTGCGTATGAAGGCTCTTCACCGCGCCCCTGTGCATCAAGACCTCCGACGAGGTCGACAGGCGTCCAACGCACGTGGCTAAAGCGTAATGGAGTTGTTGAGGACAAGTGAACACGATGTCGCTCTGGCAGTGAGGCGGAAAAGGCGAGAATCCGAATGACACGACGATCGGAGTTTGATCATCGGTAAGACAGAACAGAGGGGGGAGATGACCTCTGGAACGAGCGCGCAAGGCGCGCCCAAGCGTGAAGACATCTGGGAGCTCGTCCTGGTAGGGCCTATCAGCGGTAATGAAACGCTTGTTGCGCCGAGGTATTTCTCCGGCCTCGTAGTGCGTGTTGGGGCGACGAAGACAAAATGTCCGAGCCTGATGCAAGCGAGAGAGAAGAGGCCGCTACCTTGGAAACCGTCGGGAAAGGGCTCGGAGACAGTGAGGAAAAAAATGTCATTACGTGGGCAGTGGAGCACACGGAGGGAGAAAAACAAAAGTGCCGAAGTGAGAACACACGAGCAGGAGAGAAATAAAAATGCTGAAGTGAGAACACACGAGTAGAAAAACAAAAGTGCTCAAGCGAGAAAACACGAGTAGGATGATGTTAAAGGGACGATGCTACGACGCTAAATAGATAGATGATAGGGAAACAATGTGAAGGAGGGGATGGAAGGTAGGACAAAGGGAAGCCCAATCAAGAGCCGTCGTTAATTACTCTCGTCCGTGCGCCCGTGTCGCTGCCAACCAGGGCTTATTTATGCGCAATAAGTGTTCTCTGCAGACACCAGTCGCGCGTTTTGAGCGAGAAAGCCTTCAGTAGCGCTGGTCTCCGAAACTATGATGAATTTCAGAAAAGGGAGACGATATCGTCGTTTCGAACCACACCACACAAAGTAGCGAACTTGCATCACACCACGACGACACAGAAGGTATAATATTCCGGCCTACCGCTAGAGGGATCTGACCGGTCGTTCCACGTGATGCACCTGGTATGCATAGAGTTCACTAGGTAATATTGAGCAACTCTATGCTGGTATGTCGAGACAAAGGGCGCGCGAGCACAAAATACCGTGACGTCATCGGTAACCGGGTACGCTCGACTTTTCCTTTTGATGTTGTCATTAAGTTGCATGCACGAGTAAAAGGGCCCTGGCGGGTGTTACTCGTTTGTATTTTAACCCTTCACGGACCGCCCGTAACAAATCATCCGTTGTAGGACACGACCCAAACTTCCAAAATGCTACCACGAGCGCATCGAGCCAGATTTCTTCCCCCATACAGTAAGCAAATACTCAAACACACACAGCCGGCGAATTGTATACACAGAATTTGCGGCTGCAGGCAAATGGGCGAAATCGATTCCTCTCCTATATACGCAACTCCAGTACAGTCTATAGTCTGGTTCTAGATCGACGTACCACTGGAAAAGTATCCAAGGAGTATGCTTATTTTCTCCTTCTATCTCCACAAGTTACTGATGACAAGATCAGCAGATTTTGCCACCCGCAATCGATCGCGAAAGATGAAGTCATTAATCTCCTCCGACACGACATCAAAGGTGACCCCGAGCACTGTGCCGACCAAGGACAATCGATAAGACACGATTCTAACATTGAGAGGCAGCTTTTACGAAAGCTCGCGTACGCGTTACAAATGGTAAGAGCAGCTATCGAGCTCCGCAAAGTGAAAACATTTAGAGACCTTCCACAACTGCGAAGATTTAAGACTAGCGAAGCTGTATTGTTGGGTAACTACATATGGTTATGCATGGTGACTCAATACAATGATCGAATAAAGAGACATACGCATTTGTTAGAAGTAATTCTAAATTATTTCTCATATAATCTGTTTCGGGATAGCTTCGGTGAAACAGGGGCTACAGGGGTTTTCTGTAATCATACTCACTCCATCATACTCACTCCGTCGACGGCTATGTACCGACAGCAGACAAATCTAACGTTCACAATTTCACTGAACTAAAAATATGAGAAGTAAATAAAACTGATGATGAATGCTGCTGCTATCCCCTTTGTAGCGGGGTGATGACGTGTCATCTTATAAAGGAAGACTAATAAACCTACGTTTTATACCCTTGGTTTAACACTAGCGCTGCTTACGGCACAGAGAGATAAACGTTTATTTCTCTTAAATAAAAAGAAGTGAGAGCGGAAGTGGTGAGCCTCCCAAGTCCAGGAGGCCGCGAGCCCGCGCTGATTCCAGTGCCTGGTTAGCAGGTACAAAAAACTTATTAGGCACAAAATAATTTTTTTCCTGTTACAGGTGGTAACTGTCATAGGAAATATTCCCCTCTCTGTTTTTTGTCCACCAGCATTCTAATCTTCTTTTAGTCGTCTCGACAGCCTTGAAGTTAACTTCCTCTGTGCTACCCTTAAATCCTAGGGCTTCTGGAAGCCGAATATTTCCCTCATGTAGATTTGGATGGATACCATCGTATTCTACGCAACGAGGCAACGATAGAGTCCTCCTAGCGGCAAATTTCAGTTTGATTTTTTTGAAGATATTTGTATTAGACTGAGAGCCTCGTAGCATGTTACACTGCCTGTGGTGCCAACACGTGCGATTCTTTGTCGACACGACATGATAGACTCACGCAAGTTTAGACAGAACCAAGCGCAAGACAGCTTCGCTTTAAAAAAAAGAAAAACGCACAGGCAAGACCGACCAACTTTTTCTTCAATGATCCCGGTTGCGAGTTGTCAGCGAGAAAGTTCTCGAGTCACGTTGTTTGGGCATCTTTGAACGTACGGCCACTGCCGCCGCCGCCGCCTTCACGGACAAGGTCTGCAGATCAACAGCCAAGAGTCTTTGCCTAGATAAGCTGCCTTATCATCGGAGGCTCAGCTGGAGTGGGAGCGGCATGTCTTCTCCGGACAAGTGCCCAGTCTGCTTGGGAAAACGAGTATTTGGCAGCATAATGCGCGCAAACACCCGTTGAGACGCTGTGCGCGCATTGCTGATATGGAGGCGCATACGACCAACAGGCATATGGAAGACGATTATAAACATATTATTCACCTACGGGGCAGAAACTTCGGGGCTCACTAAAAGGGTTCAATTTAAATTGAGGACGACTCGGCGAGCAATGGAACGGAAGATGATAGGCGTAACATTAAGGGACAACAAGAGAGCGGAGTGGGTCAGGGAACAAACTCGTGTTAAGGACATATATTAGTAGAAATTAAGAAGAAGAAATGGGCGTGGGATGTGCATTTAATGCGAAGGCAAGATAACCGTTGGTCATTAAGGGTAACAGAGTGGATCCCTAGAGAAGGCAAGCGTGGCAGAGAGCGACAGAAAGTTGGATGGGCAGATGAGACCAAGAAGTTTGCGGGGATAAATTGGTCGCAGTTGCCACAGGACCGGGATAATTGGAGATCCATGGGAGAGGCGTTTGCCCTGCAGTGGGCGTAGACAGGCTGCTGCTGCTACTGCTGCTGCTGGTGTTGTTGTTGTTGTTGTTGTTGATGATGATGATGACGTGATATTTCGGTGAAACTTTTATTGGAGCAACCGGTGGGTCAATACGAAGGATGGGTTGGACTCATTCCGGGTACCCTTGAGCCCTCGCAGCAGCCGTGACAGGTGTCAGCAGAGAGGTCTGGTCAGCGTGGTCAGAGCTGAATAAAATATCACAGGCCGACAGAACAGGATACTGTTGAGTTCTCCGGTGCGCTTGTTTCCTGAGCGTGTTTCGCAATTGACAGGACATGGAGGTTCTTTTTTCCCTTGTAAAGCATCGTCGAAGAAGACTGAACATCAACCATAGCTAATCGAGTAAAACAACGTGTCCTTGCCATTCATCATCTCAAGTTCCCCGTCTCAACCGCGGTTTGCAGCTCGAAAGATCGCCCTTATTGCGAGCGAATGAAACTAGAGGAGAGAGGCTTTTTTTCCCTACACCCATTCACAGGGAAAAGTCGTATCGTGGAGAGCTCTTATCTTCCGCCGCTTTTGAGGTCACGAAAGACGTCCCGTGTTACGCCGATAGCGAACACGAGGCGAGGCCCCTCTCTCTCTTTCTCTTTTTTTTTTTCTCTTTGCGTGCTTTTAAAACTCTCGTACCACGAAGACTGCAGAGAAACTCACCAACCGGCGTCCAAACCATCGGCCCGCGCGGGGACTTCGGAATAGATAGGCGTTTTTGGAATGTCTTTTGAACGTTTCGGTAGGTCCATACGTGCACTCCTCAAGCCGCAAACTTCTTAGGTGTGGAGTACCTTAGGACCGCACAATGTCCGTCCGCGTCCGTGCGCATAGGTTTTACAATCGCAAAAAATCACACAGACACCGGCAGGATTCGAGCCTGTGTCTGGTAGACCAGGCAGAGTTCAGTCGTCTTACCCATTGGGCTACGACCGTTTTTTTTTTCTTTATTTCCAGACAAACCCAGCTGTTACAAACATAATACACAACAACAAAACAAGCCCATTGTACTAAGACATAAAATCACTGTTCCACTCTAGGATAGTGCTGACTGCTAAAATATTTTCATTTTGGTTAACTTCTCCACTTGTGACCGTGAGTTAGTACTCGAGAGTCAAACGGTTTATACTCCCTCGCCTGTGACGGTGCCGGAGTACCTTAGGACCTCCCAATGTCCGTCCGCGTCTATCTGTGCGCACACCACAATTAAGCGAAATTCGAGTTGAGCCGTGAGTTGCAGTTTCATTTAGGGAATAATCAAGGTGCAACTCATGGCTTAAATTGAATGATGGTTGGTGCGCAAACAGGATGTCACTCGGGGCGCAACTTGGATGCCATTTCGAGTCCACGTACTCCGCACCCTCGCCATCATCCACGGAGTGCAGATGCTACCATTTTTTATACCACACCTCGCACGCTGATCGCAGCACAAAGCTTGCAGCGGCGATATTCCTACGTCGGGCCATATAGCGTCATCACTGCCTTGATTCCACCACTAAACAGAGGTGCTGCATGCATTGGTGTATTGAAGTCCCGCCAGAAGGCCTTAATGTTGGTCATTTTAAGCTTTGTCGCATTAGTACTGCAATGTTTTTAACAGCACAGTTATTTAGACCGAGCTTTGTCCGCCCATCGCACCAAAAACTTGGAAGCCTCAAGAAAAAGACGTAGTTAGGGAGGTCCCAGGAATCGAACCCGGTACCTTTACGCCTTGAAACCACTAGGCCATCCCCAAAGGCCCGACGGGTACGGGGTTAGCAGCGGCGGGTAACAATAAAATGTGCAGCCAATTGGAAATAAGAAAACAAGTGCTTCTCGCGGTTGGCATCAAACCTGCATGGGTCCCTCGAGTCATGAAACGGGCGTCTATCCGATTGAAATAACATCGCATTGCGGGCGCGCACAGCAGTTCCTTAGCGTTCGTAGCGCGGGCGTTGGATTTGAATTTGGCCGCGGGTTCTAGCGCGTGCAAACGCGGTCCACTTCTGGAGAAGGGCTGCGGACGAAACGATCCGGGCCTGCCAGTCATGGAGATCTCTCAGCAGCAAGTTCTGAAACCGCCGGGTCTCCGACTAAGGGAGAGGGCCCGCCAGCTCTGCTGTTTCTCCAGCGTTGCAACACTAGTGCAAGCTGTGCCAATTTTTTGTTACTTCCTCCCTAGGGGGAAAAAATGTCGCGATAGGTGCCTTCCGGAAGTAAAAAAAAACAAAATGCAGTAGCATAGACAAGGAGCTTAAAACAACCAACATCAACGCCTCCGGGTGGGTCTTCTATTACGTAAATACGCACACCAATGCCTAATTAAGTGATGGATTCAAGAAACATAACGTGCAGTGAGAGAACTATATGGCGTTGCGCAGGGACACCGCCGCTGCGCGCATCGTAGCTGTCACCGTGCTCCAGCCAGCTTACGAGATGAAGTCTAGCGCAGTGGCACCACCAACCCGCGCGACTCGCAGTACGGAACCTGCGGGTGTCGAAAGCGCAGGGTAGGAGGAACCCAGCCACCGTTTGCGCGCTTATATCATATCACCAGTGCCGAGTCGCTCTGAAAGCTCTCGCTCGCGCCCTCGCAGATAAAGGACACGCAGAGACACCACTGAAACCCGACCCCGAGCCCCCACCCCAGCACGGGCCGAGAAAGATGCGCTCGCCCGTAAAACGGTCGCCACGGCGGCGGAGATAAGGTCGTTCGCGGCCGTCGGGAACCAAGTATGAATGGCTCACTAAGTGTCACCGGCGGCGTCCTGGTAGTACACGTTCCTTCGCGGACACTTCCCGGAGTTCAAATCTCACCACGACGGGGCTTTGTTCGGTCGGGTGGTTGTAGCGCACACGAACGTGCACGAGGGTGAATGAAGCCAAGCAGTAGTCGTAGGTGAACACTACAGACGGGTGGAAACGATGGCTGTATATATATAAAGGTATACATGAAACGATGTATAAAGGTTTATATAAACCCTGAGATATAAGTACGTATAAACACACATGTTTATACAAACTTTAAAACACAAATATATATAAATATAAAGGTTTATACAAACCTTCGTATATCAGTATGTGTATAAATATTATAACATGTGCATAAAAACGTGTATAAATATCAATAAATAAAAAACGGGGGACGACTCAGCGAGAAATGAAACGGAAGATGAGAGGTGTAACATTAAGAGACAAGAAGAGAGCAGAGTTGGACAGGGAAAAAACGCGTGTTAAGCACATATTAGTGGAAATTAAGAAGAAAAAATGGGGGTGGGCAGGGCATGTAATGCGAAGGCAAGGTAACCATTGGTCATTGAGGGCAACAAGAGTGGATCCCTGGAGAAAGCAAGCGTTGCAGGGGGCGGCAGAAAGTTAGATGGGAAAATGAGATCAGAAGTTTGCGGGGATAACCTGGTCGCAGTTGGCACAGGACTGGTATAATTGGAGATCTATGGGAGAGGCCTTTGCCCTGCAGTGGGCGTAGATAGGCTGGTGATAGAGGGTGGATGGCTCACGCTGATCTCATTGATCAAGTGATCGAATTCATTGATCAAAAGACGGTCTGCCTACCGTAGCCGACCGTCGCTCGAAAGCAGGGTCGCAGCAATTCAGTGGGAGCACTCACTAAAGGCCGTGACCGTCAATCCCACCAGTCTGCAACGTAAATACTGGTCCCATTTCGCCGGCAGGGGTCAAAACTTCACCACGGATAATGCGACGCTATATGATACTCCCTAACGTGTAGAGCGGGGGTGACCAGGATTGTTGCTCGATTTATTTTTTAATTCGAAAGCGTAAATGGTCTAATCAGGAAAAAGACGGCGTCTACCGTCTGTAGCAGCGACACGGCGCCTTTTGGATGACATTTTTGTCCAATGAATAAAGAGCCGCAACTCCTGCTTCCCTCTCGTTTTCATTCAAGGAGAGAGAAAAAAGGAGGAAACTGTTGAACTGGAGAAACCGATAACAGAAGGGTAGTGCAAACCAGGGTCAGTGTAAGTGGTAATCACCACTCGAACGTCCCGCGATTGAACTAGACAGGCGGGACGGCTTCCCTACAGCTAACTTTGCAAACGTGCACACCTGATATGACTGATATGACGCATAAGTTTCGCTGAAGACAGCCTTTTTTGTTAAATGTGCGCGTTTCATTATCTGCGATTCGAGCGAACCTCTTTCGACACCATGAGAATCTACGTGACGGACGCCAGGCAGACGCACAGGTGACGCACGATAAAAAAAAATAAAACCTCAGGAAGCTCTCGCAGCTGTCATCCGGCGGTGCAGTTCGCACGCGGAAGATGTGCTTTCCTTATCGAACGCAAGACCCCACAACGCGCAACATCGCACGGGTGAGCACTATCTTGCCTCCGCCCCTAGTGAAATGCGGCATGCAACAACTCTACTTGCGAAAATGAGCCCCGTGTACTCCTTACAGATGAGAACAGCTGCGTTGACGTGTTACAGAATACTTGAGCACGTAACGTGAGACTACAGTTAGGTACAGCATACTAGACTTACGCGATAAAAGTGAATCCGATTCACGCACTCAACTCACCCTGCATACAAGAAACGCAACCGCGCGTGAAATTTTCGGCAGTAAAAAAAAAATCCGCTCGTGCACGCCTGCAGCGGTGGCGTAGAGGTAGAACCTCCGCCTCGCGTCCAAAAGGAGCGTGGTTCGAATCCAGGTTCCGGACAATTCCCACTGGATTTAAAAAAAAAAATCCGCGTGTTGATGGAATTGCAGCAGAATGAGGCTTGGGGTGCGCCCCCGGCGACAATTGCTGGTAACGCACTCCCTCACCAGAGCAGGATTGGCCACCCTGGTGTAGTAATGGCCACAACCTCCCATGAATGCGCCAATCATAATAGTAACGACAGTAAAATATTGTTATAACGACGTAGCTTTTAACAGCGGAGCTGTTGTAGGTCGACCCTTTTCGTCCGTCTGCTGACGGTCCTGCGTCACGCAGGGGAAGGTCCTGCGTCTCCCAGACCCACCGATAGAGGGCGCAGTGGTCTCGCAGGGCCTCGCGTCGTTTGAAGTTCGAGAAGCACGGAGCAAACTACCGTAATTACCCGATTCTAACGCGCCCCCGATTCTAACGCGCACCCGATTTTCCTGGCAAAAAAAAAAAAAACGAAAAAATTTCCACATCCGATTGTAACGCGCACCGAACTTTGTGAGCAAGAAAAACGAATGCGAGAGAAACGGGCGATTTCTTTCTCGATCTAATCTCACTCATCTCACTCCTCGTCGCTCTCCGCTGACCACCACATCTCGTCCTTGGTACCGTCAAGCGCGTTCGCGATGCCACACTTCTGAACGAACGTTCAACCATGGTCGATGGGATCGTGGCCCACGCCTCGCACGCCCATCCCGCGAGCTTCTCGAGAGGCGCACGCTTCAGCCGACCGCTCGTTTTGAACGCGTGAGAGCCGCAGCTACCATTGCTGTTATCAAGCGCGCAAGTGGAACGATTTGACAATTTGCGTGAACGCCGGTAGAAAAGCCAAGGCATCTATGCTTCCTGTGTCCGAAAAATCGTTGTTAAATGCTTTGGCGCCATCATGAGATGGCGATGACGATGGGCGGGACGAAATTTTCGTTTCGGCAGTTTTGGTTTCGTATCTGATTCTAACGCGCATGCGATTTTTTGACCTATTTTTCCGGGAAAAAAGTGCGCGTTAGAATCGGGTAAGTACGGTATGTTTTGAGACGAGGTTGAGAGCAAAGGATCAACGAAGGTGGGCAGCTAAGGCCTTTAGGTACCTATACTTGAAAAGCATGGACACGCAGTGGTTAAGGAAGACTACAAGGCTAACGATGAAATACGGAAAGAACAGTGGAGAATCCAAAACAGCCAAAGTAACCAAAAAATAGGCAAGGCAGATTGAAACGAATAAATGGAGAGAGAAAAATGGAAGCTAAAACGTCGATAGAGATGTACAGGGCTGAGAAATTGAACATCAGAAAGTAAAATTTCTACGATAATTACCAGGGCAGTGCTTTGCTTTTTGAGGCTAACGCAGGTTGCTTGCGAGCTAAGAGCCTTGTGGGGAAGTATGCACGAAATGATGGCGTATGCGCGGTCTGCGGAAAAGAAACAAACTACGCGGCACATAGTGTTAGAATGCGAGGGCATCCATCCAAATCTACATGAGAGGAATATTCGGTTTCCAGAAGCCCTGCGATTTAAGGGTACCACAGAGGAAGTTAACTTCAAGGCAGTCAAGGCGACGAAAAGAAGATTAGAATGCTGGTGGAACGAAAAGCAGAGAGGGGAATATTGCCTAGGACAGCTTATAACGAAGACAGTTTCTTGACCGAATCACTTCGTTATACCGAGAGTTTGCAGTACGGATAGTACGCTCATGGAGGAGGTTGTTCCTACGGCTTCCCGACCACCCGTCTGCCACGCGGTCAGGTCTACGACGCAAAACTCCAACTTCGACCAGTTACGCTTTAGGCCTGATACATGGGCCACAACACTCTCCCTTAAAAAGCGCGAAGAATCAGCCGCGTTATTTGGCTACCTTGCAAACATTAGTGCCACCACGATATTATAGCCGTCCGATTTTTACACCATGCCTTCAAACTGGACGTATTAATATTGATATTTGTTGTTGTTACTACGGATGGTGTGATTTATGTCTTGTGTCTATTGCCCCAAATTACCAACATTGTTTATGTACAAAGAGATGTGCTGTATATATGTCTGTGTAGTTCTTACCGCGGTTGTCCCTTTCCATCACCACATGGACCGACTGGCTTGGCTCTGAAGGAGAAGAACAGCGCAGACTGGTCGCCCAGGCGGTGGACATGCTCGGCCTGTAACTTCGGCCGAATAAAGGAATTTTCTCTCTCTCTTAGGATTGAATGTATCGTGTTGATTGACAATGTATTGTACGCTGCTGTCTTGCGTGCAAACGCGAGGCATGGGTCCCGTCAGGAGAGGTTTGGATCTCCTTTTGCCTTGCCTCGTGGAAATTATGTCCAAAAAAATTTTTATTTTTTTTTTAAATTTCAACTTTACTCGTTCATACAAAGTTTTCGAGAAAAAAAGCGAATTCGTTATAAGCAATATTTTGTTAAAAGAGGGGATGATTTGTCCTCGCTGTATGGCAATTCGGACGCCTAAGAACCTCGTATGCAGCGATAATCCGAATAAAACGACTTCCTGATAACAAAGGTTTGTTGCCAATTCCTCTCCGGGCAATTTGTAGTACCATCAATATTTACGCTTCTCTAGTTTACGTCGAATATTGAGTATTCCGGAAAGGGCGTCGGAACTTTTCCGGCTGGGATTGATTCTCACGCGATGTCATGCGATTGGCCGATAACGGCGCGCAGAGCCAATCACGGGAGACCGCGTGAGAATTCAGCCCCGCCGGAAAAGTTCCGGCGCCCCGTAGAATAGGGCGTTGGTGCGACGCAGCACAGCGGTCTTGTAACAGTACGAAGTTAGCCCGATGACAAAAAAGGAAAAAAAAAAAAAACCCTAGGCTGGATGATGTGGGAATTACACAAGCCTGCCACGGCTACGTAATCAAGAGGAGGAAAAGACCGGGAGGGGGCGGGAGATATGCAAGTGAGATATAAGGGAGCAGCGACAAAGAAGACAGAGAGAAGCTCAGGCTGTGTGCTTAAAGATATCGCGCCGCGGCCTCTATAGATATCACGGTGGGGCTTAAAGGCTTGAGAGAGACGTATCTCTATCACACGGACACGCCAGAACGGTCACACGTCTTTGGCGTAATTACGCGCCCTCGGAGAAATCGGACGCAATTTCCCGGAACACGCGCGACAAATGAGAAGGCGGAAGAAGTTGAGAGAGACCGATGGCTTCAACAGTGTCACATTCAAACTATGCGCTATGTTAAGAGACGCAGAAGGACCTGGTGTGAAGAGGAAACGCTACTGAAACAGCGTGCAACCTCTACACTTCCTACGCATATGGTGTATGACGGATTTTTTTAAAACACCTACATGGCTTCCGCGTTGTGCGGTAACGGCGGTATGGTGAAAATATGCTAGTGTAACGGCGCAGCAGAGACAAGTAAAAAAAATATAACAACGTGTCGGAAGCTTGGCGGCTCTCGGGCGTATCGTTTCGCTGTTCGAAATACCCCAATTTTCCTTATACGCGACGTTAACTGAAACGAACGTTCCACTGTGGTCGGTACTTATGACCATTTTCCTTTTGCACGAAAAAAGGCGCGAAATCTTGCGCCGGAACAAACCCTCTCAGGGTACACTACGAGTGCTGTCTTTAGCCAGTGCGAAGCAGCCTAGAGTCGCGGACGGCCCAGGCCGCTCCCAAAAAATTGGTCACGTATCTGCCTGCTTCGCTGCAAATGTCGTCAAAGACGACAGCCTTCTGCCGGCCCTGCCGCGTAACACCCTCTCCTCTAGCTACCGCCCCTCGCCCTCCTCCCATCATTCCGCGTCTGCTCTCGTGCCATCTCTCGGTACTTTTTGGTTCTGTTGTGCCTGGAACAGATCGAGTCCACATCTTTCGTTTTGGTGTTTCCTTTCATCTCGGCTCTATTCAACACCGTTTTAAACACTTTTTTTTTTTCATTTGTTACAGCAAAAAGAAATTCAACCTGTGTTTTTAAAGGGACCCTGCAACACCACTGATAAACGCTTTCCCCCTTTCCTTCGTGTACGGAAGCAATGCGAAAGCTATAGTTCGCCAGCACGGAGCGGCACTGCGTGATTGGCTCGTCGCAGTAGAGCCGCCTTACGTTCCTCCTTTGCTTTTGTGGCTTTCTTTTTAAAGCGGCTATCGAATGCGTTCACTGCTGCAACTGAAGAAAAGCCGGCCAATAGCCTCTACACCGCTGTAATGACGTCATTCAAGCGGTGGAAGAACGCCAAGACCAGGAAAGAGAAATATTTTGAGCAAGTTTCTGTTATCTGATGGGTATAGAGGAGCAGTTTTTGGCTGAGGTACTTCGCGACCTCTTAATCTATGTACTGGGTGTTTTGGTTGACCACGTTCTGCAAGCACTTACGATTTCGAGAAAAGTTGAAAAGAGTGTTGCAGGGTCCCTTTAATTAAACGAACTTCAGCACTTTCGGTTAAGTACTTGCATTGTGCCTCTAATTATCGTCGCTCAAATGGTGTCGCTCAATAATGCAGACACGTACGAGCTATGGCAGCAGTTTCAGTAGGTGGGAATGGTCCTGTCTATCTGTGCTTCAAACATTCTTTCCCCTTCTTTTTCTCCGGGCTGCGAGCGGTTGAATCTAATAACAAACAGACACGCCGGCAATTTTTTTTTCGCGTTCAGGTTGGGCCCTCCAAAGTGACCGTCTTTTTAAAAAGCAGCTTTGTGACCGTGACCGCTCCTGAAACACGACTAGGGAAAAGCCGCGCGACTAATCGGGCGTTTCGTCTTTTAATGCCGAGCAGGCTTGATGAACTCGGCTGCTGCGAGTTCTCAACCGTGTTGACATTGGTCTGAAACCTTGGTGCGCACTTTCTGCTCGGCCTTTAAAAGGCCGCATTTTTCTATACCTTCTGCCAGAACAATGGCATACGAGACAGAATTCCGCGCCCCCGAAAACACCCGCTACTTACGCGAAAAATAAATATTCCGCTAATTGTATAGACTTTCCTCCATGTCAACACCTGTTACGCTTAAGACTCGAAAAACCAAACACGAGGCGTTCTTGTTTTTCGTCTTCTTCGCTGCTTGATTCAAACGTGGAATTCAGAGCAAGCCCTAAGACTCACCATTGAATTACCGAGACAACCTTTAGCAGCTTGACATATAGCTGTATCACCCCGCCCAGGGGGCTGTGGTCTCATCGATGTCCGATAAAACGGCGGTCGTATACGGAGCCTTTCATTCGCACTTCGTGTCGCTTTCATCCCGACAATATCGCGCAAAAGAATCTATGTCCCCTCCCAATACCCTTTAATGTGCTTATCATATCTTCAGGAGAGGTTTCGGAATGATAGCGACACATACACGCACATGTTATCATGCGCGTCCCATTTTTTTCAAGTGAATACATCTAGGGGAACGGAATCCCCCTCGATGACGTAAAGACTCAACACCTTCGTCAGCTATTCGCCGCGGTGGCTGAGTGCCTAAGGCATTGTGCTGCTGTGCACCGGGACGCGGGTTCGATTCCCGACCGCTTTTCTGATGGAGGCGAAAAGCAAAAACGCCCGTGTGTGCGAGATTTCGGCGCACGTTAAAGATCCCGAGGTGGTCAAAATTAATCCGGAGCCCTCCACTACTGCGCTCCTCATCGCCTGCGTTGCGTCGGCGCGTTAAACCCTACAATCAATCAATCCTTCGACAGCTGGTGTTGGCGTCATTTTGGTGTTCAAATGCGCCACAGGACAGCCCTCTTTTTATCTGATAGTGTCGTGGATAAATATCTAAGCAACGCAACTAGGCGACTGGGGAGTTTCGCGATAAGCGGGGGAACTCAGACGCAGACATTGAGGACAAACAGAAGGTCCGGGGACAGGCGCTGCTAGCAGAGTCGGCTCAATTACGGGCGTGTGCCCAACGGGCGCTGATAAGGCGATAAGCACGAACAAAAACCACAGTGCTCTCCCTACAGCGTAACAAGACAAGGTTATTCCCGCCGATAAAGCGACGCTGATGTGCACGGCTGCTCGCGAGGCTCGCGGGACTGATAAAATGCGATAAGAGCTGCCAACTATTTTAAGAAGGCCCTTACGCGTGACCCAAATTTGCAGGAAACCTAAATCAGCAAGATGGAAGAGGGAGCGAGGCAGAAAGCTAGCCGTATCATTAACGAAAGAATACCAACATAAATGTCACACCTGATAAACGCATAATGGAAGATATTGACGCTAAGAGTAACTTGCTTGCTCTTGCGTTGCGAACCTCGCATCAAGAAAACGCATGGATAGATTCTTACGGGAACGTTGTCAACTGCCTATTGCCTAACACAGCCGCTAAGCCAGGAGTTTTGATTGATTGATTGATTGATTGATTGATTGATTGATTGATTGATTGATTGATTGATTGATTGATTGATTGTGAGTTTTAACGCGCCGACGCTACGCAGGGGTGAGGCCCGCCATAGTGGAGGGCTCCGGATTAATTTCGACCACCTGGGGTTCTTTAACGTGCGCCGAAATCTCGAACACACGGGCGTTTTCGCTTTTCGCCTCCATCAGAAAAGCTCCCGCTGCGGCCGGGAGTCGAACCCGCGTCCTTGGGCCATTGAGCAACCGCAGCGGGTGCTAAGTCAGCAGTCTTGTTCTAAAGCGAAAGCCCTGCTGCTCCAGGTACAGAATAAGAAAACGGCTCGCAGCATCAATCCGACCTTCAAGCTCGGCGAAGCTTAAGCCAAAGCTCAAAGCTTTCAAGCTCAATGAACCAAAACACGAAACGTCAAATTACAGCAGAACAAAGTTGACTTGACAAAACCGGCCTGCCTTCTTATTTTTTGAGGAAAGATGTGATCTTTGTCTGGTGGCTATTCCCAGCACTGAGCAGGATGGAAATTTTCACAGTGTCCACTAATAAAAGCGCCATTTATAATTCTGAAGTTTGGGACGCCGGGAGTTTTTCGAAGTAGCTTCTCAGACTACTGGCCAACATTTCTTTGTTGTTATATCGAATATCGCGCGCGCCTCTCATCATTTCAGTTTCGTTATAAAAAATAAGTGTAAGTGAAATAAAGCGTGGCCAACCAAAGTTCGTACTTAGTTCGCTATATCCGGTAGTTCGCTATATCAGTGTTCGTTACAACGAGGCTCAACTGTACGGCGAAGTGTTAGGTCACGGCACTAGAAGACCAAAGCGGGCGGAGAATGGACAATATCTATCTAGGGAACACGTACAGCAACCGCGGCCACGCTTTTGAAAACACGACGCCAGAAGAACTGCCGCAATTAAGACTCCTCCACAACGCCGGGGGCTGCATCTAGACGAGCCGTAATTGGGATTCCCCTCGCCCTCTCTTTCTCGCACGAGCGCTGGCCCGTGCAAGCGCACGGTGGATGCCAGCGCGCGCGTCTTCGCAAAACGCGCGCGCGCCTCAACGACGCTTCCGGCGTTTCAGAGCCACGAACGACAGCGAGCACAACGCGTGCTATATCTACCCTGCACCTCGTTGAGACGCCTTTTCTTTCTCTTTTTCTTTCTACCTTTTTTTTTTTCTTCTTTGGACGCCGCTTATGGTTCGTTGCGCTATCCTGCGCTCGCTGTACGCGCCGGAGCCTCTCAAGGCGGGCAATTAAAAAAAAGTGTACACGCGTTACTGAAACTTGTGTAGCGACTACGAGAGGCTGTTTCGGCCCTTGGCGTCGTCTTGGGGCGGCGAAATAATTTCCAGCGGCGCTGCTTCACCTGCTGGGAGAGCGCCGCAGTTCATACCCGATTAACGTGACGAGTGCGCAGCCTCCTGCCTCTAGAACAAATTTTCGGTTATTGAGGTAGTACCACTTTCAAAAAAAAAAAAAAGTTATTCCCAGCAGAAGACAAAATGAGGAGGGGGCACGCAGGACACCTTTCCGTGGCAAGCCTCGAAGCGCTTCAAACGCAGCGGGTACGTATACCCCGCAGTATTACAAAGATTTTAATGTAACGAAGGTATACTCGAGTCCCAGCAAAAGAATTCCTTATATATATATATATATATATATATATATATATATATATATATATATATATATAGTCAGATAAAAGATAAGAAAAACTTTGCGGTTAACTTGTTTATTATAAATTAGTCCGACAGTTTCGGAAGTGGAACTTCCTTCCTCAGGGAGGAAGTTCCACTTCCCACTTCTTCCCTGAGGAAGGAAGTTCCACCTCCGAAACTGTCGGACTAATTTATAATAAACAAGTTAACCACAAAGTTGTTCTTATCTTTTACCTGACCGTTTCTTCTGGCCCGTTGCAAAACTCATCGAAATATATATATATATATATAGAAAATGTAGAGGAAAATCGCCCCGACGGTAGCGTAGTGGTTATCGCACCAGACCGGTATTCTGGAGGTCGTGGGTTCGGATCCCACCTGGCGGGCATTGTTTCTCCACTTTCTTTCCAAATTCTTTATCTGTTTGAATGATCTGTTTCAATGGCCTACCACATTCTCCCTTTTGCTTTCCGAGGTTTTCTTGACTGCCAACTCTTATTTCCACATATATATAGGAGAGGAGACCGCGGAAGAGAGAGTACTGCACATGCGCCGGCGCCAGTGCGTCTGCCGCGCCTATGACGCAACATAATCCAACACAATCCATTTTAATCCAATCCAATGCAATCCTATCCAATACAATCTAATCCAATCCAATCCAAGCCCATCCATTCGAATCCAATCCAATGCCCCACGCGAGAGAGGG
This sequence comes from Haemaphysalis longicornis, assembly GCF_048455015.1. Taxonomy (NCBI): domain Eukaryota; kingdom Metazoa; phylum Arthropoda; class Arachnida; order Ixodida; family Ixodidae; genus Haemaphysalis; species Haemaphysalis longicornis. Next base: position 74,479,289 of record NW_027526407.1, read on the forward strand.
GCATCGGAGAGGAGAGGGGGTGAGCGGCGGAGAGCGCAGCTCGCGCGGCGAGGAGAATGGGGGAGGGGCGGACGACAACAACGCCGACGACGCTGCATGGACAAGGCGAGTGAATGAGATGCAGTCGCATCCATATATATATATATATATATATATATATATATATATATATATATATATATATATATATATATAGGAAATGAGGGGCTCGTTGAAAATAACACAGAAAATAAGGGTGGCAGTCGAGAAAACCTCAGAAAGCAAAGGGGAGGATGTGGTGGATCATTGAAACAGATTACGAATTTGGAAAGAAAGAAAGAAAGTGAAGAAAAAATGCCCGCCAGGTGGGATCCGAACCCACGACCTCCAGAGAGTTCTGGAGGTCGTGGGTTCGGATCCCACCTGGCGGGCATTTTTTCTTCACTTTCTTTCTTTCTTTCCAAATTCGTAATCTGTTTCAATGATCCACCACATCCTCCCCTTTGCTTTCTGAGGTTTTCTCGACTGCCACCCTTATTTTCTGTGTTATATATATATATATATATATATATATACGCCTGTGTGGGTGTTTCTTTTTGTTCCTTCCTGTGCCTTTGTTGTTTCACGCTCCCGACAGACCGGCGCGCACGCACGCACACAGATTATTAAAGTGAGTTCTAGTAACTTGCACGCGTCTCAGTCATCCCCAATCCACAGGCCGGATTTTGGTGTCCGTGTTACACGTTTCCCGCTAACCACAGGCGAACGATAATTATGACGAAGAAGCCGGCATTGGAAGGCAGCGCTGCCTGCTGCCAGGACGTAATAGCTTCGAGATGGTAGACGTTGCGGCATAACCAGAAGCGAAAACGGCTGTACATATACCCTGCCTGTCTGGCGTAAAGAAAGAAAAGAAAAAAAAATGCACGACGCGCTAATTTCCCGCACGCGCGTTTCCTCGTTTCGCGGGCTTTCAGAACATAACCGCACATGGCGATCATTGTGAGTGCGACTCTTTTGTTCCTTTTTCTTTCTCTCCGTTTCAAGTATACTACACATCTAGCCTCACCTTGCGCCCTAAAGCAACCTGCTCGACATTTTTACCGGGAAGCGTAAAAGAAAAAAGAAGAAAAAAAAGTTCCCGCACAATGCATCCGGCTCCCAGCCGCGCACTCGACAAACTGCAGCAGCTGCCGGTATAGAAGAGCGCCGACAGGGGTGCGACGAAAGCGTCAAACACTGAAGGGGAAAAAAAAAATCGGCTGCGTATCTGCTCCTTTCGTTGCAAATGTCGACAAAAGACGATAGTCTTTGTCGACATTGGCCGAGTAAATGCCTCCCTTCGCTTTGCCGCTCACCTCTCATGCTGTTCCTCTTCCGTCGCGCTCGTCCCAAGGTAAACACGCTAAGCTTTGCTCAAGTCGATTTAAATTTACCGCGTTCCACTGCTGCAGGCCGGGTTCCTCGATGCCAGCGCTGCCGTACGGCGGAGGCGCGCGTGAATCGAGGCGCCCTACTTTAACGTTTGTATAGAACCACGTTGTTCTAGTTCACTTTAGCCACGTTGTCCTACTCAACGTGCGTTCCAAGCAGAACGTGGAACCTATCTAGTGGAACCTTTCGTTGCTGTTGCCGCTTGATTTCTTAAAATGCCGCCAGAAGCTATTGTGGCGCGGGGGACAGCAGGCGACAGTGTGATTTGTTTTTTTTTTACCTGCAGTGGATGCACTATTTCATTTCGCAAAAATCAAGCTCTATGAATTTTTTATAAAGCAGCACTATAAATACCCCTTGTGTTTAAGTTTCTGTCTTATATTTGCGTAATGCTCTGTTCTTGTTCAACAATGTCGACAAGTCTGAACATATAAACCGGACTTAGACGTTTGGATTTGGCTGTGAGTATATAAGACTATTGCGCAGACTTCGTTTCACTTTGGCCGGGTGGCTGAATCGTGTCAGAGAGACAGACAGACATAAAGCTAAAGGGCTATAATATAAAATAAAAGCCCAACCCGTACCACATACGTATCACGGGTGACGCCAATTAAAAATAAACAAACTGGACCGAGGTCAACTAGAGTTTTAAAGAGAAGGAAATACCCACCGAAGTGGAAAATAAAAGGGAAAAATGCTACACAGCGACACCACAGCCAGGAGAGCGGGCCCGGGGAGACTCACCTGATCTCCCCTGGGACGGTAGCAGGAAAGGTTGGGATGAGGGATGTGGATGGTGGTAATAAGGAATGGATTATGGGAAAGTGGGTGGGAATGGGGACAGCGAGGTTTTTGTTCTAATCCTAAGATGTCTGACTCCTAAAATAGGCCTGAAAACTCAGGATGGGCGTCAGACGGTTCCAATTGCAATTCAGCGGACCCCACTAGAGGTTCCGACCATCTGAGCTCCGACATCGAAGAACAGGGAGAACCTGCGACGGAGTGACGACACCTAGTCTCCGGACCCCTTTCACAACCAGCCCCCCGGCTAACACCCACCAGGTCCCCCGAGTACTCGAGAGACACCTGCCCAGCCTACATAGGTACTAATCCCCCTCGTCTCGACGGTTTCGGATACTGGTAAAGCTAACTGTCCGACAGACGGGGTAACTGTACCCTGTACGCATCTGTCGATCCCTATGTGCACCTGAATCACCTATCTCCATAGGAAAGCCTATGTGACTTGACAGACATATAGACAGACCAAAATTTCTGGGTTTAAGTGGCCCAAAAGTGGCCCAAAAAAGACTATCGTCTTTAAAAATAACTGCCGAAGAAAGTGGTAGGACGGAGGAGAACGGACTGGGGCGCGATCTCTGGACTGACTTCCCCGAGGGGGGGGGGGGGGGGGGGGGGGCGTAAAGTGCTGTTTGAAGACAGAGAGAGAGAGAGAGTAAAGTTTATTCCAGAGGTCTTGAGTGCAAAATCCACACTGGACGGAGGTGGTTCCCTCTTCACGGGAATCCGTATTCTGCTCTCGCCGCCTGGCCCCTCGTGACTGACCCGTCGTATTTGATCCTCCAGGGCGGGGCTGCACCGCAAGATCCTCCATCGCTCGTTAAAGGTTAGGTATACGAGAAGCTGTGAAAGGAGTACTCGTGAAAGGGGGCGTATGCGCAGCAGTCGAGTGTACTGCCCATTTCTTAACATTGTTGTCATCTCTCTCCCCTCATCCAATTCTATCCAATTCTATCCAATCCAATCCAATCCAATCCAATCTGATGGCATATTTAAGTTTTATCGAATCCAATCCAGTTCCATTCATTTTATGTAATCCATTCCAATTACGTCCAACCGAACTCGCTATATTCCATTGATTTATTGTAGGGTTTAACGCACCGACGCAGCGCAGACGATGAGGCGCGCCGTAGTGAAGGGCTCCGGATTAATTTTGACCACCTGGGGATCTTTAACGTGCGCCGAAATCTCGTACACACGGACGTTTTTGCTTTTTCGCCTTCATCAGAAAAGCGGCCGACGCGGCTGGGAGTCGAACCCGCGTCCTCGTGCTCAGCAACACAACGCCTCAGCCACTCAGCCACTGTGGCGGGTTATAATCCAATACAAGTCAATCCGACTCAAAGCAATCTTGAAAAAATTCAAATTTTAGCTGTTTAAAGCGCCGAACCGACACCTGGGCAATGAGGCTCACCGAATTGGAGGGCTCCGGATTAACTATGACCACGTGGGGATGTTTAACGTGTGCCGAGATGACAACGCACGGGCCTCTTCGTTTTTCGTCTCCGTCCGAAAAGCGGCCGCCATGGCCGGGAATAGAACACTTGTCCGTGGGCTAAGCAGCCTTAGCAACTGAGCCAACGTGGCGAGTCCAACTTAATCAACTCCGACTCAATTTCTTTCAATCCAGTTCAAACCAATTCAATCCAATCTACGTTGCTCAATTAAATCCGGTCCGTCCATCTGTACGTCTACCACGTTCTGTGTAATAATGCGGTACTCACTTTACCCACATCTACGCCACACACTGCCTAATACGAAGGATGATGATGATAATGATGCTTAGCGACTTCCGCATTGCCCTTTGCAGTTCGTACTTACTCATAACGCCACTGTAGAATCACCTGGCCAAAAAAAGAATAATAAACTGAAATTTTTGCGCTAATCTGACTTCGTTTGCATGTCTTCCCAGATTGTCCTCTGCTCTTCTCTCTTACGAACATTCCAACCTTCTTTTACTAACCTCTACTGTTGTCCAATTCACCTTTTTCGTTAACCTTCAAGCCAAGGGCTTCGGGAAGCTGGATGGCTCTCTCACTGCGGACTGGACGGATACCTCTGCCCTCCGTTGCAATTTGTCGCATGGTTTCTGCCGCAACCTGCGCACAGTTCTTCCTGTACCGGCTCGCGGATAAGCGTTTTTGTCCGCAAGCAACCCGGCCGGGCTTCAAGAAGCAATGCACTCCCTTCGGCACGGCGTAGAACAAGACTTGCACCCTCTGTTGATAGAACGAACAAACTGTCTTCAAGTGCCGACATACACAAACTCACGCGCTCCCTTTTCGACTGGGTGTGAACCATGCAGTGTACCGTAATCTACCAGACAACTTTGCCAGGAATAAACTTGTCGTTGAAAAGAGAGGGCGCATACCAGAACAAAAAGTTCGTTAACAGCCTCCTTGGGGGCTTCACTGACAAAAGGCGTCACAACCATATTGTGGGCCCCACCTAATTAAGTGTCTGAAAAACGTGGCAAAGCACTTGTCACTCGATTCGTAAAACCAGGTGTTATCCACTCGGCACACATTACTATAGGCGTTAACTAGGGCAGCGCCCATGGAAGCCTCGTTACCTGAGAGGCGCGTGGAAAAGCGAGATCCGCTTGAGGTGGGCTATACGATCTGTCAAGCTAAATAAAGCAGCACGAAGGCCCTCGCAGAGCGCATAGACAAAAGCGACTAACAGAAAAGCCACAAAAAAATCCGGAGCGCTGCGAGGATCCGGCTCAGCCCGCGCAGACGCGTTGTATAGGTCGAAATGCAAGACGAAATAACAAAACAGAAATAACCCCCCCAGCCGGATGTGTGCGGGCTGTTTCGAACTCCGGGCGTCTCGCTGTGGGCGCTGCCGAGCCAACCGGAACTTTCGGGACGACGCAAAAGTGCCGAGGAAGTTCTCTTCCTCCGCACACTGGTTTATTTTACGGCTAACGCGTTGTGCTGTTGAGCCCACACACGCGGTTTGGATACCAGACGCTGTGGTTGTTTTTCTGATGGAGGCGAAAAGCGAAAACAGCTGTCGTGCGCATAGATTTTCGGCTCTTTTCAACGCACACCAAAGGGGCATTGAACACAAAGTACAACCTGGTTCAATTTGAAAGAACTAACCTTTGGTAACTAACTCACTCAGCTATATTCCCAGCCACGAAAGACATCGTTTACCCCAAAAAACGCAGAAAACAGAAAATAAAAATTTTAAATTTCCCGCCACACGGCGTCAGCAGTGACGCAATAAAGGCTAGCACTAAGACTACACTCATCAGTGTGTAAGCTGCGTGTTAGCATTCAAGTGGTGAGCCAAGGCGGAGCTACAGGCCTTATACAATCACCCAGTGATGTTTTTTGGCGGTGGCTTAGTTCGCCGGCCGCCAATCTGTGACGACATACAGATTGTGACGTCATACAGATTCTGTGACGTCATGCAGATTCTGTGACGTCATACAGACTTCGCGAGAAAGCTGCTGGGGTGTTGCCACTGGTTCACCTGTCGCCATTGTTTCTTTTAATTTTGCGATAGGGTTGGCATTATTGTTATCGGGACAAAGCAATCTTTCTAATCAATCAAACTTGTACTTTGTTTCATGGCCCCTTGAAAAACCTCATAGTGGTATCAAATTTTCTGTCAGCCTACATATAGGGCACGCCCCATAACCTATAGACCTTCTTAATTGCTTCGTTCTGGGCGCTGCCATTTCACCAGTGGGCTGTGCTAGCGGCCATATAATTGGCGCAGTCGACAGGAAGATGTCACTGCGCATGCGCAATTCAGCCCAGAACATGCCCTGATCTTATTAAAGATTAACGGATGAAAAGGTGTATAGGTGTCGCATTCAGCGCATAAAACCCCCCCGATTTGTATCTCGAATGAACTTTGTAGGATAGGTGATAGGTTGACAGATAAGGATAGGTGAGCTTGACAGATAAACATTAACGTTTATATCTGATTTCTCGCCGCTTCCCGCCACCAGCTTATCGTCACAATACAAAATACAGCCGCAGCTCTTGCTCTAATGTCGTCTTAGCAACAGGGAGAAAAAAAATTACGACAAAACAGGCGCAGGAGACGAGCGCTGACTCCACTAGTCCAACTTGGGATTCTCATTATTGGAAATGTACCATTTTTTTGTGTTTTTCTTAATTTACTTATTTTTCTCTCTCCGTATTGCTGGATCTTATTGCTAAGCACGCATATTTGATTTGAACATGCCCTCTGCTGTGAACTCCTCTGCTGTGAACTCCAGAGGGTCAGGAGCCTTCGTCAGGCACTCAATGCCTTTAGCTCCTGCCCCTTCAGCAGGAATTGTAACAACGTCTGCTGAAAAATAAAGACTTCTTCTTCTTCATTGTGTTGACATGGCGACGTATTTGTACGTGTAACCTTAACAAAAGCAGTACGGAGAAGGACACTAACCATCAGAGCGAACACTCGTCAAACTCGTTCCTTCACACCCAACGGGTAAGTTACCCCAACTTACCCAGCTTACCATGTACCTACTTGAAAATGTCGTTCGTTTCAGGTCGGATAACGAATGACAATGTTTTCCACTGAAGCATGCTCTCATGATGTAGACATTGAGTTACGCCACACGGACTCGGTAGCACCTTTCGAATCGATGCAAATAAACGATCACTCCTTTCGAATAATGGCTACGTATTTCAGCCACTGTAAGCGCTTCGTATCCCCAGAACGAACTATGAAAAGGGTACTTTCAGAATTCACTTCTTTCTTTCGTTTTTTCTCGCGAAAACGTTACAGCAAAGCCAAACTGCGACAGCAGAGAATAGAAACATTTTGCAGAAACGCCCCACTAAGGATTGTCGAAGAAACGCGTTAGTCGCTTGTTATACACCGAGCGCCCTTTGAAGACGGTTTCGCTAATAGACACAAATGCGTTTCTGCGAAGACATTTCTTCCAACACCATATAAGCAGCCTGATAGGAAAGTAAAGGCCATAAGGCACTAGAAGACATATTTCCACAAAGCCTGACGCATCCGCATGAAACCCATTATAAAGAGCCCCCTTAACCATTTTGTCTTTTGTCTTGGCTCTTGTTGTCTTTTATTTAGGACATTAACCGAAATTCCCCTAGTACATTGAGAGCAAAACCAAGACAGCTGGTTTTTTGGGAAATAGTCTTCAAGGATGCCTATCGCGATAGATATCACCATTTTTTTTTTTTGCAGCTGGCCGATCGAAAGAGGAGGGCGTTGCAGTGAAGGCCAACCTAACGTCGGGTTGACCTGAAGGATTGAAGTCATAGATTGATGACATGGCTTTAAATCGAGAAATACTTGTCCTACCAGCTTTATTTTGTACGTGGGCTTAGTGCTTTCAAAAATTTATGACAACAAGCAAAAACATTTTTTTTTCTGCCAGAAATTAAAATTTTAGTTGCCTGATAACCTAATTAGATTTCATGCCTGGAAATCGACAATTGCTTGCACCGCAAACTTAAGTTTTCGTTTAGAAGCTCGTAGGGTTCGAAAGTTATAGAACGCACACAAAAAATGTTTTTGTTCGAAATAAAATTTGAAGGCTAAAAGGGCTAAAGAGGGCTTTTTTTTCTTAACAAAAATGCTTTGCTGGGAAGACAATTTTCTAGGGTGCAGTGCAAGAGGTCTTATACGTATATATGAAGGCCCTAAGGGCCTCTATTAAAAACCTTCCAACGACCCCACGTATACCTACGAAGCACTACACTCGACCGCCTTTAAAATCGGCTTCGCTAGTATACACAGATGCATTGCTGGGAATACATTTTTTCAGTGTGACTATGAGCGGTTGTATTTGAAAGTATAACGGCCATAGAGTTTGTCCTTCACATAATTTCCGTGCTGGGAAAAGCGCCACACATTAAGCGTTAGAGATGGACACACGGGTTTGCTAGTCGAGTCCACAATGCTAACGCATTCAATATTCCGTTCACAGTACACCGTGAACACCAAGTAGGAGCCGAAATGTCCTTCCATTCAGTAAAATATTGCGCTCGGCGTTTTTGTCCCCCGTCGTCACGACCCATACGCGGAGGTAAGAGCTCCCGTCGAAACCATCGACTTCAAAGTCCAGTTGCGGAAGAAAATCGCAGATTTCAGAAAAACCTCTCAGTCTGTTCGAAAGAAGTCCCGACAGAGACGGCAAACACAGCTGCACATCTCGAAGACACAGGCACGCGGTAGAACAAAATTAAAAAAAGAAAGAAAAGAGGAAGACGAAGAAAGGACGGGTTGAAAGAATCGGAGCGCCGCAGAGACGATTCGAAACTCAAAGACAATGGGTAAACATTCCGGAGGCTAGGAGGTGACGCAACGAGAAAGCCGGCGCGCGCGGCTGTTCCAGATAAGTGTCAAGACGGGCGCGGAATATGCGGAACAAAAGGGATCGCTAATCCTATTCAGAGCACACGCTCCTATACAGCTCGCTGCGGTGCGCAGCCACGAAAACGGCGCCGGGTGTCGCGTGAGGCCGAATGGCGTTTGCGAGAAAAACCGTGCCTCGGAAACCAACACGCGAAGGATTTCTCGAGTGGCCGTCGTTCCTTGAAACGAAACGATGCGAAAGGGTTCTCTTCTGAATACGAGAAGCGCTCGGGAGTCGCACTCAGCCTTAATTATAGCGTGGACGACTTTTAATGTTATCACGCAACGCTAAATATATTCCCTTTTAGGTTAACTGTTCGTGCGTTCGCAGTGTGTACAAAAAAGAAGGCGCTGGTCAGTGCAACGAGAAACTGATGAATTAGATACGTCTAACACTTCGTACCGAAAATTCAATACTTGGTATGAAAAATGCGTCGAATACAGTAAAATCTCGTTGATACGTTTTTCACGGGAACCGGGAAATAACAGGTATTATGCGAAAATCGTGTTGTCCACAGAGGTCAAAAGCAGGGGGAAAATATGCACACTCCGTCAGCAACTCACTTTTTATTGAGCAACGTTAAATTTGCTGGTCAATTTGTGCGGCACTTTCTTCTTTTCAACGTCCAGGACTCCATTCTTCTGCAACGTAAAAAAAAGAAGCTAGCGGTATTTTTCGCTTCGCCGGGCGCTGTCTTGTACGACAACGCGTGTCGTGCCTTAAACCGGTGAATCCAGCCGCCGGACGCTGGGAAGTAGTGTGCAAAAGCGCGGATATATCAACTTTCTTCGCGTACAATTGACCCTTCGACGTTGCCTCCTGCCGCTCTATCTCCCTCGAAGCATGTATGCAGGACGTCTTCCGGTGCGACTATGGCTGAGTTCCAATTCGCGGACAGCTTGGTAGAAAGCTTACGAAGCAGTCTAACTACACGTCTAAAGGAATAAGAATTGGAACGGCACAGCGGTTACGAGCGCAACACCAACGCAGACGACCACCTCGTAGCAGACATGTTGAGGAACACAAGCCGCAAGTTTCGTAAATAATATTACCGTTATTATTACAAACATTACTCAATTAAAAAAATACAAAAAGTCATCTTCACCTCTAGTAAATAAAACTAAATATTTCAATGAAAGAACAAGATAGTTTGCCGCAACTTTATTACACAAAAAGGCGGCGCTGGCGACCCTTTGTGGTTTAGACAGGAAGGTAGCCTGCATCGTTGCTGACTTCGATGCTGTCTCCTCAAAGCAGTCTTTGTTGACTGCTTCGTTCGGGTTGGAACGGGGCTTAACATGGCCGACTGTCCGCGAAGACAGCAACGAAGCTGTCTAAACGGGAAATTGGAACGCACCCTATGATACGTTTCGCAAGATGGCGCAGTGTATGGCCTGACGTACCATCGCCACTGGAAACAATGTTTTCGCCGCAAAACCGGCACTACCGAAGCCTCAGCGGCTCCGCAACGTACAGATTGTGCCTTGTTGGAAAGCGGTTTGAGCTAGAGTAAACGTAAGATTTATAGAAATGTCGGTAAAACATCCACTTTCGCGATTGTATCATCCAATTTGCGGTAAAAATGTGATCGTACTAAACGCACAAAGATGCATTATTTTTAAGGGACGTTGGCCGGGTATAAAAAAAAACGTATTATGCCGAACCGTATCAACGAGATTCCACTGTACTTCGTATAGAATGCGTGTCTAATACTTCCATGTAAAATTCGTCTAACACTCCACATGGAAAATGCGTCTAACGCTTCGTACAGAAAGTGCCTCTAATAATTCGCATGAAAAATTCGTCTAATAGTTCGTATTGCAACGACTACTTTCCACCAAGTTTGGGCTCGGCTAGTTGCACCTAAACAACATAAACTAATCGAAAACAAATGTTTCAGACCTTTCACAAGAGGCCTTAACAATGTCGCAGAAGTTTATTAACTCGCAGTGCGATCCCACGAACAATACATTCTAAAACTGATACGCACCTCGCGAACGTTTAAAAAATAATATCGAGGGATTTTGCGGATAAATCCGCTCACGGCATTTTTTGCTTACTCAGAAAAGCGCAGAAATCGACGTATATCTACATCACGGAAAACATAGCAATGTATAATAATATTAATAAAAAAATAATAATAATGTTTATTTATCGTGCCCAGGAACAGCCAAGACACGTCAAAGTAAAAGTACAGACTAAAAAAGGAGATAACCAGTAAACAGAACTTTGACAAGTATATGGACGACATAAGGGAAAAAAAAGAAAGAAGCAAAGCAGCCTTGACACTGCATTTGAACGAAGTATAAGTACAAAACACTGCAACCCATTGGATAATGTACGCTATACGCACAATGAATGCAAGCAAAGCTGGCATAACACAATGACCAGATAAACAGCCTACATATTAAAAAAGAATAATAATAATAGAATAATAATGATAACAATGAATTTAGCTTGAAAATATGCTCACCGTACAATTTTTTTTTCTCATTCAGATAAAGCGCTCATCACGGGAGCCAGAGCAAGAATACGCGAAACTCTCGCAAAATTTAAATGCATAATTACGTCTTCGCCATACGTGATTAATCGCTTTCGAGAACTGTAACTTTTCCTCCGAAAAGGCGGCGGCTGCTGCGACGCAGATGGTGTTGCACGTTCTGACGCTAAATTCCCCAGAGAATGCACGTTTTGATGTCAATAATTCCGCACCGTGCGTGCTGTTCAAACTTCCGAGATTCGAGACGGAGAAATCACAAAAAATCAGAGGAATCACGAAAGAGAAATCACGAGAAATCACGCGCCATTTGTTGGGAGAGCGCGCGTCTGTTGCTGTACCTTGTGCCTGTTATTTTTTCTGCTCGAAACAGCTTGAGCCTACACTACATCTTTTGCTTTAGGGTTTGCTTTCAACTCGCCTATGGTCGGCACAGTTTTCACCGCGTTTTCTTTTTACTTGCTATCGTAAAAGCCAACACAACGTGAATTTTTACCTTAAATGACGCTGGCACTCTCAGTTATACAGTTATATTTCGCCTCAAATAAACGTTATGTTTCTTTTGCGCTGAATAATGTGGACATGTGTGTGCCATTCCAACGGTTCTAGTAGCTCGGGACGGTCCTGTTTAAATGTACTTGTGTTCAAACATTCTTTGAAATTTCCTTGGCGAAACAAGTGACATACGTATGGACGGACGGACAAGCAGACGAAAAAGACGAACAGACAGACAGACAGACAGACAGACAGACAGACAGACAGACAGACAGACAGACAGAGAAATTTCCGTGTATCTCAAGAAATACTATTTTCGAAAAATAAAAATGGCGGGGTTTATTTGAGCCGACTGACTGAGACCGCGCCTCCCTCCTCTACCCATCACTGCCCCGCACTCTTGTCACGCTGTACTTCTATCCACATTCACCGAGGCTTCACACAGACAACAGGGTCATGCCGCTACAGCCATAAAAAATCAGCCGAACGAAGTGACAGCTGAAAGAACACCGCGCGTTCGATAATTAATAATGCAGCAGCAGCCCTCGGGGAACTAATGATCCTTCCCTGCTCCGTAATGAAAACAAGAGGCCGTACGATACTCGCATACGTTTCTGAGTAGCTATTTTCCACGCAAGGTTGTTTTTTTTTTTTTTTTTTTGTAAAGACACCTCAAACCTTCTAACGTGCGAATGAAACCACCTCTTAGAGAAAAAAGCCTCAATGAGATCCTTCGAATGCACGCAATCGGTCCTACGAACAACGCAGGGAAATATTTGCCGCTCGCCTATTTTAAGTACTTCCGGAGTTATTCTTTTGTACATGCAAATGCATTTGAGACGCTATGCTACTCCTATATACTCCTATGTACAGTCGTCAAAGCTTAACAACAACAAAACACGAGGTGCCTTCCTACGCACAGAGTGGCAGCTCACGATAGCGACAGCTGCATCTTTGGCGCCTGATTATCAGCACTCACGATGCTTCTGTAGTGCACTCGGGTGCTTTAGCGCATGCGCACCGCCTGGCTTAGCAGCCCGAGCGCTATCGTAAGCTGCCGCTCTGTGCATACGCTGGCACCTCGTTCTTTGTTGTTCACAGTTTTGACGACTGTACATATGGTTACAAGTGTAGTAGGTTATATGACCAAAAATGACAATAAATAACCCATTTTTAAAGAGGGTCTATCAAGTACGAGTACAAAACACAACGCCGTTTGCTGCCCGAATATAACAAAAGAGACCAAGACAAACCAAGTGACATCAACGGACAAGCGGCACCAGCCTGATTACCCCCATTTGAGTTCACGTGTTACACATGGATGCGCTAACAAAACATCTTGCTGTTCCACAGGTTTTTTATAAAAATTCGCGATGCCCGTACATCGAAGGGCCTGTTATTCCATCCAGGTATAATCTGCGGAACGTGCTTAGGTGGAACAAATGTGTGAATGAGCTTCACAAGGGGCTCACCTCGATGTACATATGCGAAGCAACGGAATCGAGCAAAGCTAAGCGGAACAAGTCAAATAATCAGCATCGCATCTCTGCCCATACCCCTCCGCTACGCTGACATCCTTGCCCATTTACGCCGACAACGCCAGCACTTCTCTCCACCCCATCCGAACCTTCCCAAGACCGACGAGTGCATCTTACGATGGCTGCAAACCAACACCTTTCCTCATGGCACACGCCTTCATGCTATGTATCCTGCACAGTACTCTCCAAAGTGCAAACACTGCCCATCCCCATGCACCCTATACCACATGGTGTGGGAGTGCCACCTAACCCCAACTCTACTCCCCCTTCCCAACCTAACCCCTGAACAGTGGGAGGGCCAGCTGGCTAGCGGCGACCTGGGTGACCAGAAACAGCTGATATCCCGGGCGCAACTGGCCGCACGTGCCCACGGCCTCCTGGACTGAGGACGCCCCCCACAAGAGAGGAACGGCTCAACTAACTCCGTTCCAGCTCAATAAAACGTTTTCACCACCACCATCTCTCGTATTCCACACAGAAACATAAAGCGGAAAATTTAATTACCCCTCACATTTTTCTAAACAAATTGTCCGATTCACATAACACCGTGTATTGTTCCAGATAAAATGAGTGGAACGTGTTTTTAGCAGCATCGAATGTGTAAAAAGATTTAAAGCGTTTCACATCCGCGTGCATATACAAAGAAGCGGAATCGAGCTAAGGTAAGCGGAACAGGTCTAATGGTCATCTCAGCATTCTTGCGTTCCACATAGACAAATAAAGCGAAAAATTGTCAAATGGTCAGCTTAGCATTCTTGTGTTCCACACAGGACACATAAAGCGAAAAAATTAATTGCTCCTCACATATTTCTAAACAAATTGCCCGATCCGCATAACACGGCGTTTTGTTCCAGATAAAATGCGCAGAACATGTTTTCAGCAGGATTGAATGTGTAAACAGATTTAAAGTGTTTCACATGAGCCTGCACTACAAAGAAGTGGAATCGAGTTAATCTAAGCGGAACAGGACTAATGAATATCTTAGCATTCTTGTGTTCCAGGTAGACACAAAGCGAAAAATTTATTTGCTCCTTATATTTTTGTAAACAAATTGCCCGATCCACATAAAACGGTGTTTTGTTCCAGATAAGATGTGTGGAGCGTGTTTTTTTTTAAACAGGATCCAATGTGTAAATGAAGTGTGTCACCCTAGCGTACATATACAAAGAAGCGGAATCGAGCTAGGCTAAGCGGAACAGATCTAACGGTAATCTTAGCATTCTTGTGTTCCACACAGACACATAAAGCGAAAAAAACTTATTGCTCCCGACATTTTTCCAATTAAATTGCCGGATACACATTACACGGTGTTTTGTTTCAGATAAAATGTGTGGAACGTGGTCTTTTAGCAGGATCCAATGTGTAAACAAAGTGTGTCACCTCAGAGCACACATATCAAGAAATAGAATCGAGCTAGGCTATACTGCGTCGACCAACAACTAATACGTCTGATTAATGGTCCACAAATCATAGTACCGAAGGCAGTGACGCCAACTGGTGGGTGCGATGCGTGGGCGCGGGGGCACAAAAAGAAACGCGGAAGGGCTGACGTGCGAAAGAGCGCAGGACAGATAAAAAACAAAAAGAGAGAGATAATATATATATATTGGCACAGCGAGCAGTGAGACGTGAAAGGAAAGCCACCCACGCACGGGGCCACACAAAAAGAGGGGGCAGCAGGGCGCTAACGATACGAACATACGAGCCGACGCAAGCCGAAGCTCGCTGGATTGGGCTCCGGAACTGTGGGCGCTCCCCTCCCCCTTCTCCTTTCAGTAGGCGATGCCATCTAGATAAGAACGCGTGGGCTCTATCTGAAGGGATATAACAAAGGCTGTTTTTGTTTTTTTCATTGAGCTTGGAGCATCTACCTCGGCTATTATTACTCAGTGAACACAGCTGCTTGCTTTGCTTAGGAATAAACAATACAAAGGGGATTTCTTTCGCGTCGGTTTGTCCCCACTTTTCTGCTAACGTCACAATTTCATGATCAAGGGCAGACCGAGCGATGATTTCTAAGGACGGTGAGCAATTACGAAATCCAGACACGAAAAAAAAAAACATATACGATACATTTTGGCAGTTTTGCAGTTCCGTGTTTTTAGTAGGCGTTTTTTTATGGCGACCTTAAAAAACGTTTGCTCGTTTATTTGTACACTTTTCTGAGAGGTCACAAAAACTTAGTGCGGAAAATGGCCCCCGTCTGAAGTCCCAGATTTGACATCCATTATTAGCAAGCTAAATATCCACCGAGGTCACAGGTGGTCGCAATTAGCACAGGACCGGGATAATTGGAGATATATGGGAGAGGCCTTTGCTCTGCAGTGGGCGTAGACATGATGATGATGATGATGATAATGACGACGATGACGACATGGTACGGCACGCATTGATAAAGCTGACAACGATATTGTACTACTGCGCAGCCATTTCCCTCGCCCGTTTAGTCGTTTTTGATTAGTTAAGACTGAAGTCTGCCACAGGATTTGCGAAAAGGTGGCCCATAACCTGGCGAGTACAAAAAAAGAATCGCCGAAATTCAGATAATCGTTAACCAATGCGCAAGCTTTCCTCGAACGCTTGCCTTCATTATGAGTGTTCTTTTCCTTCAACCAGTTATGTACATCCACGCTATTAAAGAGACTAAATGCCTTAGCTTCGCAAGTTACGCGTTTCTGTGCGCGCTCGGTACTTTTCCACGATTTTCTTCGTTCTTATGTTTCTTTTATTTTTTTGTTCTAGTCATATGCGAACATTGATTAGACATTGTATTTCTGATTTCGTTCGCTTTTATTGCATTTTATTTATTTATTTATCTTTAAATTTTCCTTCGACACCGACCCTTAATTTAAACGATCATAGCGATTAAATTTTAACTTCTTTAATTAGGCATTGAGTGCCGATACAAGGCGTAACGCAACACGATTGGTGCCGTGGGCTACTCGACAAAGAGAACGGTCACGGAGCTCGGCCCAGGGGGCACTTCAGAGGCCTTCTCGTCTACAGGGCGCTTCAGCGGCTCTCTTCAAGTCTCGAGCGCGGGGCTCGAACAACAGCTGCGCCGGCTCCGTCGTCGTCGAGGTCACGAAGAATCGCAATTGGAGCGAGGCGGCGCGAGATTTCCGCGCCAAAGAAGCGTTCGCAGATGGAGGAGGGCGCTAACGACACGCGTCGTGCGAAGAAAGAGCCGATGTGCAGTTTCGAAGCCGAATATACAAGCAAGGGAGTCGCACATGACAGAGAAGAAAAAAATGCCGAAGGCACGACGAGCAAGGCCGAGGTGTGTCGTGACAAGATGCTTAGTTCTGACGGCCCACAGATGCGACTCGCTGGAAGCACGCTGGAAGCACGACAAATTTGGCGCTGCGCGCCCTTTACAGCGGTTTTAATAAACACACAGCAGCGACGGTTCGCAGAGTCGTGTCAAGCTGATAGCATAAAGACAGTAGCGAAACCACACCGAAAAGTTGAAAGAAATTCGAATATGAAATTCGCGCGCTTTTTTTTGTGCTTCCAGGATAATGGCGTCATATTAGGGACTTTTTTTCTTCAATTAGCAGTCGTAATGCACAACAACAAAAAAAAGAGAGGACATATATCCCGAGGATGATGACATCAGCGTAATATTAAATATGGTCGATGTGGCTCTAACCGCTTTGCGCGCTGAGTTGACGATTGTTTGGAGACGCGTGACGGCTTCGCGTCCATTCATCCGACGGTATTATAAGGATTACACTAAATTGACGTCCGGCTGCGTTTCCTTGCTCAACGCCGCGTCTTGTGGGAATTACATTGCATAACCGAACCAAAACCTAACCCACACACAAAATAAATGAAATGAGCACGATACGCGGCTCACAGTGAGGCCAGTTTTATCAAAACGGTTTTTTTTACCTGTTATACTTTTGGGATCCCGAATTAAAAAGAGAAGGACACTGCTTGCTACAAAGAAGGAAGCAAATCAAAACATAACAAATATCAAGCGAAGAATAAATTAGATTAATTTGAATAAAAGGACAAACGACTGAATTCTGTTCAAACAATATATTACAATCGGTTGGACATCACACAAGCAGGAGCCTTTGGCCAGTAATGAAAGTGTATACAACCTGACGGTGGTGACTATGAAGCCGTTTCAGGCTGATACGAGAATAAATGGGCGGAGTTAAATAAAGTATCATTTGTAACACCCGAATTCTGCGCATTGACCTTCGCAAGAAGTTGTCAAATTACGGTTCATTCTGTTTAAAAGTGACACAGCCGCAATTATTGCAACGGTTTTTAAAGAAACGATTACTACAAAAACCAGCTTTCGCCTATGGGAGAGAAGCTGGTCTGAGAAATATTATTTTTTTCCTATGCGGATACATGTGAGAAATCCAGACAGGCTACGCTCGAAGACGATAACACGTTTTTCTCAGACTGCTTAAATACTAGGGCAATACGGCTACCTGTATTTTGACAAAAAGACCAAAAATGCGGCCTCTTTCTGCGCCATCTCTGCGCGTTCAGACAGTGCACTTTTGCAATGGACTCGGCCATGGTGTAATCCCCGAAGTTGATTTGATTGATTGTAGGGTTTAACGCGCCGACGCAACGCAGACGATGAGGCAGCGCCGTAGTGGAGGGCTCCGGATTAATTTTGACCACCTGGGGATCTTTATCGTGCGCCGAAATCTCGTACACACGGGCGTTTTTGCGTTTCGCCTCCATCAGAAAAGCGGCCGCCGCGGCCGGGAATCGAACCCGCGACCTCGTGCTCAGCAGCGCAACGCCTTAGTCACTGAGCCACCGCGCGGCGGGTGAAAATCCCCCGAAGTATATATATATAGTATATATAGTAACGCTAATATATATATATATATATATATATATATATATATATATATATATATATATATATATATTAGCGTTACTATTAGCGTTTTACCTGCGACCATTCGCCAAGCTTTGAACGATTCGAGCCGACGATTACGAGTGGGTGGATCCTCCTCCCGACGCTGCGTTTCTCTAGTGTTGTGGATAAGCTCGATAAACGAAATCGCCGATAAGAAGAAAGGAAACGTCGCCTATTGTTTCGAGGAAGCGATAAGATTTGGCTCACGCGCCGATAGGCGCGGATTGTCTTCACGAACTCCACATTACGACGACCATGTTTCAAAGCAGAGATGGCCGCAAGCGGAGATCACTTTTTGCTTTGTTGATAAAACTTGCTTTTATGCAAGAACTGCATCGTTTTATTTTAGGCGGAGCGTTTATGGCTGTTTTTGTTGTTGTTGTTTTGGCGCGGCAAGTCAGGGGGGGAAACGGGCTAGCCAAAAGAACACACCATTTCCTACAAATCAAAGCTGACACCGTGACACCGACAGATCTCTCTCTCTCTCTCTCTCTCTCTCTATATATATATATATATATATATATATATATATATATATATATATATATATATATATATATATATATTGTGAGCGCATCAACTTTAACATTAATGGGCACTTATCTCCTGTTCCCAATAGCCGCCAGTTGATGAGACGAAGCTCTCATCTGCGCATACCATTATAATCTTCATCTGTACATAATCATCACCATGAGGGGCTTGTTCTGTAAAGGGCGGTCCCCGTACGAAATGTCGATGTAAAGTTATGTTTTCGAAGTAAAGTGGTTATGCTTGTTATTGTGCCCCTTTTTACTATATATATATATATATATATATATATATATATATATATATATATATATATATATATATATATATATATATATATATATACATCGACGTTTCGGTGTGCTGTTTTAGTAGGCGTTTTTGCCCATGCAGATGAAACGTTCTAGCGCGACGCGTTGGAAGACGAGTGTCCTGGAGTTTTAGTACCGTGACTACATGAAACGACGACGACGACGACGATAGCAGACACCGACAGCCAGAGCACCTAAGGGGCATTGCCCCTAATAGAAGAAAGCACCAAGACTATTGTTTTTAATGTGTCAAGCCTCGGAGTTTAAAAAGGTAGATTCACTGCAATCAGTCGTAAGCGTAATGAAGCGAAATTAAACAAAAAGGTGCCCCTATAGTCGTGATCGCTAACAAAAATCCGCGTCAGTAATGAATGAACCGTTTTTTATGAAACGATAAATAAACACAGACTAATTTTATTGCACAAAAGCCAGAGGGGTTCTGCACGACTAAACCAAGCGAGAACAGGCTCGTTAAAAAAACCGCACAAATGAGCAGTGACAGCTCGACGCATCGTGTTTCGCGCTTGACATTTTGGCCTAAAACGCGTCTTCTGTTTTCGCCGTGACGTCAGCGCGCGCGAGCGCCGACACACGCCAACGCTTCGAGCACGCAACAGCCCACGGTTAGAGGGTATCAAATAACGGGGCGAAAGCGGTCGACTATGGGCCCTATTCTCGACTGCACAAATTGCCGGCAATTTAGGCAATTTTCCGGAAGTCTTTTCTGATTGGCTTTCAATTTTGGTCACGTGCTTCCGGCTGACAAAGCGGTTGTGTGTGGTGTCGTCATTTTGACGTTTCATGTCGTCAACGGACACTAGTTCTAAAGTTTGCCTTATTTCTCGTTACTAAAGGCGCATAATTCTTGGCCGGCAGTGAAAAACCAGACAAAATGCGGCGGACATGACAACGTAAGCCTGTCTTTGCTATTCAACAACAATACTGCTTGTAATACACACCCCCTCTGTGATTGGCTGAAAAGGCGTGACGTAATTTAAACAGTTGGCGGGAACGATTACGTCATGCATTGGCAACTTCAGCCTGCGTAAAAGTGACGTAATGCTACGTAACAGCATGAAAATGGCGGTTGTTTTTGTCGCAAAATACAAGCAAAATAGGGCACAATATTGCCCCGGCTTACGGCGCCGCGAAATGTGCGGCAATTTGCAGCAGGCGCAGTTTCGCATGCGCGCTGTTTAAAGCATGTTTCCTACCGAAACAAATTATAGTTTCAACTGCTTCCAAGTCAGCGATCATGCGACATACAAATAACATGCAGTATTTTGCTTTTATGTTTGGCAATGAAATAAAAAATATTTGTTTGGCGTAACCGCAACATAAGAGGGCAGTACAAGCCTCTCCATGACAAAGAGAACCCAATGCATGGCATTTGTCCATACTTGTCCTAGTAAGCTGTTGGGTCACATGATCGAACTTAAGAGAAAAATAACAATGAAAAGTGACTATTTAGTTCATTACAGCGCTGATTGCAGTCGAGCTTGACAAATGAGTGAATCGGTGACATCGGTGTGCTCCGCGGTTATCAGGCGTAGCGCTTCGCTGCTCTTATGTGTCATAGAAGCGATAGTCGCGGCCGTCTTTTTCTGTGATCACGCCATAAACTTGTAACATAGCAGCAGACGATGGCGTGGCGGCGGTGGCGGCAGGGAAGGTGATAACGCAACAAAGCTTGCATTGAAGCAGAGAGCCCAGCTATGTTAATAAAAGCGATTGAAAGAAATAAATAGATACGGTAAAAAAATTGTGTGATGTTCTTTAGCTCGACATCCGCCTTTCGCTCGCTTTTGGATCAACGTTACTCGATCGCCTTGTGGTGTTGGCGCCAAGTCTGACCTCCAGAAATGTGTTTTTCTTGTCAGCCTCAGCTACCGTCTTAATTTTTATAGTACATGCCAAGTGTTTTTATATCTTTCTTGCGCAATATTTGATACCTTGGTAGCGATCGTTATGAGTGACTCGTCAAATTACACTGCATGTCGTCATAGCTATAGGTGCAGCACGTCACTGATTGCTTACGTCGTGCTTACGCAAAAAAACATGGGCGAAATGCCGGCAATTTGTGCAGTCGAGAATAGGGCCCTATGTTGCTCGGAGGAAATTATCGATCCCCTTTCGGCCAACAGTGGCCAGATTTTGGGCGGTTAATCACGGGGCGCGGTCGTTTACAGTGTCGCGGTTTCGATGTGTAAATGTGAGTTCTCCTTCAGCAATAAATAAAAAAAAAAACGAAGCTGAACAGGCGTTGCCTCTTTTGAGGCTCTTTTCAGTCACGTCGATAGACCAATCAACTGATACTTCGGAAATTTGCCTCCAAGGAACTCACTCGTGCACAACCATCGCCTCATATGGCCTCTGTCTTTTAGTGGCGAAGCCCCTCAGGGGCTCCCGGCTGTTGGCGTCTCATTTCATCGTCGTCATAATCGTTGTCTCATGTAGTCACGTAACTAAAATATCTGGAAACTCGTTTACGCCTCGCGCTACAACGTAACGCGTACTAAAAAAAAATACACCGGGACACTTGTTTACACCCCGCGCTGGAGCGCCTCGTAACGCTTGCTAATACACTTACACACTGCATGCTTCGCCCCTCCCCAGATTTCACGTTAGTGGAGATGTCCCAGGATTTTTTTTTATTTTGTTTTCCACGTAGCGCCATGGACCCTGTCCAGCTTTTTAGTAGATGGTACTGCAGGGAGACGTTAGAATAAAGTGGTCTGAATTTTCCCAAGTTTCCCGTTAGTGGAGACGGCCCGGGATTCTTTTTTACCATTTCACAGGTCGAATTTTACATTGAATAAATGTATATAAATAAATAAATAAATAAATAAATAAATAAATAAATAAATAAATAAATAAATAAAAAATCTGGTGGTTTCACGCCCCGAAGCTACACTGCACGTGGGCTATGAGGCGGGCCGTAGTGAGGTGGCGCCGTAGTGACAGGGCTCCGGGATAATTGCGACCACCTGGGGTCTGTTAACGCGCGTTCAAATCTCGACACAGGGGCGTCTCCCGCTTTTCGAATCCGTCCGAAAGGCTTCCTCCACGGCTTGGATCGAAGCCGCCTCCTAATGCTCAAGCAGTGCACCGCTGAGACAGCGCCACCACGCCGGCTGAGTTCTCCTTCAGAGAAATTGCGGATACAGTAAATCCGCGTTATAAAGAAATTGCTGTATTAAAAATTTCGCTTTATTCGCAGTGTTTCCCGGTCTCCACCTCATGGCAGTGAGCGCAAGCCGTACGAGGAGGCGCGTTCGATTCCCGGCTGCGGCGGCTGCTTTTTACCCGTCGCCAACATACGGACTTCAATTCTCCTTGGTCACTTCCTGAGTCAATAAAGTGTTCTCTCTCTCTCTCTCTCTTTCACGGAGGCGAAAAGCAAAAACGTCCGTGTTGTGTTCGAGATTTCAGTGCACGTTAAAGATCCGCAGGTGGTCAACATTCATCCGGAGCGGTCCACTACGGCGCGCCTGATCGCCTGCGTTGCGTCGGCGCGTTAAACCATACAATCAATCCATAAGAGCAAGTCGCCCCCGTTTTTAATGAAGTGTATCGCTTATAGCGAAGCTAGTTTTCTGTTCCAGGTATTCCTCACAGCGATGTTTTAATATAGTTCTCTATTCACGAATTAACTCCTCGAACAGAAAACTCGCTTAAAAACTAGCTTCGTTATAAGCGATACACTTCGTTAAAAACGGAGACGACTTCAAATGCGAAATTTCGAAGGAAACGATTCCGTTATAACGCGAATATAGTGTGTTTCACCAAAGAACACGAACGAGTGCCTGGCTCCGAGCGATAACTTGTGCGTCCGTCCATCCGTCCGTGCACAGGCCACGGCAACCGTAATAACAACACACACCACAGCCTTTAAATGTTACGCTATACACGGTTCATTGTACGCTGGGGTAAGAAAACAACGCGAAAGTCGGAGCCGCGAACGCGAAATGAAAACACAATGCCGAGTGTTTTGATCTGCGCAGCGCTTCACGTCGCTTCTCTCGATACAACTCAATCCGCCGGCATAAACATAGTCGCACTCACGAAACAAAGGAAGTTCACAAGGTAGGTCACGAAAACGGAGATTGCGGAGGAAAGAAGAAGAAACAGTGTCAAACCCCGGAGAGAAAAAAAAAAATGCGAACGCTTGCGGAAAACAGAGGCCGAAACCGGTCGGCGTTTTTAGTTGGGTTCGTCGGCAGTAAACGGTGAAAGGCGAGTAATGTAGGTCATTTTTTTCTATCGGCCAGCGCGATTAACGCGGGGTTGCTCAGTCGTCCTACTTGTTACACGAACGACGTGCTCGATGAAAAACGCCTCGCTCGTGCGCGGCGATAAACAAGCACGGTCCACTGTTTGCGCGCGAAACAGACGCGGACATCGACAGCGTCTGGTGTACAATCCGCTTTCCGCGCCATTGTTGGCTAAAGGATAAGGACGCTTGCACTGGTGCACTTTTTCTTCGGGCAGGGGCGCCATTTTTTTTCCTCCGATCTTTATGCATCTCTTTTCGCCTGCTCCGTCCTTCATTAGGAGCCTTCGAGAGATTTTCTTATCAGTGTGCGATAACGCAATGAAAGGGTTTAAAGGAGCCATGAAGACAAAATACAAGTTAGGTTTATTAGAAAGACTGCTTAGTCCCGATAACAATGATACCAATATCATCGCAATCTTCGAACAAATAACGGAGATATTAAAGAAAACGTGTGAAGCCGTGGCGACCCCCTAGCCAATTTCCCGCAACTTTTCTGTGACGTCACGGAACCTTGTTTGTGCGATTGGCGGCCGCCTAACTGACTTGTCGCGACGACACATGACTGGACGTCTGTAATGCGGCCTCTAGTTCCATTTGACCGCATCACGTGAATGCTAACGTGCAGCTAACGCACTGAAAATTATGTTTTATTGTTGGCCCGTATGACGTCATTCTTGCTCATAACACGTCACTGTGGCGCGAAATTTGAAAGTTTTTAAATACTTCTTGCTTTTTTTTTCGTTAAAAAACATCTTTTGTGGCTGTAATAGAGCTGAGTGAGATACTGAATCCTAGTTCTTTCAAATTAAACAAAGTTGCATTTTCTCTTCATGGCTCCTTTAAGTAAGCGCTCACATCGAGCGGTTGCTGCACCACCCAGCAAACGCTGATGACGTCATTGTGACGTCACTAGTTCCTGTGATCGGCCCGCACAGAAAAAAACTGATCAGGCAGATTAGAAGCCTACACAAGAAGTACTCATCCGTTTCCGATAACACAATTATGGGACAAAAAGCTCAGTCACATCACATACAGAGCGGTTTCCGCACCACTCAACAACGTCTGACCGCGTCACTGTGACGTCACTAGTTTCCGTGCTCCGCCCGCAAAGAGCGCACAGACGAGACCAATGCCATCGTGGAACAAGCTAAAACGTCGCGAAATGTAAGCGCAAAGCACACCTGTACGCTTCCCGTGCCCTTAGATACGGATAAGCTCCAAGCATTCCTAACCCAACTTCTATAGCATTCCGCGTTTTTTTTTTTTTTTTTTTTGCAATGTTGAAGCATTTCAATGTCAACTAATGAAAGAAACCTGTGTGTCCGTTTGTAACGCGTCATGTGTCGCCCTGTCGCCGCGCAGAAAAGTGCCGGTAATAACAGGCCACCGAGCCTTCATACTTCACACTAGACCGCCTATATTGGCCCTAAAGATGTCTTCCCACCAAGGCACTTCAGTGTAGTTGTGCAGCCGACTTTGCGGCTCGGTTTACAGCGCCCCCTATACGGATACAGCGGGTATTTAATAAAAGGCCATCCGACATTCATATTTTCATATCAGACTGCCTGTATTGCACATAAGGAAATTTATTCTCATCAATGCATGCCTGAGTAGAGGAACCGCCTTCAAATGCCTGTAGTTTGTCGTATTAACGCGTGTCCTACTGTCGTCTTGTCGTACCTTTGTCGTGTCGTGATTCTGATGTTCTGTCGTGTGTCGTATTCCTGTCCTTATTTTGATGTTCCGTCGTGCCGAATACCTATCTTCTCTTGATCCTGATGTTCCATCAGTAGTTGCACATTGTTCGAATGTTATTGCCCATTGTGAAGAGTAGCGTAAATGGCAGTACTGTTGCGACCACAGGAATGTTTGTCGTTGAGAAAATTCACTTTGTCGTTACGACAGAAATGTGTGTCGTAACAACAGATGGCTTTGTCGTAACAACAGGACTTCTGTTGTTGCAACACGGTTTTTTTTTTCGTACGACAGGTATTCTTGTAAGGTTTTTGCGGTATTTCTGTTGTGATTTTAGACTGGGTAATGCTCCAGGAATGTACAGTCGCCAGCAAAAGTTTGCGGGATGTGCATTGCGTGGCCGAGCGGCGCAAAACTGCATTGTTGCGCCATCTACAGCCAGCGAACGCCGGGTCCAGGCTGAAGGAGCTGGCGTGCTCGGCGCGCTTTGCGCATGCCTGGCCTTTATTTGTTACCGGGCGTCTCTCATCGCTCGCTTGCCCGCGACATGCTTTTGATATTCGCGGCAGCCGCAGTGGCGCCTCGGGACTATCGCCGCCGTTCTGCTATCACTGGTGCAATAAAATACGTAGCCCGCGGCCGCCGTTTGCGCGGCGGGCAACGTTTAATAAATCTTAGGCTATGATCAGACTACCGAAGCAAAAACCATATCGCTATCTCGGGACGTAACAAAAGACGGCGTGTCGCGCGCAGTTTGGTTGGCTGAGACGTGAAATGACGTTATTCTTTACAGTTATTACGACAGTTGCGGGAACAGTCTGAACCCGGCCTTGTTTTCCAAGAGGCACTGCTGGTTGAGCACGAAATATATTTTCATTTTAAACCAAAGCTCCGATAAACTGCCAGCTAACCTCTAATTGCCGTTGTCGTCTCAGCGGCGAATTATCCTAACATTTGTTTTGGGGTAGTTCCGACAAAACAAGAGTTACAGCCCTTTTACAGACAGATATGCTGTATCGCTTGCAGCTTCCTAAAAACTAACTGTGGCAAGTAAATGTGATTCGGTGTAATCCTAACGTTGTCCTCGCGGCCAATTTCAGTATGGTGTTTAACATGATACCTACATAGACTGAGCGCTAAGTCATTCACCACAAAGTTTAATTTGCCGCAAGATTAACTTTGGCAACGCGACTTTTTTCTATGGAGCCCGTCGACGGACGCAGTTTCCGACAGGTAGCCTAAATAGCTCCTCTAAAGAAAATTTATTTGTCGACCATTACATGACTTTACAGATCAGGTTCATTCAATGACGCGCGCCGCGCAAACGGCGGGCGCGGGCTACGTATTTTGTAGCACCAGTGATAGTAGAACAACGGCGATGGTCACGCGGCGCCGCCGCGATCGCCGCGAATATCAAAAGCATGTCGCGGGCAAGCGAGCCGTGAAAAATGCCCGGTAACAAATAAAGGTCAGGCATGCGCAAAGCTCGCCTCGCACGCCAGCTCCTTGAGCCTCGACCCGGCGATCGCTGGCTGCAGATGGCGCCGCAATGCAGTTTTGCGCCGCTCGGCCACGCGCTGCACATCCCGCAAACTTTTGCTGGCGACTGTACATTGGGTCTTATACAGGCGCTAGGGTTCTGATACTTTGATCACACTCCTTGCAACGTGACATGTAAATACATAAAAGAACAAATTTGAATTTGATATCAGACTGCTTACATTATCGTCGCAGCAGAAATGTCTTCCCAGCAATAAATTTGTGCATGCAAACGAAGC
The DNA here is from genome assembly GCF_048455015.1 of Haemaphysalis longicornis. NCBI lineage: Eukaryota > Metazoa > Arthropoda > Arachnida > Ixodida > Ixodidae > Haemaphysalis > Haemaphysalis longicornis. The sequence goes on from NW_027526407.1 coordinate 74,505,873, forward strand.
CGTACTTTAAGTGGCTTGGTGTACAGCAGAGAGAGTTTCCACAAATATTTTCAACCCTTTAGCGAGTTAGGTAATCCTCCGTGACCGGAAACAACAGCGTTAGAAACGAGCATCGCCCCTCAGATATACGCATGACGACACAGCCCGCGAAGGTCGGCCTGGGATTCACCGAGGCGATCGCCAAGTGTTTGCAGAGCGTGCAAACATCCGCACGCGTCGCCGTGCGCTTAGCATTCGTCGCAGGCGACCACGAGATATGACACGCGCTGCGTAGGGACGCAAAACGCCGTCGCAAACAAACGAAGTAAGGAAAAAAAATTATCACCCCTTTCTACATAAAGTTGAGCGAAACGCGAAAGAAGTGCATCCAACCTTCGCCGAAAGTGCGTCCTATCGATCGTCAAACCTTAAAACACCCAAATCGCAAACGAAACGAACCCACGCGACTATTTTTCGCGCACTAAGTGGGCGAGTCTACGCACGACCTTTATTTCATGGACTGCTACGCGGTTCATGTATACTATTGTAGAAGGGTTTGCTGAAGTACCAGTTGGTACATTGTACTACGAAGAAAAGCAGCGCAGAGGACAGGACAAACTAAGGAACCACAAAGCACAGGCGCTGACGAACAACTGAGAGCTTTATTGCAGCAGGAACACACGGGCGGTATAGTAAATGGACACTCGCGTGCTCCTTGACGCAGCGTTCAAGCACGCTCGAGGCGAGATGTGATGATCAAAGCGACTCGCGCGAATAAACGCTTGTTTGAACGCATTCCGGACGCCGGACGGGAATTCTCGCCGCCGGGCCTGTCCACTCAGAGCCGTAGTTCATGTCACGCGAAGGCCGCTTGCACGGTACAGACAGACAAAAAAAAAAGATGAAGGAAAAGGTTTTCAAACGCCGCCACGTGCCGTAACCCGCCCACCGCGTTTCTTTCGCGCCTTTTTTACTCGCCATTGTCCTTCAAGCCGGCGGCGTACGAACAACGCGCGGGAAAATTAAAAAACTGGAGGAGGAGGAGGGGTCGGCGAGGGAGCGCAATGTTCACTTCGGACCGAGATTTCCTCCGGCGATAATATGCGCCCATACTACATAGTCGGGGAGTGCATGCACGTCAAAGGTCGTGCCGCTAACGTCGCATTGTTCCTCCCCGACGCCCGCAGCTCGTCCCAGGAGGGGGGGAGGGTGGGGGGTCGTTTCTCGGTCTCCCCCTTTCGGAACGAGAAATGAAGCCGCGTTGCGTCGGGCCCCCTTAATGAACGCCCTTGCGATCTCGTTCGTCCGCGCCTTCTGGCAGCCGGAAACATCCCCGCTCGCGTTTCCTCTCCCACCCTCTGTTCTAGTCCGCTTCCTCGAGCGGATGAAGAGCCGGTTCCTATTATGCCTCGCCGCCGAAACAAGGTCACCGTTCTCGGTCGCTATGACGCCACTAGCGACGGCGACGACGCTACGGAGCGCCGACCCGAAGGAGAGTATAGACCTCTTCAGCGCCTTCGCACTGTAAGCTGCCGAAGGCCGTGCTAGAATCGATTTAACTGGCGCAGTCGACAGAACGACCAAACTGCGCATGCGCAAAAAGAGCATGCCCATATCTTAACAAGGATTAAAAGCGTCGGGACGGCCGCCATTTCAATAAATGTAGGCATTTCTTACTTCTGTTTGTCCTGGTAGCTGCCACTTTATCACTGGGCTGTGCTGGCATCGATATAACTGGCGCAGACGACGGGTTGACCAAACTGTGCAGGCGCAGAATAGTACAGAACTATCCAATATTTTATCGATGCTCAACAACGTCGGGACGGCCGCCATTTTAAGGAATTCGGCAATGTAGACATTTCGAACTTGTTCGTCCTGGTTGCAGCCACATTATCACTGGGCTGTGGTAGCATCGATATAACTGGCGCAGTCGATGGGTCGACCAAACAGCGCATGCGCAGAAATGTCGAGAACATGCCAATATTTTATCGAGGCTTAACAACGTCGGGACGGCCGCCATTTTCAAGAACTCGGAAATGTACACATTTTCAACTCATTCGCCCTGGTAGCAGCCACTTCACTGGGCTGTGCTAGCATCGATATAACTTGCGCAGTCGACAGGACCACGCAACTGCGCCTGCGCAACACTGCCCTGAACATTCCAAGATGTCATCAAGGTTTAAAGAGCGGAAAAAGGTCTAAGTCCCCCGCCAGGGCGGCGGTCACTTTAAGGAAGTAATTCGTCCTGGTAGCAGCTACCTTATTACTGGGCTGTGCTAGCGTCGATCGAAATTGGCGCAGTCGACAGGACCGTCCAAATGCGCATGCGCAGTACAGTCCTGAACATTCCAACATGTCATCGACGTTCAAAGGATGAAAGAGGTCTATACACGCCGTCTTAGCCACTGTGCAACCAACTGCAGCAGGCATCGCACGGTTGACTAGAATTGTTAATATGTAACCACGAGCGTGTCCCGGGATGTGACTGCTTTGACAGCATAAGAACTCCGCAAACCGCTTTTTTCTGCTTACACTGAGAGCGAACCAAACAAATCATCCCGCCTGCCAAACTCCTAACACGGCACAAACACGGAGTGACCGCTGGCGCAGCCCGGCATCGCGTAGTCTTCAATGCGGGCTCCCAAAGACGTGTCCGTCCACCCGAGCAGGCGGGGCGAGCGTCGGCTCATTACAAAGGCAAGTAGTGGCCAATCCATCACGCGGGAACAGGATTAGAACCTCCCCCCGACTTCCTGCAGAGAAATAAAAGGGAACTCACGCACGCCAGGGCGGAACTGCCAGAAGGTAAGCAAAGGCAGTCCGTCATGTCGGGCCCCCCAACCGGCATTTCGCCGCATTGTGCCGCACTGCACAGCCGCCGCGAACAATGGCCCGTTTCCACGCCGCTTCCGAATGCTGCTCCGCGTGTCGAATGCTTACGCCGCGGACATCGCCGGCTCCGACAGCCACGGGGAGAACCAAGTGGAGCCAAGCCAAGCCAAGCCGAGTTGCGTACAGGGAAGTGAGCGCACGACGACGACGCCCCGGAAACGTGCGCGCGGGGCAAGGTACACGTAACGAGGAAAAGAAAGCGGACACCGTTACGGGTTCTTATGCTCGCTGTCTATATATATGAGGAGGTTTTCTGGGATGGAATCTCGAATGGCGATTACGAGCCGAGCGTCGCTGAGGGCGCTCGGCCACAAGGGGACACTGTCTTCGCCTCCACCATTGAGTCTGTCCAGGAACCGACAGCGCCAGTGGGGAAGGAGTTGCGGCGGAAAGAAGTGGCTTGATACCGATCGGGGGATTGGCTGAGGATTGCTCGACATAAAGAAAAAACAGAGAATAACCAGAACCACGTCATTGTACAGATAGGTACTAACCAAAATCAGTACCTGCGGTTCAAATCTGCACGTCGCGTGCCACACAAGCGCACTGTTAAAACCGAAACTCCTAACGGACAATACTGTACCCTCAATGGTGGCCGTGAAGCGGTGCTAGTCACTTTGTCCATTAAATTTCCGCACTTTAAATGCGGGTTATGCACGCGAAAATACCGTACTAATCAACATCAGTACATGCGTTTCAAATCTGCACGTCGCGTGGCACACAAACTCACCGTTAAAACCGAAACTCTTAACGGACAATACTGTACCCTGAATGATAGCCGTGAAGCGGTGCGAGTCAATCTTACCCGGAGTCACCAGACGACGAGTTTACGCGTCGCTACACGCTATACTTTGTTCCACTTCTACAGATATCAAGCTTTCAGGCTTCGGAAAGACGGATGGTGGTATTCTCAATTAAAGTCTCGTGTGGTGACGCCACCCGGGCACATGTCCACCGTCAATGCAAGACTCCTTGCTGAATACCGCAACCTCACTTTCGAACGCTGATGTGTACTTCCCATCGATATTGTTTGAAGCCGGTGGAATGCGGTGAAAAAAAAGGAAAAAAAAAAAACTTTGGCAGACCCTTTGAGCTGCGTTTCGTAAAAAGGGATATTTGACGACGCCTTTTGTCTCCTCAAATTTATTACTAAGACGAAGAAATATCCACAGAAGTGGAAGAAGCTGTCCATTTCAATTCGCAGTTGCAGCGATAGTTGAACAAGTGGTAGTACATTGAAAAAAAGAAAACCAATTACGACCTAATAATATGCGCATCAATTAGAAAAGCAGTTCGTCTAAATGCCCGTAAATTGGTTGGAGGGCTTAAATTGCCTTAAAATCCTTCAATTTGAAGCTTTAAATGGGCCATGCAGACGAATTACAACCCTGTTCAGTTTAAAAGAACTAGCCTTCGGCAATTAGGTCAGCTACGATCCAGCCACGAACGATGTTTTAACAAAAAAAAAAAAGAAAACGACGAAATCAATGTTGAAAAAAAATAGCAGTGGCATAGCTATGCAAGGATATACGTAGCGTGAGCTAAGGTTCAGCAATCCAATCCAATCCAGTCCGGTGCAGTCCAGTCCACTCACTGCTCTTCGCGCATGCGCAGCACGGCTCTCCAGGAGCCGCGCGAAACGGCTATCAAGCGGCTCCGGCTCAGCGTCAGACTTGGCTAGTGCGCAACGGAGGCGCACAACTGGGCACGCGCGGGAGCCAGTGCTTCTGCCGCGGCTATGACGTCACTCCTCTGGAATGCGCAGACCGGCGAATGTGCAGAGCCGATTCTCTACACACCCGTACTCCAATTGGATTGTATTTCCAATCCAATACAATCCAATTCAATCCAATCCAGTCCAATGCTCCTCGCGCTTGCGCAGCACGGCCCTTCGGAGCCCACGCGAAACTGCTCAACCTCGGCCAGCGTTGCTTACGCTACTAAAATAACTTAGCGCTAGACGACGTCAGAACTCTGGCTCAACAGAAGAAAAATTAAAAAAAAAATCTTAATCCCTGTGCTAACAGCCCGTTACCATTCAAGTAATATATGTGTTCGAACGAAATCAGAGGCACCACTGGAATTGCACAGTCGGCGGCTGACCATCGCACCAACAAGATCATGTGACATCAACAAACAAGATGCTGTGACGTCATAGAAACTTCCCCAGAAATAATAGCCAGAAAGCAGTCGCCACTGCTCCGTCTGCGTTCGTCAATATCTAAACTACTTGTTTGAAATTTACGGTAATATCGGCGTCACTGTTACCGGGCAAAAGCAGCGCTTTAAGGTAACCAAATTTGTATTTTGTCTGCATGTGCACCCTTTAATCAGCATACGGGCGTTTTCTTTCTCAGTGCACAGCCTCTATCGAAAGATCTGGGATGACACCCACGTCCTCGAGGCGCGGGTGATAATGAGCAGACATGTAGACACTGCATTCCACGATTTTTTTATAAAGTTTTTCCTAAATTCTGTATATATATATATATATATATATATATATATATATATATATATATTCCTCGCATTAAAGGGACCACGCCCTTACAAAAATGAACGTTGCGATCCTATTAAACTTTTATAGAGTGCTTATAAAGTCTAAAGGAACTCGAACTCAAACTCATGGCAGACTCATGCCCTAACGAGTCATCTCTACAAGATCTCTATATAATTTCAAAAAGACCTCCCTATAAAAACTAACTCTACTCAGACTAGATAGAGATTCTATACACATTTTAGCGGACTCTTTCAATAAAAGTTTTTTGGAGTCACCTCCATGAAAGCAGTTTTTAATTTTGGTAGGGGCTTCACTGTAAGCAACTAACTTTATTTAGGCTCACGAGAAATTCCATAAAAGGTTTAACGTGATAACTGAAGAAAGTTTCTGTACTGAGCAAACGGGTTTCGCAAAAAAATTAGGACAGACTCGAGGAAATTCGGCTAGCGATAAAGCCTTTGTAGAATCTGTATTGACCTGGTATATAAAAACAACTAGTTTCTATACAGATGTTCAATTTACAATTGTATAAAGACTTCAATGTGAGCCAACAGAAACTTTCTTCAGTTATCACATTAAAACTTTTATGGAATTTCTCGTGAGCCTAAATAGAGTTAGTTGCTTACAGTGAAGCCCCTACCAAAATTAAAAACTGCTTTCATGGAGGTGACTCTAAAAACTTTTATTGAAAGAGTCCGCTAAAATGTGTATAGAATCTCTATCTAGTCTGAGTAGAGTTAGTTTTTATAGGGAGGTCTTTTTGAAATTATATAGAGATCTTGTAGAGATGACTCGTTAGGGCATGAGTCTGCCATGAGTTTCTAATGGGTTCCTTTAGACTCTATAAGAACTCTATAAAAGTTTAATAGGATCGCAACGTTCATTTTTGTAAGGGCGTGGTCCCTTTAATGTGAGGAACATTTGAATTCTCCCGCCATTTCTCTCTCGAGGAGTTATACAGCGACGCGCAGCAGTTGTTCACCACACCGATTTCAAATAAGCTTTCCGAGATGAGCGCGCCGAAGAAGCCTTTCCCCTCTTAGCAGCTGTATCTGGATAGTAAAGAATCCAGTCAGCTGTTCTCCGACGGTGCTTGCACGAAAATAGCGGCTGTTGCGTAAACACTTGACATTTTCGCACTTCTAACGATGGCTCCTTCGTAGCTGCACAGAGATCACGGACATCGCATTCTTTGAGTGGCATCCATCACGCTTCTCCCGCAGGAATTACTGCCACACGGTGCTCGTACTGGCACACGATGCATCAAGAGAAAATACAAGCTACGCGGTGTAATTTGAAAAATCTAGCCCTTGGAAACTGGGAAAGGATAAATACAGAAAATCTTTCAAATCTCGCGCTAGCCGACGACAGCAGTGAAGTCATAGGAGAATGCTAGAAACAGGGTTATCAGTGGGTTAAATGCGAGAGAGAGAGAGAACAATCTTTAATGAGTCTGGCGATGTCAGCCGAGCTAAGCCGCCTGGCGTGCTACGCCAGATGGATGCGGCGACAATGATAATTGCAATTATGAAGAGGAACATGCATGATTTTAACTATTTACAGAGTCTGATCAATAAAGCTTCTGTAGCACGACCGGCACGTTTGGAAGAATTCAAACAACACTCCAGTGGCTTCCTGCCCATTGCGGAATAACTGCAAATATGAAGGCGGACGCTGCAGCATTCACAGCGCATAACCAACGTGTACCACAAGTACCTGTACCATTTTCTCGGAAAGACGCTTCCGCACTGGCATCCAGCGTGGCATGGAGCGCGCAGCAATCGATTTGGAAAGACGCATATCCCATCATTACGCGCCCGTCTACTCTCTATCGACCCGCATTTTAACTTTAGCATGCCACCTGGAATATCGAAGCAGGATGAAGCAGTACTCCACCGTATGCGGTTGAACGTTGCATACACGCGACACTACTGTTACAAAATCAACCAGTCCACCTCGCCACTGTGCCCAGAGTGTCATGTGTGTGAAGATCTGAAACACCTAATATGTGATTGATTGATTGATTGATTGATTGATTGATTGTGAGGTTTAACACGCCGACGCAGCGCAGGCGATGAGGCGCGCCGTAGTGGAGGGCTCCGGATTAATTTTGACCACCTGGGGATCTGTAACGTGCGCCGAAATCTCGCACACACGGGCGTTTTTGCTTTTCGCCTCCATCAGAAAAGCGGCCGCCGCGGCCGGGAATCGAACCCGCGACCTCGTGCTCAGCAGCGCAAAGCCTTAGCCACTGGGCCACCGCGGCGGGTCACCTAATATGGGACTGTGCACGATTTAGTACGCAAAGAATGTGTCTTGCATGTCTCTGGGCCGGCCGCTCTCCGCAGTACTAGAACTGAGGGACGTCGTGGGTTAAATGCGCGTTATGATCCAAACTATCGGAAAAATTACAATCGAACAGACCCATTTTTTTGGCGGCGACTTTGATCGGCGGCCACCAATTGCAAGAACAAGGTTTTGTGACGTCATAAGGGGCCGGTGAGAAAGTGGTCTCTGAGTCGCCACTACTTGAAAGTTTGTGATGAAATTGGTATAACAGTATTGGGTCAAAAACAGCCTTCTAAATGCTATAAATAAACCACGCTTTAATTCCCCTTCATGGAACACTTACAAGCGCCGTTAGCGGCGACCAGGGGACTCACAAACGGTTGTTTCGGTGCATTCGAAAAGGAGAACGGTCAAAAAGGTGCGAGAGCGAAACTCGACATTAGGCAAGACGGTGAGACACTTCATTAACCGGGTCTTCAGTTCTATCCGCGATGCAGCTACGCATTTAGGAAAATATATATATCGTAATTTTCTATGAGCACATTAAAAACTGAATTACGCCTTTTAAATTTTCATCCTAGCATGGGGAGAAAGCAAATGGCGAGCTCTAGTCCGTTTATACGCAAAATTTGGCCAGTAAACCCTTCCACTTTTTAAGCCGTAACAAGATACGGGTATGTTGGGGACCATCTTGCACATGCGTGCTGAGATCATACTGTCAAGTGCGCCAGTTATAGCGCTGCTAGAGCAGTCCATCGGTAGGGTGGCCGCTCGGAGGGCGATGAAATCAAATATCACAAGAACCCTAAAATTAAGATCTGCGCCCAGGTTTAAGACAGGTATAAAAGAATTCTGCTGAGCCGAAAGATCCTTGAAACCGAAAAGGCAAGACTGCGAAAAAAGAAAATAGTCACAATTCTATTCCTTCTGTTACTGGGTTGCAGATACATTGCTTTCCCTTTAAATTAATGTGCAAATGTACAATGTAGCAGTAAGCGAATAAATCCGCAAGAAAATGCACAAGCTAATGACGTCAGACGCCTGGACATTGAGCGATGACGCTGTGCTTCTTTATTCCCTAGAGCCTATTAATTTGTTTTCTAATAATGTTAAAACCTGTATAGACGCGTTGCATTCTGTTTTTTAACGCAGTTAAAACACGGCATGTATTTTTTTCTATAAAGCACACGAAAATTGTTTTTACGCTGTCAGTGCAATCATGCGAAAACATTCATTTAAAGCAAAAGAAAAGAAGCTGCATGCTTCGCCTACTTTCTTGGAAGGTCGCTACTCTTCAAAAAAAAGAAATAAAAGGATCATTTTTGGGTAACGATGTTTTCTAAGAATTCTGTAGCGAAGAAAACAGCGTGACAAGTAGAGCGGCATTTTCGCACAGCCGGTGCTGCGCACGCTTTCCCCCCTCCTCTCTCCCCTCTCACAAAACTCCGCCGTGAAATGCATTGCAGGAGTCAATTCGAGTTAACTCCGAATACACTCTTGTCCAAACCCAATCAAATACAACCCCCCCACGTATGTAAATTGAAGTATGCGGTAAGAGTACTTGTAATCAAAGAGTAGTTACAAAGAGTAAAAAAATAACTGAAAGAGTAATTTTGGAGCGCGAAGCGACTTAACGCGTTCGCAATGATAGATCACGCAGCCGGAGCGATTTGTTGACATTAACGCAGCGTGAACTGCCGGATGACACGCATCGTTAACAGCGAGCAGAGACAATGGCGGCATAGCGCGAATCCCGCCTACGCAGCTATTGTTGCCTTCCAGAAACTCACAGGCGTAAACAAGCAAGCGTAGCGCGCAGACCCAAGTCATGGGAGCGCGCGAGCGAACCGATCGAAACAACAATCACCCCATATTGAGAGGATCCATTAACGCGTACGTTTAATGAAGTCTAATTACAGCAACTGCAAACCTTCTGTTTGTGCCTTTCAACTGGCGCAGCACCGCCTGCATCGTGACTGCTCGGTGAAAACGCCTACTGTACTTTTTTTTATCTCAAAACGCAACTTGCAGCGTTAGCTTTAAGATTATGTACCGGCTGAACCACGGACAAAGAGCCATAGTCATATTGCTATACAGTGCTCTTGGAGTGTCGCCGGCAGAACGCATGTAGCCAATATAATGAAAAATGAAACGCCCACAGCCATTACACAGAGCTAAAATAAAAAAAGACAACTATCTTGAACACCGCTTGCTTGTGGAAGATATGTTCTTCCATATCGCCGCTCGAGGCGTCACCCACCCAGAGGACGTCAGTTTAGACGAGGGCTTCGTTCCGCTCTCGGGCAGGGACAGACCGGTGTCCCACGGGGATATAACCAACCACTATCCAACCGCTTTCCCACCGCGCGCCCTTCCTTGTCTAAACGCTAATCCGTGGTCTGGCGACTCCTCCAGACAAACTCACATCCGAACCCGATTCGATTGTCCACAGCTACTGTTACCCAGGACGTTACCCCCCCCCCCCCCTCCCTCCCCCAGAGTGACATAGGTGACGGGAACGAGCGGACCTATACTCTGGTACAACTTAAGAACGGGCAACGGAAGTTGCCGCTGTGTCTCATCACCGCAGCCGGATGTTACTCCGCGCGGCGGAAGTAGTGCGTTACTGGGAATATTTTGAACCCGGCACGCCCCGTTTCCGCAATTAGTGGTGGTGGTGGTGGTGGTGATGATATTTTTTAACGGGTGGATCTAGCCTTTCGTGATATGCCGGAAATCCCTCCCCCGACCAACACCTTTTTTGCCGCTATGCCCGGAAAATCACCAGGAGCCACTACGGCGTGTGTCCCTTAAAACCCGAAGATCAGCCGCAAAATGTCTCTCCTGGTGACCCAATGGCATATAGGAAAAATTATATCATCCCTAGAGGCATTCGGAGCGGCTCCCCTTGGAATGATGATGATGGTTGGAGTTTTTTGGCGCAAGGCCAGCTGGGGCAAATAGCGCCAAACAAAAGTTCTTTAAACAAAGCTAACCTCTCCGTCGCATCCTCTCGGCAGTCCATAATGAAATGTCCGATGTCACCTGTTACACAACACGTTGCGCACAGAGGTGAGGCGATAAGGTTCAGCTTGTTGGACTTAATATGCTTATAAACGACGGTAGCGATGGCAAACAAGCTACGTGAGAAAAGGCAGACGGCATCACGCATTCACAGCAATTTCGTTTCAAAACGCGCGCGCCCGTTGACATCCGGGACCGTCGCTTAGGCGGAGTGATACCGTACATCAGCTATTGCCGCTCTTAACTTGTTCCCGAGTATACCACACATGCTAGGGCAATTTCCGCCTTCTGGTTGAACACAAGCAGTATGGGACATTGCCCGCCCATGCGCCCCGGGACAATATATATACAACCTTAGAATTTTCTGGGTTCGTTCACCCCTTACGCAACGAAATCTTTCTCCCTCCCTCCCTCCCTCCCTCCCTCCCTCCCTCCCTCCCTCCCTCCCTCTCTATCGCTCTATCGCTCTCTCTCTATGTATTTGTGCGAGTGCGTGCGTGCGTGAGTGTGTTACACGAGAGTGAGTGTGTTACACGAGACAACAATTTTTTGTTGCGACGTTTACCAAGAATCGATAAATCCGGTCCCGAGAAAAAACGTTAATTTTTTTTTCTTTTCAAAATAACATCTTAGTATCAATACGAGTTGCACAGAACTTCGTATGGGAACGAGGAGTTCGCCGCCACGACCATACCAACCAGAAGCGAAGCGAGGAAACCAGTGTATTTTATTATCGAGGAACTGCCTATCAGTAGGCGATTTGGACTCAACGTTTGCGCAACACATTCGCTAGCCCATCGGTGTCTGCGCACCAAAGCCTCCTTCTAGGGTCCTCTCAACACCATGCATCAAACCCCCGTAACGACACATCGCATACCAAATCGTTTGCAAAAGCACCTAGAAAAGGTGCCAGCATACATCCCGAGGAAGCAAGAACCCTTCGAATGAGTAATTGTCTGGCCACGGGCCAGTACACTCCGCAGGTTTGGCCGCGTCACGTCGCGTTAAGCAGAGCCGGAACGCAGGCACAGAAAGTTGCGTTCCCTTCACTTCCCTCTCCCCTCGCCACGAGGCTCGCTTCCGCAGTTTCTAAGAATAATGCCAAGAAGGGCCCAAGAATTGCCGCCTTACAGACGTTTTCATTCTTGAAGCCTTGATAGCACCTTCGCACATTCCGGGCTGTTCCACGCATGCGCACTCGGAGGATGTCGTCGACAGCGCCAATTACATTGGCACGACCACAATAAAATAACTGACTTTATACACTAACAACGCTGAAAACGTTTGTAAATAGAAAGTTGACCGCGTATCTGCTCCTCTCGTTGCAGATGTCGACGCAAGACGATAGTCGACTGGCGCCTCTTGCAAGTAAATGCATCCCTTCTCCTACCCGCTTACCTCTCATACTGTTCCTCTCCCGTCTCGTTCCTTCCAAGATAACACGCTATAGGTTCGCTCAAGTCAATTTAAATATACCGCGTTTCACTGCTCCAAGTCGGGTGCCGCGATGCCACCGATGCCGTACGGCGGAGACGCGCGTGAATCGAGGCGCCCTATACTACAACGTTTACAGAACCACATTGCCCTACTCCTCGAGCATTCCAAGCGGAACGTGAAACGTATCCAGTGGAACCTTTCGTTGCTCTTGCCGTTTGATTTCTCAAATGCCGCCAGGTAGCGCGGGTAGCAGCTGGAGAGGTTCTTGCAATTGATGTAGTATTTTATTTGCTATCGCAAAAAAGCACGCATCCGTAATTTTTTAAACGAAGGAACACTGCCAATACGACTCATGTATTGCTATTCTGCCTTATATTTGGGTAATGTCTTGTTCTTGTTCAACAATGTTGACAAGTATGCACATTAACGCCGGACTTGGGCGTTTAGACTTGACTACGAGTATATAAGACTATTGTGCAGCATCTGTGGTACTTTGGCCGGCTGGGTTAATCGAGTGACAAACCGACAGACCGACACAGACCAAAATTTTCCCTTTTAAGTAGCCCAAGTAAGACTCTCGACTTTAAAAGAATCACGTCGCACGCATGAACAGGGACGGGCCTAGTAAGCACGCCCGATGGAGTCGCTGACAAGCCGTTCCCTCTCGCTCGCAACAATAGTTACGACGGAGCCATGTCTGAGTGAGTGTCAGGACGCCTGGAGGGGCCAGGGGAGTCCCGGGCGCCTGGTTAGGACGCTAACGAGTCTCCCACTTCGCCCGTACTTGACACTGTTCGTGAGAGATAAGCAGGAATACTTGGCCGCGTATCTCCTTCTTCATCATCATAATCGTCGTCGTTATCATCATCATCATCAGCCTGTTTGTGTCCACTGCATGACAAAAGCCTCTCCAAAAGATTTTTAGCCACTCCTATCGAGTGCTAGCTGCAGTCCATGTTAAGTGCGAATGCACTTCTTAAGCGAGCCTGAAGCGTCCGCCGTCCGTCCGCATAGCAACAGCTGCGGGTGCGCGCGCTCCTCGTCTTCCTTGGCAACGGGGGGAGATGGGCGCGCGCTGCCTGGCCGCTGACATGGCACATACCCACGTGGGGGATTGGCCAAGAATCGGGCGTGAGAAGGGCTAATGCACCCGCTTAAAGGAGCACTGACACGAAATTTCAAAGCTGAGATCCGCTCTAGCAATCAAGTACAACGACAACACAAATAGGCGTCTGTGAATAAATGCATCTTTCTTTCTTTGTAGTTGTGTGTGTGTGTGTGTGATCTCTCTTTCGCGAACATTACCGAACCGCGCAAATTCAACTCGTGCATTCGCACTTTCACATTCTTCCCCTCGGGGAAATGCGGGGAATTTTTTCCCCACAAATTTTCGTAGCTCATCTCGCCAACGAGTTCTCGGGTACCTGCGCATGCGCAGTGAGTATCTGATTATACTTCACTGCAAATGCCGATGAAAGACGATAGCCTTCTCCAACTCCTGCCGCATAAAATCTCCTCCCCTCTCCCCATCCACCCCTCGCGCTCTTCCCCTTCTCTTTCGCTCCTCTCATGACGAACACAGTGAAGGTTGTGCGATTACATTTTCCCGCGTTCGTACAGCTCGCGCGCCAACAGTTTGTGGAACTCTTGTTTTTGTCGTGCTTGGAGCAGCTCAAGCCGACATCTTTTGTTTCGGTGTCTGGTTTTACACCTCCTCTCTCTCTATTTTGACGCGTTGTTTTGTAGCGTGAGCTACATTGGCCGAGGTTGAGCAGTTTCGCGTGGCTCCTGGAGAGCCGTGCTGCGCATGCGCGAGGAGAAGTGACGTCAGACGACGCATAGCAGGCGCGCTGGAGCCTCCACCGCCGCGACTGGATTGGGTTTGATTGAATTGGATTGGATTGGATTGGAAATCGTTTTAGCAGCAGTACGCATGATAATCAGCTAATCCTAGACAACCAGGAAACCTGAGAATAACCAGCTGAACCTTAGCTCACGCTACGTTTATCCTGGCACAGCCGAGCTAAGCCACTGCTAATTTTTTTTTACATTTGCTTTTGTAAAAACAATCCAACGTGTATTTTTAACTGAAAAAACGCTGGTGCTGTCGGATGTGTGCTTACATGCTGGATCAAGTATGGTTGAGGTGTCGTTTGCGCTGAATAATGTGGACATATATATGAGTCATAGCAGCAGTTTTAGTGGTTCGGAACAGTCCTGGCTATATATCGCTCCTGTTCAAAGGTCCTGTCGCCTGTATTTTAGCCGGGCGGTTAAAGCGAGCGACAGAGAGACAGGGGCAAACTTTCGCGCTCAGGTATCCCAAAAAAGGCTATCGTCTTCAGAACGAACAGCCTTACGCCGGACCTGTTCAATACTTTCACGTGCCACCGTGAAGTTTCCAGAGTGGAATTTCTCCGTTATAGCCGGAACACGCGACAATGGCGATGCTCCCGGAAATCCCGACAGATGCGTGGATGTCACTAAATATTACTCTCCAGGCACTGACAGGCGCAGCAGGTGCGGAATTCGATTTTCGCGGTCGGGTCGCCGGTGGTGCGCTTTTGACGCGCTAGGCCAGCTTTTCGACATTGGCAAGCTTCGACCGACAGATGCAACGTAGCCGAATTTTCAATTCTAAGCTAAAGCTTACGGCTGAACAAGCCTCAAATACGACACTACGTGCTTCCGATAAGATTCTTTCAGACGCGCACATCACCGATTGCTCGACCAACGTCATTGTGGACTGAATTACACACCAAAAATTGGCAAACCAATCACCGTGTTTGATCGATGCTTTGCGCGGTGTACCAAGGGCCGCTTCTGTACGGTTGAGGAAATGGAAAGTCGCAAACCGGCAGAGGTCGGGCAAAAGTGCTTTCGCGCTGAAGCAGCCCTACAGGCGGCGCCTTTGTTCACCCAGAGAGTTGGAACCTTCTATCGTATTGACAACCGCTTTTGAGGTGTAAACGGCGAGAAAAAGAAACAGCGAGACGCAGAAAACGACAGGAGAACACTTTAGTTCCGCTATCACTACTGAAGTGCAAACACGCGTTACGTACCGCCAGTGCCCGCCACACCGCTTATTTTTTTCCCCTCACTCGGCTCGGGTCTGGGCGCAAGTCGTCAAGAAAGGTCGACCCAGGCCCGACACTTCGCAAGGCTACTGACCCTCGAACAACACGGACACGCACTCTAGGCGATACTTGGGCGATCTATCTTTTGCTCACTTTCTTTTTCCCCTATAGCTTAAGCAGTAGCGGCACGCGTAGCTGCTTCTGCTTTTTTCTGTCCGACTTTCACTCTTTCCCGCACTCTTCTTCTTTCACTTCGTTTTGGGTTTACGCGCACTCTCGTTCTGCCGCGTTTTCAATCTCAAAGGGTGGGCAGAGTCTATTTTCCTGTATTCAGCGGCGGACTGACGCGGCGAGTCTTCGCCGGACGCTGCAAAAAGGGCACTGAGGGGTGAATATGTACTAGAAGAGAGCAGAAAAAATACGAAAAAAAAAAAACCGCAGCGCGACAACACTCAGCAAGCAACTGTAGCGTCAGCAACAGCAAAGCGAACTCTCGTGGCTCAGAAGAGAGAAGACGACCGCCAGCAAGCCACAAGAGTTTTTCGGCTGTACAGCCTCCAGCACTGAGATGGCGGGCCAGAGCCGCCGCGGTGGCTCAGTGGCTAAGGCTTTGATGCTGCCGAGTCCAAGGACGCGGGTTCGATTCCTGTCGCGCTGGCTGCTTTTCTGATATCGGCGAAAAGCCAAAACGCCCGGGTGCCGAGATTTCGTCTCAGGTTAAAGCTTCCCGGGTGATGAGAATTAATCCGGAGCCCTCCACTACGGCCCACCTTATCGCCTGTGTGGCGTCAGCGCGTTAAGCACCACAATCAATGAGATGGCGAGCGAGAGACGCCGAGAAACTGCAAGGGATGGGAAGATTCCGAACCGTGGGCACAAGGAGAAATTCGAAAAGCGGAGATTTACGGTGGAGGCGGCTGACGTTGTTATTGTGAAGAAGAAGAGGAAGAGGAGGAAGAGGAAGAAGAGGAAGAGGAAGAAGAAGAGGAGAAAGAGGAAGAAGAAGAAGACGATGAAGACGACGACAATGATGATAATGATGGTCAAGAAGATGATGATGATAATGATGGTGAAGATGAAGACGACGACAATGATGATAATGATGGTGAAGAAGGAGAAGAGAATGATGGTGAAGATGAATACGTCCACGATGATGACAATGATGATAATTATGGTGAAGAAGAGGAAGAGGATAATGATGGTGCAGATGAAGACGACGACGACGACGCCGATGGTGACGATGACTATACGATTCTGGGATGTTAAGTGGAGACATTGATGTTTCTTGAAGCGAAGACAGTGCCCCTGACTGCGCCTACTTTCTATCGGATTAATTTGTGATGGAGGGTAAAAACAGCGCCAAGAAAATGCACCCGATGGACCGGCTTTTCTGGATAGGCACCGATACACAAACACGCTGAAAGTGAAAGCGTCCGGAGACCTCGCGGACTCCGTTCGCCGTTTCACGTAAATCTCGACTACGTGATTTCACGTGATTCTCTGCCCTTCTAGGGCACGCGAGTGCGACAGGGTGAGAACCTCCACGACGCCGCTCGTTCTTCTGTATTAAATTCTTGTGCAGCGTTTTTTTTTTTGCTAGTTTCATTATTTTGATTTGGAGCAGCACTAACGTGGATGCCGAAGCTATTGTCCTCCTTCGTTTTAGTTTTCGCTGTTCAGGTGGAAACAAATTGCCGTGAAACACCGAGCCGTCCCCCGACCTATTGATTACTTAGGCGTCAACGTAGGAAAGACATCCACGACGAAACACGAAGAGAGACGATAGCAACAACTTGACAAACCAGAACATCACTAGATTAGCTAGAGCAGTCCAACAAGCTGCAAACGCAAACCGAAATCCATTACGAGATAGGCTATAAGTCTGAGGCGGGAGCAATAGAGCGAGGCAGCGCGCTAACTCTCCAAATAAGACGGAAAAAAGTGATGAGAAGGAGAAAGAAGGTGTAGAGCAACCCAAACCGGAACTGGTGAGGCAAGAAAAAAATATTGGGGCAATCTGTACGAATGAAGTCGACGCTGGCGGGCATGGTACGCGACAAATAAAGAGAGAGGAATACGCAACAAGACTCGTTCACCCAAAGAAACCGGGCGAACAGGGTGGGGAGGAAAACGATAAAGAGTCGCTGATTCGCCGCGAAATCCAGATGATGCCGCCGGTGGCTTGCCTTTCAACTCTCTTCGCCTTTTCTGCATCTTTTTTTTTTTTTTTTTCTATCCCGAGCTCTTTTATTTTTTCGTTTTTCTTTTACGCTTCCTTTTAGCGAACGCAGCGCGTTTGTTCGCAGTTTGTATCTATCGCGGCCGACTCAAGCGACCGGCTGTAATCTTTGCCCCCCACGGCTAACGCTCGTGTTCCGTCAGCTCCTTTCCTTGTCGTATGCTTGCTTGTTTGTCTGCTACCAGCCGAAGCTATAGCCGCGGGGCCAGCGCGCCTCATCCCATCCATCTTCAGCCGCACGGCACGCACGCGGCCAAGCCAAGTCAAGCCAAACCGAGTCAAGCCGCTGCATGCATTCGGAGACGTGCACAGTCCCGCGATGAAGTCTAAATCTGAACGTGACTCGATCCAGCAGAAAGAGAAAGGCTTGTGTGGCGGATGTTTCTACGCACGTGCCATTTGGGCAGCGAAAGCCGAGGCAGCAGACGATTTCTCCGAATCAGCGAAATGAGCGCGCCGAAGCGCTAAGCCTAACGCAGTTTCCTTCGGCAGTGTACTCTAAAACCACGGCGAACGTTGATGCATCTGACACAGTCCGGTGCACCGGAGCAACTTAAAGCGCATTCCGCTGCAAGAGGCCGTGGAGCTATTGATTGATGGATACCCGGCCGAATATTTGGAGCCTAACTTTGCCACAGCCTCGGGTTACCAAATTGAAAACTGCCATTTCGTCAAAGATTTCCAAGTGGTCAAGATTATTCCAGAGCCCTCCACTACGGCGCGC
Organism: Haemaphysalis longicornis; assembly: GCF_048455015.1. NCBI lineage: Eukaryota > Metazoa > Arthropoda > Arachnida > Ixodida > Ixodidae > Haemaphysalis > Haemaphysalis longicornis. The sequence continues at coordinate 74,524,034 of NW_027526407.1, forward strand.
CTCATCGCCGGCGTTGCGTAGGCGCGTTAAACCGTACAATCAATCAGAAAACTGGCATTTATTCCCTTAGAAGCGACCTAGCACGAGTGCTGCCGTCGTTGAGGTCTGTATCGTATCCTTCGCTACCTCCTCCAAGACCGAAGAATGAGTGAAGGAAGACCAATGTCCGGTTTCTCCGCAGAACCAGCTCGGTAGCAGCTCATATCTTGCCTGTACTGATCTTCCAGCGCCCCCCCCCCCCTTTCCTAATCACACATTGCGCCTATTTGGACCACGAGTACTCTTAATCCATATTAAAAGTAATATTCACTATAAGGACACGCACAACTGCGGTTCTTCTTTTTAGATCATGTAGATTAAACACCCGCTCATTTCCAGCATTCCATGCACTTCTTAACTCCATGCGAGACATATTTCATTGAAGTTCACATGATAGTATAACTGCCACAGACCACCACTGATTACCGACATTCCGGGCGTCCATGCCGGAACTGCTGCGGAACGTCCGCTGCCTTGATATCGGTAAATACCACTGCAGCCCGAATGTCGTTTCGATAAAAACGTTACAGCAGCACGCGCGCTGTTTCAATTTTGGTACTTCGACCTTTTTTTCTCTCTTGGCAAAAAAAAAAAAAAATCACCAAAATTGATGAGTGAAAATTAAACATAAACACAATCGTTTCCTGAGAACCGTAGATGATGTGCATTATTTTCGAGAAGCGCAAACAAAAAGATAATTTTTTTAGTGAGTAGTAAACAAAGCTCTAGAGTCCGGCGTGTCTACATCGCTGTATCTATAGGGGAACGAAACATCGCTCCAGTGCCCTCGGCGACAGGTTTATTAGCGCGGCAGTCGCATTCACAACAACTTGTTTCTGTCTCTGGCAAGCAAGCACGCGAGCACAAATGTTGTGGACATAAAAGTACCGTTACTGTCATGACGTCAGCGACCGGGACGGTGAAAGAGAATCGTTGAAATCGACGCTCCGCATACTATTTTACCTTCCTTTTTTTTTCCGGGAAACGTCGGTGCTCAAGAGCGTGCACTGACGGCAATGGAAATGCGAGCTGGTCGCTTGCTGCGCGACGCACGAGGTCTTTGCCACCGCCCCTCTTTTCCTTCTTTTCTTAACAGGCAACCAATTACTGCTTCAGCTAGCGGAAAGCGCGTATAAATATTCTGCGGGCTGGTTTCCCATGAAAACGCGATTTAATGTCCTTCCTGTGGTCTTGATTCAAGTATCTGAAGCTAAAGACGAAGCCAGGGCAAAGCATTCGATGGACCTCATGCTTAAGTTGTCCGCAGTCCGCAGCTGTATGAGAATCAGGGATCATTTTCCGCGAATATCAATTACCGTTGCGGAAAACAGCCTCGATGTACCATCGCAGCTTTCAATCCTCTCTCTCTGACGTCATTAGAAGTGAAGCCGGAGATTCTATCAGAACTCTCATGGCAGGCTCCAACATCTCCAGCCGCAAAGCGTAATGGCGCCATTTTGTTTATCATCCGCGTATTACCACGAGAGTAGCGACAACTCTGCGCGTACCCTTCGTTACAATGGAATACCCCGCCGCAGCGGCGTATACCGTATACGCCGATGCGGCGCGACTGAAACTCAACGCACCCCTGCGGAATGTCCTGATCAAGCAACATTGGGAAACAGCTTGCTTTCTGTCCACAAGCATTTTCCGCTTACGGAAAAGGTTACGTTTTCTATACAGATGCGGAGGCTTTCATTATTTTGTTAAAACATCGCGACAGCGTTGATGTAGCGGTATTCCAGAGAGCGATATTCGAAAAGCGACGGCGTTGCTTTGTAACAGAACAACAGGTTTTCGCGCTCAATTTATTCCAATCGCCATACAATTTATTCCAGGCGCCAGCCACTTTAATCCAAGCGCCATCTAATTTAATACAAGTGCCAATAAATTTAATCCAGGTGCAGGCGAATTTAATCCAAGTGCAAACCAATTTATTCCAGTCGCCAACCAAATTAATCCCGAGGTCAAAAGATCGCTCTCATGGTCTGCGCGTGTTAGTAAATGTCCTTTAAGCTGCACGCGTAAGATATTTTGCACACAATAGATATAGAAACACCACGTTTCACCACACCACCCGCAACAAAGTCCCTAAAGCTGCGCCTAGTCTCGCACAAAACACTCCTGAACAACCTTGTAAAACCTGGATTAATTTGGTTGGCGACCGGATTAAATTAGTTCGCACTTGGATTAAATTCTCCTGCACCTGTATTAAATTAGATGACCTTAGGATTAAATTAGATGGCACTTGTATTAAATTGGATGGCGCCTGGATGAAATTGTGTGGCGGTTGGATTAAATTGTGCGGGAAAACCCATACAAGGCCAATTTGAAGTCCGCCGTTACACAAATTACAGCAAGTATTGGTGCGACTGCACAGTCATATTTTAAATGCTAAAACAAAAGCCACGAAGTCGATGAGGGTGCAACGTCAAAAAATAAGGAAAACAAAGCCCGAAAACCACATATACAGTAGCCTCTCGTAAGGCGAACAATACTTTGCTCAAATCTAACGTGGAAAATGCAAAAAAAAAAAAGGACCGCTCCAGCGAGCATTTTTTCTCCCCTTTCCTTCTGTATTTCATCTGTTTCAATGACCTACTGCATTCTCCCCTTTGCTTTCCGAGTCATTCATGACTGCCAACCCTTATTGCTGTCTTAATTCAACGAGCCCCTCATTTGCGAAATATATATATATATATATATATATATATATATATATATATATATATATATATATATATATATATATATATATATATATATATATATATATATAATTAATCAGAGTACTTGAAACAAAGTAGCTACCACGATGTTGCCAGCATTTCAGCAAAGAGGCTTGCATTCGTCAGTCCCTGACGAAGCCAAGTCTCTTTGCTGAAACATTGGCAAAAATCGAGGTTGCTACCTTGTTCGAAGTTTTCTTGCGTTCCCTACCATTTTCCAAGTTTTAGTGATCCATATATATATATATATATATGCGTACTCCCTGACGTCAGGCCCGTTTATGGCATTCGCCTTGCTTTAGCACACATCCTACAGACGTTTCGATGCGCTCCAGCATGCGGTAAAACGGCAGTGTAAATGCCAGTGCGCTGGGTAGCGATCCATCCGTCTTCTGGCGTCACAATTCCGCTATAGTTTTATTACAGGCGCACACGCGTTCGCAAGGCTCTCAAAGTGTTCAGTGCTTTTCAAGCTTTACGAGAAGAGAACTTTTTTCAGCGAGAAGGGAGGAAGTGGGAAGGCCAGACGGTCGCGAAAGCCATACACGCCCCTCGTTCTTTATTGCGTCTTTCCATCATTAGCGTCTAGGCGGCTGTGAAGCCTTGTGTGTTCCTCCCATCCTTGACGGTGCCATGAAGGCAAAAGATAACTGGTTTTATTAAAAAAAATCGACTTCGGTAACTTACCGGACCCCATTCTAGAACCGAAAGACGCCATTTTCACAAAGAAAAAACGACATAAATGTCGAAACACTGTCAAATTTCTCGGTATACAGAATGTAGGCAGTGACGAATTTGGAGGAGCTTATAGACCTTTTTAACTTCTTCCTGGGAGCTACCATTTTATCAGTGGGCTGTGCTAGCCGCCCTATAATTGGCGCAGTCGACAGGAACGTGTCATTGAGCATGCGCAACGCAGCCCAGAAGATGTCCTAATCTTATTAAAGATTAACGGAGGAAAAGATTCATACAGCAAAACAAGAGTCATCAGTGTGTTAACTGGGCGTTAGCACTGAAGTGGTAAAATCAAACGGAACTATTATAGAGACGGCACTAAACTCATACAGTCGTGTTTTTTGGCGGTGGCTTAGGCCGAAGGTCGCCAAACTCCCAAAGCCGCATGACGTCATAAGGACCTGGCAGGAAGGTGGCTGCTGATTCTCCCACTGTTTTCTTAAACCGTTTTTTTAAACATCTAGGTTAGCGTGCGGAAATTCGCGTAAAAATTGGCTCATTGTGACTGGGTCAGTGCAACCCTTTCGCAAAGACAAGACGAATTTCTTTCTCACGATCCCTTCAAAGGGATCGCGAAGACACCATAAATATATTTTGTTTGAGAGGAGCAGCCTGTGGTAATTCGCGAATTCCATTACAGTTCAACAGTGCTTCTTGTCTCATTCTCTCTCTCTTTCTCTCTCTCATATATATATATATATATATATATATATATATATATATATATATACATATATAGTTGAGGAAATACTTGACTGACGATTAAAAACAAAAACAGTGGTTGACTGACGTTTCGACTGGAGGACCAGTGTCCTCCAGTCGAAACTGGTCCTCCAGTCCAGTCGAAGACTGGTCCTCCAGTCGAAACGTCAGTCAACCACTGTTTTTGTTTTTAATCGTCAGTCAACCATTTTCTCAACTATTTCTTCTGGCTCCTCGAGAAGTTTATTCTACTGCTTATATTATATATATATATATATATATATATATATATATATATATATATATATATATATATATATATATATATATATATATATATATATATATATCACAAATATTGAAGGATTTGTAAATTTCCCGCAGCAATACACCACCGGTGACGTAGTTGATGAGGCACCAAAAGCGGAGTGATCAAAGTGTTAACTCCATGTTCGAAATTAGACGGTGCGATCAAACCGAACTAGGGACACGGGAATGGCACAATCATGTTTATTAGCGCTATAGCTCTTGTCGGCCGCCGCCAATCGCACGTGCTTGCCTCCGTGACGTCACAGAGGCACTGCCAGAAAGGGGTTGGAGAGTACCAATTCTGCCATCTGTTTCATATAATCTCCAGCTTTTCCTCTAACACATTTGCGTTAACATTGGCAGGACTAATTCGGACGCAGCAGTCTTTCAAGTGAATATTTTTTTTTATTTCTCCGTGGTTACATAAGTTTATTCCGGTAAATATTTTTCGCTGTGACGGAGGCTTTCATCATCTCTATAGGGCAGCTGTGTTTATTTTCAAGTCGTCGCACTTGTATACGCTGAGCGAGCGTCCTCGACCGTGTTTTACCCTTTTTTAGTACGAAGCGAAGTTTTCGCACCGGATCAACAAAATACGCTTCATACCAGCTGTAATATTGTGTAGAATAAAACCCAACAAAACTCTTCTGAGAGTATTATCGAAGTCACGTGACACCAAAAAACTGCAAAGACTTGTTTTGTCCTTTTGCCACGCTGTGGCTTTGCTTCTTATACGATATTTTGAGCCTTGAATGCGTATCTAAAAGTCAAATTGGCGTAACGAATAGACCTGCAAACGAACAAATAGCACGGAAGAAATGCACATAGAGAAAACGCAATGTTTGGACGTCAGCTTCCATATGCCTCCGAACAATTGTGATTTTTAAGACTGCGACAATTCCCCTCCTGATGTAGCGACCTTCAAGGAAACAGGTCTACAGCGTCGAAGTGTATCTTCGTTAAAAGTACCTTCGTTTTTCAGTTGAGGCATGAACGTAGTGTCTTATTTTAAGTATTGATTGATTGATTGATTGATTGATTGATTGATTGATTGATTGATTGATTGATTGATTGATTGATTGATTGATTGATTGATTGATTGATTGATTGATTGTAGGGTTTAACGTGCCGACACAGCGCAGGCGATGAGGCGCGCCGTAGTGGAGGGCTCCGGATTAATTTTGACCACCTAGGCATATTTAACGTGCACCGAAATCTCGAACACACTGGCGTTTTTGCTTTTCACCTCCATTTGAAAAGCGGCCGCCATGGCCGGGAATTGAACCCGCGCCCTCGTGCTCGGCAGCACAACGCCTTAACCGTTTGGTTTAAGCAGGTGTCAGACAACTGAGCTCGCTACGCTTACAGCCAGTATGGAGACAACCATGTCGGTGTCGAGCACTCCAAAATTTTGATGGTTTGACGTGGCGAATCTGGGCTGTGGAGGGCTCCGGATAAATTTTCGACCACATACGGACCTTGAACGTGCACCTATTTCTCGACACACGGGCGTTTCCGCTTTTCGCCTCCATCCAAAACGCGGCCACCGCTGCCGGGATCCAATCCGCGTACTTAGGTTTTTAGCAGCACAACGCCTTAGGCAGCGAACAACCGCGGCGGGTGTCATCACTCCAGCGTTCCTTGATCGCCGAAAGGACAACCAGGGAATTTTCGATACACCAAAAGAGCTGCTCCCTGCTGCTCATTTTGGTTGTTTTCATTTTGCAACACTGGTCTACCCAGAACTGCCCCAGAGCAGCTCCCCATTGCACTTTCCCCTAGAACTTCCACTACGGGAGCAGTCCTGGACTGCCCGAGAACAGCTCTGGCTGGACGGGCAAATAAAAGAGACCGTCGCGCAGCGGTGACGGCTCGGCTGGTCATCAGGCGTCGCCTGTCGTCTGTCTCACCGGGAAACCGCACGGTTCGGCGCCTAAATTATGCCGGGGCGGCTATCGCGCGCGGCCCCTAATCCACCGCTATTAATAGGCCACGGCGTACAGACGGCCGAAGAGCAACCCTTCTCCCCCCGCATGGTGGCGCTCGCCACAGTCTCGCCGCCGCCGCCACCGTGTTTGCGTTGGCCGAGCTCTTGCTATCTTTAGACTTAGCGTCCAGGGGAAAGCAACAGGCCGAAGGACGCCGGTGGCCGGACCTCTGCTGCTTTCGCCACCGAGCCACGACTACTGGGCGCCCACTGTAGCGTACAAAGTAACGAAAACAACGCCATTCTGAGAGTACACTTCGCTATGTATTGTGCCGCTGTTTGAGCGCGAAGCCACTGTAGTTCGAGACTCCGGCTGCGGTGTTGCCGATGGAGCCAAACGCAGACAGTGTCGCGAAAGTATTGAAACACAGTGCGCGCCGTCATAAAGAAGCCATCGGAAAAAATAGATTGGCTTCGTTATAACCGGAACTTCGTTGAAACCGCAGTTTATTCACTGCCCCTGCACTGCAGTTGAAACCGTGGATGGTCTCTCTCTCTCTCTCTCTCTCTCAGAACTCTCTCTCTCTCTCTCTCTCTCTCTCTCTCTCTCTCTCTCTCTCTCAGAACTCTCATGGCTGGCTCCAACATCTCCAGCCGCAAAGCGTAATGGCGCCATTTTGTTTAGAATCCGCGTATTACCACGAGAGTAGCGACAACTCTGCGCGTACCCTTCGTTACAATGGGATACCCACCGCCCCTCTTTTCCTTCTTTTCTTAACAGGCAACCAATTACTGCTTCAGCTAGCGGAAAGCGCGTATAAATATTCTGCGGGCTGGTTTATGTGCGGATGCACTTCTTAAGCGACCCTGAATCACACGTCCACCGCCGTCCGTCCGTCCGCAGCCTAGCAACGGAGCTAGCTAGCGTGCCTAGCAACGGCGCCGGATTTCCGACGCGTGAGGGCGCTCGCGTAGCGCCTCCTCTCCCCCTCGCCTCCTCTCCCCCCTCGTCTCTCTCTCCCCCCTCGTCTCTCTCTCTCTCTCTCTCTCTCTCTCTCTCTCGAGAGAGAGAGAGAGAGACTTTTGTTGTGTCCTGTGGTTTAGCGATGTGTGGTGGCCGCCGGTTGAAGTCTGGCGGCGACGGTGGCAGCTCTTGTGACCAGGAGTGTTTGCACGTCCAGGTCCGAGCTGCCCAGCGCACGCTTCCACTGCTCATCACTATTTACGTGGGGGAAGGGATCTTGGGGGGCACGCCCACATAGAGTGGACAAGTGTGGTGGGGGCGCCACAGAGGAGGCAATTCGGTGAGGGATATTGAGCGGGGTAGATGCGATGTAGTACCGCCCGACAAGTGAGGGTATTCGATTGCAGGAGTCGCCAGAGATAAAGCGGTTTCGCTTTACCGAGGTTTTGTGAAGCTTGGCGTCCCTCCTGAAGCACGTTCGATATCCCTGCGTTCGACTTGCGAAGCTGCAAGTTATTTCCCAGTTTACTCAGGTTGATGCACGCCAGTCCAGTAGTCTTCCTACCCAGCACAAGGTAGCAAGTTAGATACCGAGCCGGCGCTTCTCGAACCATAACAAAGCACCATGACACAGCACCATGACAAAGTCATTCAATTAAAGAATAGAGACCCGCCATGAACCAGCCGCAAGCACGACACCGCTATAGCCAGCCAGCACCAGGCCAGAACAGCGGCGTCTAAACGGTCTTCCAAGAAAAATAAAAGCGTTAACATTGTCGAAAAGTCAAGAAGGTGCCGCCGCAGTAAGCGCACACGTTTTCGACGAAAGAATTGGAACTTGAACGCGTCAAAACAACGCCTTGGCGGGGCGACACGCTGTATGACGAGCACGTTCCAGATAGACAGAGAACCCCTTTGGTTAGTGCGAAGTTCGTTGAACGCGAATCAACTCTTTCTGAACTGCGCCCCCATTGCAGGCACAACGCCCACGATATACGATGCTCTAAACGGAGCGTGCTGAGGACGAGGACGAGAATTCGATCCCGGCCGAGGCAGCTGCTCTTCTGACGGAGGCCAAAAACCAAAATACCCGTTTGTCGAGACTTCGGCGCACGGTGAAGATCCCCAGCAGGTGTATACTACTTCCGTACTGAAGATATGCAACGACGTTTTAAAAAAATGCTTAGTTCACGTTCGGAGCCACCTGAGAGGTTTTTGGAATATCTGCTCTGATTCCAAGATTGTTTAAATTGTTTAAGAAATTTCCGAATTTAAACACTGTATCGCAAACCACCTTCTTTTTCTTTTTTCGCTATGCTGAAAATCCGGTCGAGTACAGGTCGGCATAACGGGACAACACTGTGCAACGAAGCGTTGTCTCTATTTCACTTCCGTCGCCTTCTTCGGCTTCTGATTATCGAAATTATTCTATACGCATGTCCAATCAATGTACTATTGGCAGCCTAACCAGTATTAACCAGTAACCAGTTACCTAACCAGTAAATAACCAGTATTAACCAGTAACCTAACCCGTAAATAACCCCCATTAACCAGTAACCAAACCAGAAGCTAACCAGTATTAACCAGTAAGCAGTAACTACCAGCAATTAAACAGTATTAATAAGTAACCTAACCAGTATTAACCAGTAATCTAACCAATATTAACAAGTAACCTAACAAGTAACTAACCAGTATTAAGCAGTTACCTAACCAGTGTTAACCTGATACTAGCACACAGCGTTTGATGTATCACCCTAAGCCCAACCGCGAATGCCACACCGACGCTTCTACAATACATCGCTAATACGGCGGAGCAAACGTTGTCGTTGCTGCGACAGCCAAGAGCGACAGCGAAAGTGCCTCCCGTCGCGTTCACAACCGTTCCAGGTCATCGGCCTTCTAAGCCAAGGCGTGTCTAGACATACACACCTCGACAACACAGTGCTCTAATTTGTGTGGCGCAGCGCTGCAGACACTTTGTCGCGCAGCGGTATCGCCTTGCCAACGGCAAGCCGCGAGCCCTTTCAGGCGGATAAATTCGCTACGTTTAAACGATAGCGGCGTTCGGAAGCCTTCGCCACAGTTCAGCTTAGAAGGTCACAGCGTGGATTAACGCTCTTACGGTTCGTTGCTAATTAAGTGATTCCTAGAAGGCCTATCTCACCGCCTTTTTAACGCGAATGCGTTTCTAGGCCAGCGTTCCGTGATTCCGTGCCGGAGCGTTCGCCAGCCCTGTAAGGAACGCAGGGCATCGCACCAAAGCACCTTTTTAACCGGAACTGACGGTGGTGCCAACATTACGCCATCGGACTAAAAGAAGCGTGGTAGTAGCGGAAATCAAATACAGCAGCGCGCGGTGACTTCCAAGCGACTTAACCACTACTCTAAGGCGACGCCACGCCTAACACGGAATTTGAGGTATTTTAAATCCACCCATCCATGCATCATATCCTTTATTCGTCGATTCATTCATCCGTCCGTTAAAACTGCCTCTCCTGTATTTTGGCCCGTTTCTATCGGCGTTACACTCACTAATTCACTCCCTCACCTACGAAACACTGAGTTTCAGGTACTTTAAATTCATCCATCCATACATAAATTCCTTTATTCGTCTATTCATTCAACCGTCCGTAAAACCTGTCTGTCCTTCTGTCTTTTGGTCCTTCTCTATCACCGTTACACTCACTCACTCACTCACTCACTCACTCACTCACTCACTCACTCACTCACTCACTCACTCACTCACTCACTCACTCACTCACTCACTCACTCACTCGATCGATCGATCGATCGATCGATCGATCGATCGATCAATCGATCAATCAATCAATCGATCGATCAATCAATCAATCAATCAATCAATCAATCAATCAATCAATCAATCAATCAATCAATCAATCAATCGACACACACTCACGCCCACATTTTTTCCACTCTCTCTCTCTCTCTCTCACGCAGGCCGTTACACAACCACTCACTCAATGACGAGAACGTAATTAACCATACGCGACAGGTCACCAGGCCAAAAGAACCGCAAAAAACTTCCATGTCTCGAAGCGGGGACCAACTATTTATGTACAACTCGTACACACGCACCGCGCAGGCCCAATTAGCTTCCGCTCGAGCAGGCGCTCCTCGCAGCAGAGGCGGCAGCGAGAGAACTCGGCCGGGGCGCAGGATCGAAATAACGACCCAGCGCCCGTAACAATCGACATGAACTGCCTGAGACAACAGACAACTTCAAACACCCTGAATAGCCTTCGCAACGAGCCCCTCTTGAAGCCGGAGTACATGCGGGGCACGGCTTTGTGCGAGATTTTCTTCGGACGGCCGTACGGCTCGCCCCGAAAGGCGCGAGCGAGCAGTATATGCACGCGACCGCACTCGACGATGACAAGATAAGAAAGCCGTAGCACTGAGACGTCATCCACACGACCACTCTGCGCATCCCGTGGCGGCCAGTACAGAAGTCGCCGGCTCGCGGCGGCAGAAACAAAAAACGGGGACAGTACTATTTGTATCGGAAAGGATATGCGCGTAAGGCTTTGAGTAATGGCACCTCCTTATCAAGGCGGCGTTGCACACTACTCCGAGGGCTGTCCTTGCGGAGCTCGAAGCGTGACCTGTCGCCATCTGTGCGCCGTAAAAAAATTCGGCGCCTACTCACGGAGCTTCGGAGAACATCGGCGCCGGGAAACTCGGAAACACCACCCCGGAAAGGAAGCCTTCCCTTCTCGAAGTGTCACCACGGCATACAAATGACGGGCTTTCCGCAATCCACGTTGGTCTACACCCAACACAACGTCGCCGGCCCGCCATTGTGATGCCCAATCATCTGGGGTAGAAGAAACGGCAAAGCGCGCCTTCCGCGTCTCTAGAATGTGTCGGCCTAGGTCGCACGCTCGCAGCACGGACAACTCCTCGGACCCGTGAGAGAAAACTGATTCACGGAGCAAGCCTTCTATGAAGGAGCGTGCCGTTGCAGGATCCTGAACGCGTTTGGGCGTTGCGTCAATTGGCGCCCAACGAGGGGAAACGGTTGTCGATAGAAACGCGTTCTGACACTGCACGAGCGAGGCAGTCTCCGAGCGGGCGTTCGTATTGTTCTGAGTTGATAGCAAACTTTCACAAGGTATTTCGCTGTTCCAGGAGAAGGCCCAAGTCCAGAGTCTTGAAAGGGGTGCGAAGATGGGGCGGCAGGAAACGGTACCTGCGGCTATACGGCAGTCGGTGAAACTAACCGGTAGGCTCTTCTCACGTCCGGCATTTCACTAGTTGCACGCAGGCTGTCATTTCAATGAATTTCGTCGAACTTCAGACGCTGAAGCCATATACTTAGCCATGAACGTGACTGTGCAAGAAGTGAACGTACAGTAAAGCCCGATCACTCAAGGATAAATTCATTGACTCCCTCAAGCGAAGGAGGAGGAAGACGGCGGGAGGCGGAGGAAAAAGACGAGTACACATGGTTTTCAGAGCACAAGCAGGTCGCGAATATTATACTGTTTCGGCAACTCAATGTGATAGCTGTGGTAATAACAGTTTAGCCTCAGTACCGGATAAGTTATAGATGAGAGTCCACCAAGACCAGGCTTCGTCCCAACTTGCATCGTCCGAACCGCGTTCCTCTACTGCCAACTGTCGGCCAACCGATCGAATCCAATCCAATACCCCATCCTCTCCCCTACCGCCTTGTTCACTGAGTTTCGGCGTGAACCCCGTTCACCAGGAACTCCGGTTCTCGGTTGGCGAGGACCGACAAACCACGACCGGACAACCAAGAACTGCTTCGCGCAAGGACGTTACACGTTATAAACAAGATCGCCGTCAAACATGCATTCTCCTAGGGCTGAATACACCGGCACGAGAGGTAATCTCTTCTCTTTCAAATAAGGTGACTCCGTACAGCGTGAATATGAGTTTATTTCCGCGACCAACAGCTCGACATCCAAGGAATGGCGGCGTCTACAACGAAACGAAAACTCGTTTTCAAACTACGACGAGGAAAATTTATAGCGCAGTACCCTACAGGAAGTTCCGGATGCCCACAGAATAATTACAGCGGCAAGCCGTGATGCAAAATGTTTTCGGTTAGCCGCATTACACCGAGAGTTGCCATTTTCTGCAACCGCGTATACGTCTACCAACGCCGCCATTTTCGGTGGCTGCAAGGCCTTCAATGATCCCAGCGCCGCTTCGAAACGGACGGCTTCTCTTTTCTTTTTTCAAACTACACTCATCTAGGACATGTCAACATTATCGTGACATCGCATTACCGTAACGAATAATTGCTCGAAATTTCGCGAGTGCTCTGCATAGTTATCTCGCAGCGCTAGCATTTACCGTAGCACCTTGCTTTACGTTCACTATCATCTTAGACAGGCGGTTCTACCATATTTCAAGGAACACAAAACCATAAGTAGTATGTATCTCTGGTGGGGAGGGAGGGGACGTAGGTGTTGACAAATAATCGCACCAGAACCGTTATCTTGTGGAGTAAGCATTCAAAACCAAAGCCTAATACCGGCATGCGGGAGGGATAAAAAATTGGGTCTCGGAGCAGTGACATGACACAGATTCTTGTGGTTACAATACCGGCGAAATCTACACCGGTTTTAACACTGGTAACCCAGAAGCTACGAGAACACAATGACACTGTCGGTATCGACGCGCGGACAATGCAGCAACGGACTAAAAAAAAAAAAGCAGTTAAGAACTCCAAAATAGCGGAGTCGGCCGATCAGGATGACCGTGCCGCCAAACCAACTTTGCTTTGTCCCTGCTCGGGTGCGTCACAAACGCGAAAACGAAGCCGGGACGCCGCACCGGCGTAACAACAACGCGCAAGCGACCACCGGGCGACGAACGGGTCGCACACACACCGAAACGCGGAAACATTCCGGGGCCGGCGGCAAATCGAGCAAGGCCCGCTGTGGTGGTGCTGCAGCAGCAGCCACCGAGGGTAACACAAAAACAGAGTCAACGGAGGAAGTCGTTCGCCGACGAGAAAGAGAGCAAAAAAGAATCAAGAGCGGTGAGAGCAGCAGGGCCGCACGCAGGCGGTTCATTCACCGGCCGGCAGCGGCGGCGGCGGCGGCAAAAGGAGGAAATGGAGGACTTCGTCCGTACCCTCCATACCTGTGACTCCCCCACGGTTGCCAGACGCGGCCGATCAGGGGAGGACGGCAGACGACTGCGGCAGCGGCCATGGCAGGTTGTTGCGCAGCTGGCGCCCGATTAACGGCAGCGAACAAACACAGGCGCAGAAATAAAACAGCAGAAAACTTTGGAATCGTCGAGTATCAGAGCACAGCCGTGTAGTGCGTACGCTGTTTACTACGCTACAATCGAGCACGCGCGCTCTGAGCGCCGCACGCAAAGGTAATGATCACTTTCACAGAGCCGAAAAAACAGCTGAGCCCACGGCAACGATTCATGGCCGCTAAAATCACTCATTTTCACAGCACAGTGTATCCTGTATACGATCTAAATTCATTACGCTACAATAACGCACGTGCATAAGACTTCAGCGCTGCACTCAGAGTAATGCTTACTCTCCATTCACCCCCTTGTAACTCTTTCCCCGGATATGACGTATGGGCGTTGTTGTTACATTCGCAGGGGTGTGATCATTTTGAAGAGAAACCGTCAAGTCATCCGTAGTGTCACACTGTTCTCGCATAGTGCGAGAGTTGAAACGTATGCGCTCGTCTGCTTTCAATCCAATAAGGCAATCGAAACGATGACGATATTTCCCGACGAAAGGACTACACACTAGCGGGCCTGGACAAGCACGAGGTCCATCGTTTGCTAACTTATGTGTAGGCCAAACTGTGTAGGTTTTGTGCGTAGGTTTTTGTTCGCGGCATCCTGGACTGACACTTTCTCGCGGATGAAAGATGCGCAAGACGAAAGCGCGTCTATTTATTGTAATCGCCACTATTTACTTCGAGCGCTAAATTCCCCATGTATTGCGAGATTCTTTAACGTATAACACAAGGCTGACGAAAGCACCACGTCTGGCAACATCAAATTACTGTAAACACTCATCATATGGAAGGTATAACACGAGGCAGTAGAAAGCACCACGTACGAAAACGTCAAATTATTGTGAACACTCGTCATATCGGAAGTTTTTGGGACAGGAAACACGTCGTTATAAGCGGTGCTTCGTAGAAAACTGGAATGATTTGCTCTGTGAGCGCTGACATCCGGACCATGACACACTTCAAAGAAAACGAGATTTCCAGTAAAATAATTTCGTTATAACTACGGTTTGCTGCAAACACACGTCTTCTAGCTGTGCTGTAAGCGATGATTCGTTAAAAGCTGGGATGGTTTTTCGTTCTGTGCCCTGCAGTGAATGCCCAGTAGACTGCACCGAACGAAATTATCCAAGCTTTTAACGAATCATCGCTTGTACCGAAGCTAGAAATGTGTTTGCAGGAAACCATGGTTCTAACGAAATTACTTTATAACGAAACTTGATCACAAAATTAATTTCTAACAAAGTTACTTATAACGAAATAAGGAAACGCGAATAAAGCGGCCTTTCGAATGAAGAGATTTCGTTACAACGATGCTTCATATACATGTACTTGTATTACATATAACAGTAGCAGTATGCGTAATCGCGTACTTACAACCGGAAAAGAAAGCACACCTAAAATTATACTTCCGGAAAAAAGGTTGCCCCTTATCCCGGTATGCAAGCGTTATGGGTGCACGTATTCGACGAGTTTTCGACGAGCATTCGACGAGTTTCCTGCGCCGCGGACACAACTTAAAAGTTACCGTTAACGCATATGCTCATTGAAAAGCGTTCAAGAGACAATCAGCGATTGGAAAGCAGTAAACGCCTCTTATAACAAAGTCCTCCAGGGAGGAAACTGGCTTCCTTATGAGTAATACTTCTTTAAAAGCGGTGGCGATTTTCTCTGAATGTGTCACTTAGTCGTGAAGTCTACAGGACTAAGCTATGCGCAGTGACTTTCCGCGTCTCTGATACGATAATGGGAACGATTAGACGAATAAAGCGTCATTAGTTATGCAAGGCTAAGTCCGCGCATCTAACAACACATACGTACATACGTACACACATACATACGTACATACGTACACACATACATACATACATATATACCTACATACATACGTACGTACATACATACACACATACATACATACATGCACACATACATACATACATGCATACATAAATACACATACATACATACATACATACATACATACATACATACATACACATACATAAATGCATAAATGCGTACATACATACGGACATACGTACATCAAATAAAGCCAGATGATTCTGAATAAAGTTATTTCGTCAAACGACTGTGTACTGTATACTTCCCATCCCAAACCAAGTGATAAATTTCCACTCGGTGGCAGAATTCAGACCCACACTGACACAAGGAGTTGGTTTCGAGCACAGCCAGCTATTCTCACCTCAACGCAACAGAACTGGCCCACGTGCTTTCAACGCCCGCCTCGCTTCCCGATGCGGCGTCCTACGTCATTGCCCCCATTCTTCTCTGCGTATATACAGCGGAAAACACGAACACGGCATGCGTTCAACAAAGTCATGCGGCTTGATGGATTACTACACGGATGTAGGTATGCTCTTCGTGGTACATATCTCGCACGTGATTTGAATCAGGAGGCAGCCAAGGCGTGTAAAGACTGTGCTGTCAAGCGAATATCATATGGCTAGAATTCCGTGCATTTTTCAAGTCTGCGGAAAAGAAAGTCACGTGTCTCTGAAGCGCCAGGCGTTGGGAATCGAACGTCTCAGCTTCAGCTGGTGGACAGAGCACAGGCGGCGCGGACTTTATATGGGCTCCAGTGAAGAAGGAAAGACTCCCCTGGGCCGCCCTCCGGGCCGTTCAGAAATTTGAATAAAAGCATTTCCTCTTCCTCCCGATACCTGTGTGTGCTATTTGCACGTCGTTCAAAACGTGATTCGGACCTCAAGCTTCTACGTCGTATCCTTGGACGCGCATTTTCAATAGCCGAGTGATCAATAGGCCCCATTTGCAAGGTCAATAGAGCCAGAAGAAAAGTGTACAGGCGTCAGGAATACCGTCGTCAAATATCAAGAGCAACAAAATTTTCTCACGCCTCTCGCCAGAGTTCTGTGTCACCCTGCTGCAAAAACGGCTCCGAACGGGAGGTGTTCCGCAAAAAGTCGCTGCCGGAGCGAATGCGGCCCCTCTGACGTATAACCGGTTTTCGGTAAAACGGAACCCCATTCCGTCGAGGCCCGTTTTTTTTTTTTTCGAACGGAAAAAGCGTAACAAAAAGGCTTCATTAGTGAGGAAGACTTTCCATTCCGAACAGAACTACGGCTATCGGTGGAAGAAACTCAAATTTAAAAAGAAAAATCTAGGACTTTTCGTTAATTTATTAATCCTGTGCAAGAGAAAAAGTAAGGAAATGGAATACAAAATCACGTGATGCGCTGTAAGGGGATTGAAACAATGTCAGAAGGTGTTGCGTAATGCTTAAAAAGCCTGCTTGTGATTTTGATGACGACAAAATAAAGAGATAGGTTTCTGGGCGCGATATTTTTACATGACATTCGCGGCTTCCAAGTCCAATTAAGCTCACAAGTGCTGCGATTGTTTCCTCCGTAATGTGCATACATTATCGAGAGTCTATATAAATGTTGTGTATTTAAATGTATACATAACTTGTATAATACATATAATATGTAATATATTTAATATACATAATATATAAACTGATGTATAAATTTATATTTTATATATGATATATGAAATTCACGGTTGTCTGCCCTCTGACAGCGTTCGATTATCTCTCATACGACGTCCGTGCACCGCGTGCCAATCCGACATTTCGAACGGAGAAACTGGAAGAAAAGAAAGAACCCGATTACACAAAGTTGCCGTCTCCACCGGTCCAACATTCTCGACACAATGGGCAAATTTCCTAGCACACATCCAAAGAAAAAACAAACCGGCAAAACGCTATCACCGGCCTCGGTGTTATATAAACGATTGTAAAAGAACGGTAGATAAGCCCCGTTATCAGGCGAATGTATTTACGACTGTCGTGCCCGTGTGTATTTATTTAGTCCATCATATACGGGTACTTCAGGCGTAAGGAGAAAGCGATGCAGTGAAGGTTGCACGTGCGCATTGAAATCTTGCAAGCGGTGCGCCGGGGGTTGATTGATCCCGATAGTATCCGGGTAGCTGTGTGGAACACCAAATCAATCCCAGTCGAAAAAGGCGACAAGAATAATGTCTGTAATTTGTCGTTTTTTCGCGTGTGGTACTGTCATCTTCTCGTATTCTTGTCATGTCGTGATTCTGATGTTCTGTTGTGTGTCGTATTCCTGTCCTGATTTTGATGTCCCGTCGCGCACAATTCCTGTCTTCACTTGATCCTGATGTTCCATCAGTAGTTGTGGCACATGGTTTGAATGTTATTTCCCACTGCGAAGAGTAGCGTAAATGGCAGTTCTGTTGGAGTATTTGTCGTTGAGGAAACTGACTTTGTCGTAACATCAGATGGCTTTGTCGTACGTAACAACAAAAATTCTGCTGTAACAACAGTTTTTTGTCGTACGACAGGAATTCTTCTTCGGTTTTTGCGGCATTCCTGCTGTAATTTTAGACTGGGATCCGCGTCGGCGCGCGATATTCAAAATGCCTTGGCATAAATGGCACGGAAAAGATCGGCGAAGACGACGACGGCTAGCTTCAGTGACAAGTTTAAAGAGACGAATTCCGGCGTCTATAACTATTTGGGGAATGCACAAAAGTATAGTGAACTTAAAGGTTAGCAAAAGAGCGGCATGTAACGTGAGGAATCCGCTGGCATTTTCACAACAGTGAAGCGCAGTCTTGTGATAGTTATTCATACATGGTGCTTACGCACCGGAGCAAACTGGACCACTTAATCTACAGGCACCAATTGCTGACATTTTGAACGTTATGCATACATGAAAAAAGGAATTCCATAACAGACAGACGGCGAACGTCGCTAGAAACACAGCAACCGTGATTTCGGCGGCAACTATACACACTGAGCTATTTTTACAGCGAACCTGTTAACCTCTAGTTGGTCGGAAAATTTCGTGCCGTAAACAAAGAACGCAGAAAGGACAGCAGTTCTTGCCTAAGACGGCGAGCGCATGCATCAGGCTAACCAGGCATGCAGCATAGAGCTCAGTATTCGTCTAAGGAAACCACAAAACAAGCACCGAAGCCGTATTATGGATGATAATACTACCGTGAACAACGGCACCCCCCACCGTGTGTTCCTGGTAAAGATTATGTTTGCAGATTACCTTTGAAGACAGGACTGCTGTCACTAAATAGAGCAGTTCTCCTTCTTGCCAAAGACGCCGAGCGCGTGCGTCGGGCTAGGCAGCACCCAGCATTGGCCGCCAGGGAAGCCGACCGAAACCGACAAGCCCGCCGAAACGACGAGAGATCTACATTTCATACCCTCCCCCGTTGGCATTTGTAGTGGTTTAGAACAGCTTCGCTTGACAACCCCTTTCGCAGGGCGGGATGGCGGCCTTTCTTTTTTTTTTTTTCATTTTAGCGGGTGTCTAAATACCTAAGTAGCACAGATGTATTGAACGAATTAGCTCTCTACGAATTTGCTCATCCCCAGCGAAATGTCACACACTATCATTACGCACTTACGAGCCGTCACATGCCCAGCACGCCACACACACACACAAAAAGGTGTGAACACGCGGTGTTATAATAACTAAGTTTTTCTGGCCTTTATAACTTAAAGCGTCAACACTTCCTGGCCGAAAAACAATTGCCTGTGATAACGGACACACACATGCAACTGTCAGCGTGAGCAGAGCTTGAGAAGCCGGGCAAAGCACGATCAAACTCGGAGACAGCGTTGCCAGTATACTGGCGATCCAATGCTGTCGTTAAAAGTGGTAAAAGTGCGTGTATTTGCTGAGACCGCAAGAAATAAGCTCGTACACTGTAAAATGATTTCGCATTTAAGGGTGTAGATCTTTTACACACCTTTAATTTACACCTTTAAGGCTGTAAAATCACATATCCGTTTATAACTAACACCGCTACACACTAGCAAAAAACAACGGAACGCATACTTACGCCCTAGGAAAAAACAAAGCAAAAAACTAGCAAAAAACAAAGGAACACCCTTACGCCCTAGGAAAAGCAGAATACGCCCTTTTAAAATAGTGTTTTACCTTCTATTACACCCTTTGGAAGGGTGTTTTTTGATAAGGTGTAAGGGTGTTATAGACAAAAGATGTGTAAATCATTTTACAGTGTAGCCTCCGTATGGCACCCCTCAACAGTACTCCTTGTTCCCGTCACACTCCTCAACGCTTCCCTGACGCAACTCCTCCACACGAGTCCCGTTATAGAAGAGTCATCGGTCACCTCTGTCACACTACCTGTCAAAGACTTCGCCGGTCTCGTCACCCCGTAGCTGCACTATACCCCGTCGCCTGGCCTGACATTATCGCCTGTAGAATGTGTCGCAGCACCTACACAGAAAAATAATTTATAACCGTATGGGGAATTTTCTGTCCATAACAGCCTTACACGCTGGCGAAAACTCAAAAAAGCACCCTTTGAAAAGGGTAATAACCTGCAGAACACCCTGCAAAAGCGTGTTTTCTCGTGTTTTAGCCAGGGTGTAAGGGTGTTATACTGTGCACTGAAAAATCATTTACACCCTTTTTGTCTACAAACACCCTTACACCCTATCAAAAACAACCAACACCCTTACACCCTATCAAAAACAAAAAAAAACCCCATTGAAAGGGTGTAATTAACAACAAACCACCCTTTAAAAGGACGTATTCTTGTGTTTTTGCTAGGGTGTAAGAATGCTATAAAAGACAAAACACCACAAGGGTTTTTCTCTTTGTTTTTCTTGCTAGGGTGTAAGGGTGTTAGTTATAAACAGTGATTTACAACCTTAAGGGTGTAAATACTTTTACAATTTACACCCTGTAAAGGGCTGTTTTCAGCAGTTTTTGCTAGGGTGCAAGGAAGTTATAGACAGTGAATATTCCCCCTTACGGGGGCAAATCATTTTAGAGATACACACAGCTTTGTGCGAAAATTGTCGTCCACCAACCATGGTGCATTCCTGGCCTTCACATGCCTAAAAATGACCTTCGCACACCTAAATCTCGTCGGAACGCGCCCTGGTCTTGTAACTATTGTGTAGAAATAACTACAAAATACGATCATTCTCGTGAGAGCGCCGCAGATTAGCCTCGTCGTAGACGAGTTAAAGGTCCGTGCTGAAGGTCCGTAGATGTGTGTGGTGGATGCGGAGGAAGGGCTTCGACAGAAGGGGTGTGGTGAGAAGATGCGGCGAAGGGTTCAACGTTGGGTCGTGCATGGGAGGAAAATGTGCCGTCCTTCTTGAAAGTCCAGGGCATCGTATCGTGTCGAGAAGGTTAAAATACCCGCTAGTACGGGTACGGAAACGTCCGCAACCCGACCGCGGGAATGTGACTTCACGCTGACACACTCTCTCTCTCTCTCTCTCACACACACACACACACGCACATATAGACACACATACATTCATATGAGCCGAGGTTTTCGGTCAGTAATACACATTAAACTTGCGGTCCTTGATGCCAGTTCTTTTTCGACGAATGTGGTTTATAGCGTCGAATAAGATGAAGTTTTCCGTTGGTCACAGAATATATATATATATATATATATATATATATATATATATATATATATATATATATATATATATATATATATATATATATATATGACACACAGAGAGAAAAGATGGCATGACACCCCGATTCATCACGTCCTTGCCCTGCAGATGGGCCTTGAAAGAATCAGGCAACTGATTTCCCATGGAGGCGGAATTTCGAAAGGCCATTTCTTCCCCGACATACATTAAAGCCGTATTTTTCCGAACTTCAACTTTTAGAATACATGAAACGCATCAACGTATTTTCGCCACTCTCACCGCACCTCGAAGGCGTAATATTTTTCAGAACTTTGAAATTTTTTGACATAATCTTATGAGGTGTTGTCGTCTGTTTCTTACGCGTCGTACATCACAAGGCACCCTCGATATCAGAGCTCGCCGAATCGTCTACAGCTACTGTATTGCTAAAGCGATACGGAACGTTTCAGATAAGCGTGGGAACGGGCCTATTGTGATGAAAGGCTCAGCACCAAGTTTCATTCCCGGCGCGTCCACAGCCGCGACCTGCACACTAGT
The DNA here is from genome assembly GCF_048455015.1 of Haemaphysalis longicornis. Taxonomy (NCBI): domain Eukaryota; kingdom Metazoa; phylum Arthropoda; class Arachnida; order Ixodida; family Ixodidae; genus Haemaphysalis; species Haemaphysalis longicornis. Next base: position 74,545,710 of record NW_027526407.1, read on the forward strand.
GCACAGCGGCGCTCTTTTTTTATTTTATCTTCACGTGAAACGAAGCCATGCGGCCATGAACTCTCCGCCGACCTCGTGCCCAACGACCACCCTACCTATGCACAGCGTATGTTCTTTTTTTTTTCAGTTGATTAGAATGCAAGTGCGGTAACGTGAAATCGACTTGTGCACTTTTTGGAATGCACTTGTGAGCTAACAAATTCCCCTGCGATGTCATTGAGAACTAGATATTTTCAACCCCCCCCCCTCCGACTGCTCATGGGGTTGACTTAAAAATAAACGCAAAATTGTTCCACCAGGGCCAGTTGCACCAGTACGCAGTCATAACATCCTCCTACAACAATGCATCGGGGCGAATGTAGGTATGCTAATAAATGAAATAACGCTATTGAAGAACAGCAGCCGGGTGACACAAAACAAACAAAACGAACAACTGCACTCATTACGGCCAAATCAAGCACGAGTAACAGAACGAGTGAAAAAATTTCTTTGGAATTGAAACAAGTGCACTTCTAGACAGACAACCACGTGTTTCATGTAAATAGAAACGCAGGGGATGGTATAAGGCAAGCGTCGGATTAATTTAGGCCACTCGCCTCATAAAACTGCTCGGATCCAAATTGGATTTCGCCGGTGCGCTTCACGGCGACAGTGCTTTTTTTCGTAAAAGCGCCGGACAACAACACACCGAAAAGTGTACAGCGCGTCTCCAAGCAGTCACCGTTCAAAAAGACCTCCAGACTCGCTTCGCGGTGCCCAAACAACTTTACATTTCCCCCCCTTCTCGGGCCTGTTGCCTTCCTATTAATTAATAAACGGTTTACAGCAACAACATCTCTCAGAATTCACGATGATTGGCCAAGAGACAACCCCTTTCTAGCCACATGGCACATGCCCAGAGGTAATTGGCCAGGAATAAATGGAATCTGCGCAACACGTGCCAGGATTACCGGCTATCTTCTTGTCCAGCCCAGCCGGATTCTAACACCTCCCCAGTCGGAAAAGACGACAAGAAATATTTCTACAGTTTGTCGTATTTTCGCGTGTCGTACTGTCATCTTGCCGTATTCTTGTGTCGTGATTCTGATATTATGCCGCGTGTGGTATTCCTGCCCTGATTTGAAGTTCGGTCGTGCCGCATTCCTGTCCTGTCGTGATACTATGTTCCATCAGTAGTTGTGGCACATTGTTTGAATGTTATTGCCCGTTGTGAAGAGTACCGTAAATGGCCGTTCTGTTGTGACTACATGAATGTTTGTCGTCGAGAAAACTGACTTTGTCGGTACGGCAGAAATGTGTGTCGTAACGGATGGCTTTGTCGTAACAACAGGACTTCTGTTGTCACAGCAAAGTTTTTTGTCGTACGACAGGAGTTCTTGTTAGGTTTTTTTCGGTATTCCTGTTGTGGTTTTAGACTGCCCCCTCCCTTTTTTTCCCCTCTCTAACGTTCGGGAGCCAAAACCAGCCGACCGGTATTCGGATCACATGAGCGGACGTGTCCCGCCGCCATATCACTGTAATACCGGTCCCGGCATTCGAGAGCACGCCATGTGTGTTAGCCGGCCCGTATACGTATAGCACACACGTGCCATCGGAGGGACGTGTTTGTACAGTTGACGAGCCGACTTTCTCTGCGAACAAGTGCTTTTTCGCTGCGACGCTCTGCGGCGCAGGCCGTAGTATACCCAGCTGCCGCCGTCTGTCGGCTATGACGCTCGCGCTATAGCTCGCTCGCTCGCCATAGCCGCCGGAACAGAACGCACACGGCGAGCTAACGCGCAAAAGATTCGAAAGAAAAAGAACAAAAGGAAACGTCGCTTGTAAAGAGAAAAAAAAAGAACGCAAATAAAGAGAGAGAGAAAGTAAAATAAAGAGAGCTAAAAAGAAAAAAGGGCGGACGTATATGAAAGACACTCGCAAAGTGCATGTGGATCGCTGCGCGAGACGGGAGGGGGCTACGAAGCGGTCAGCGATATTTGAAGCTGACGTTAAAGAATAACAACAAAAAGACGGCGCGGAAGAAAAAAAAAGGAAACAGAAGTAAATCCCCGATGAAAACAAAATTAGGGGCAGGAGGGGAAACGCAGACGCTGTTGACAGTTGAAATATGTCAATCTCGCGAGATCACCACACCGCTTGACTTTTTTCGCGTTCGGCCGCGAGGCGCATGACTATTCGCGCTAGCAGAAAAAAAAAAGGGGGGGGGGTGAAAGAAAGCGGGATGGAAGAGAGAGTGGGAGAGGGGAAAGGTTCATCAAACATGTATCTATATTAAGAGCAGCTTTGAATACTGAATCGCCCTCTTACCGATGTTGCGAGCTTTGTTTGGGGTGCCATTCGAGCTGCTCAATAAAAAAGTTGGGAAAGGGGGAAGGGAAAGGGCAGAAACGTACAAGTGAAAACTATGAGTGATGAGTAGATACTCAACATCCTCCTTTCCCATTGAATTAGAGCCCTTATCTCCGTCCATATGGATCCGATAAGGGCAGCCGTTTGTTTACCAGCTCCGATTATCCAGTTGTTCCGCGTAGTATGCCGCAAGGCATACGACAGGAATAAGCACCGTTATTTACATTATTAATAATTATCGAACAGACCTGACGGCTAGGAGCAGCTGGGTATCGGCGCGTTAGCTATTACCTACCACGTGATTCAACCGCATGGACAGATGGAAGAAGCACTCAACTAATACAGGCTCGCAAGTGGGAAAACAGAACGGACCTTTATCTTCGGCGTAAGGCATGGTGAAAGTCTCAGTGATAGCGGAAGTCAAAATTAAACAAAGTAAGGGAAGGGGAATGTTAATACGAAGTATTGGTCCAAGTGTTGGCAAGCGCGCACTGGCGAAGATGAAAAAAAACAGGGGGTAAAAACGAAAGTTTAGTAGGTTTAGTTCTAGCCGAGATAAGGGTAGAGGGGTGGAATGCGGCGCTAGCCGGCGGTCGTTGCGGCAGCGTTGGCCCCGAAGGCACGGCAAGACCGGTCACCGCGCCGGCGAAAATGCCTCCGGGGATGAGGTCAAAGATCCCGTTCCAATCCGCTAAACCGCACGAGGTAGGAGGCATCAAAATAAGAACGACGACGACCATGGCGCGCGTGCCCTGTACTGCCGGTGGCCGCCGATCACACACACACACACCACACACGCACATCTACACAAGCACATCACCCCAGCGCTCTCACCGATTCGAAGGATTCGGGCGCCCAAAGCTCCTTGAGGTCTGAGTCGCCGATGTCGTAGAGGGACCGGTCGACTTCGAGGTTTTCCATGGTCATGGCGCGGCGAGGCGATTCCGATGAAACGGTCCGAGTCGTTCGGCGTGTCGCCCCGAAGGCTCACAGGGTCGCGGGAAATGTAACCACCAGCGCGATGCTGCCCACAGCGCGCACTCCACTCTCACAGATAAATCCCAACTGCAACAAGTTGCCGAGCCACCAGAGCACCGGCGCGCTGGAGGAGGCGAAGAAGGGGGAAAGAGGCCGGCCTCTCGCAGCGGAACCGGAAAAGGCGCACTCCTTGCCGGCGAAAGCAGCGTGTATCCCTCCGCGTTCGAACCGCCGCCGCCGCGAAAGAAAGTAGTGCGTAACGCGCCGGTTTTGCGAAAACAAAATTGAACTTGCCTTGCCCAGCCGAGCGAAGCGCAGTTTGCGTGTGCGTCCACGTTAATGAAGCGAGTCGGTTTTAGTTTGTAAGAGCAGCCGTTTATTTCGAAGCAGAAAACGGAACGCCAGGCTGACGGCGTGAAACACCTTTCCGTTTTTCTTTTTTGAACCCGACACGCCACAGCCGCTGATTGGTTGCTAGGGGGGCGGAACCGGACGACACAGACGCACATAGAGAGAAGCGCGCGCTGTGGGCGCTCGTTTGCAAGGACAGGAAAGAAAATAGAGCCGCACGAGCGGTATGGAGAACTAAACAAGAAGACAGAGGGAAAGAATTGGAGGATTAGATATCGCAACACCGATTCAGTTTCGTTTAACGAGCTTTCTACCGGTCGCTGTGGTAAGCGTCGTCTGCTGTTACAGGAAAGTCGGCGTCTGCTTGCGCGTCGGCGTCTCCGGCGCCCTGCGCCGTCGCTGTCGTCTGCTACTCCGAGGGGCGGGGCAAAAGGCTGTAGCAGACGGCGCGGCTCGCCAACGACCCACTTTGAGGGTTTCGGCGGTGGTAGCGGTGGCACTGAGACACTTGAAATTAGGCGGGAGTTAACCAATGTGCCTGTATTGACAGGCCGAACAGATTAGCGACCCCGAGCGAAACACGACTTGTGCACGCCTGCTGGTTTTACGAATTTGCGCGCGTCGTATCGGGCGCCTTCGCACCTGTCGCCATCGCACGCTTTTGGCTAGCATGCAACGATTGTAAAACGCTCATTAACAGGTTCCGGAACAAACTTTTCTCGAACTTACCTGCTGATGAAGTTACTACGATTCTTCTAAAGGGCGCTAAATACCTAATCCGGGGCAGTAAGGCCTTGCACGCAATGGGCGATGTAGGTAATTATTGATGCTCCGAGGTTATTATGTGCATTTTGCTTTTGTAAACTTACCAGGCCTTGTTTAATGTGCCTTTTTATTTGCCTAGTACATTTTTTTCCGGTGGCCATGTTCTATAGACCATTCCGAAGGCCGCCAATTAAGCTAATGCACGCAGGAAGCTAATGCACGCAGAGACCCAAGTACGAGAAGTCGGTTCGGACAAGCCACGTGTGCAGGTGCCGTCAAAAGTAATTGGAACATGGTCTCGTTATTTTACAGAAATTTCTTCTTCGGCAAACTGCCTCGCTGCATTGGTGTGCGCTTAAAGTAGTCCTCCCTTAGAGATTAAGGGGCCTTTCAACCGGTAATGGCAGTCATAAAGCCAGTAGAAGAAATATTTTGTGATATTAACAAATCTTTGCTACGATTACTTGTGACGGCACCTGTACGTATTGACGAGTCCTCTCCAAGAGGTATGAAACCCAGCACCATGTGCTCTGGACAGTGTTATCCCAGTGGACCACCAGTTTCTCATAACTTCTTAGAGAACAGGTGGTGCAGTGTGTTTATGTGGTTCAAGATTGCATGCATTTACATTCTATCAGCGTCTAACATACACACACACACATACATACATACATACATACATACATACATACATACATACATACACACATACATACATACATACATACATACATACATACATACATACATACATACATACATACATACATACATACATACATACATACATACATACATACATACATACATACATACATACATACATACATAAGCACATACATACATACATACATACATACATAAATACATACACACAGACACACACACTGCTATTTGCTATTTCCTCTACAAACAACGGAATGTACCTTAGGTATAAAGCAATCACCCACTTCTCAAGACCTTTCTCTATCCGCTATGCCGAGGTGACGGTTACAATTCGATTTGATACCTCAGAAGACTTCGGATACTAACCACCAGGCCCTTATGAAGTGACTCCAATACATTGTTCTCCTCTGCGCAAATCTGCCATTGCGCAGCTCGCTACAGAAGCATGGAGCATGCTAAAGTACGTGCGTCTTGATCTTTAAGAAAGTCTCGCCAAAAGCGCCGCTTCCCACCACATTTATTTCGTCTGAAAGGTCGGCCAGCAGGTGTTGGCCTTGACGTAGACTCCTGCAACGTGCTCCAGATGTGCCCTTAACAATGCTGAAGAAGCGACGACGACGACGCAAATGCGACGACAAAGGACAAAGACCACAGCGCAGACGCGAGGCGGCATTTCGCGCCGACAGACTCGAGAAAGAACGGATAGAAAAAATCGTACGGAAGGCGGGCGTCTATGGTCGGTGGAGGTGCGAAGATCTGTAGCGCCCTCCGCGAGACATCGACGAACTCGGCGACATATGCTACCTCAACCGGTATCCTCTGGTACAGGCGCACCTCGGCCGCCTCGCCGAACCTCCGCAAAACCGAAACCACTTTCTCCTGAGGCCTGGACGTCTCCTCGGTCTTCGCGTGCATGACGTAGACGTGGACGTACGTCGCTGGCAGGACGCAGATGTCACTTGTGGTCGGCGACGCATCACCGCTCCTGGAACCCTTCAGGGGTTCATTTTCCGCCAAGATAGGAACGTAATCCCCGATTTGGGACCTGTTAGCATTTCCGAAGCTGGCAGCGTGGGTCACGAAGCGGTCGGGACCGGTAATGTAATTATACAGTGAGTCTTGAAGGGCTGAACAGTTCTTGAATGTGCGCGGCCACAGAAGACAGCCTGTTCTGAAGTTGTAGCGAAACCTGAGCCTGGTACCCAACACAGGCGAAGAACAGTCGCCGTCCCTGGTTACGGGTACCTCTAGGTACCGCTGGCTGTGCTGGTCACCGCAAACCGAACCGTTCTTGTGAAAACATCCGGCTAGAATTGGAAGACCAGGCAGGTACCCCGGGTTCCCGCTGAGCCTCGATATCTCAGCCTCCTTCTTCGACGCCCACACGAAGGCGACGCTGAAGGTTTGGCTGAATTCGGTGACGTCCCCGGGGAGCGTCACGAGTTCGAACTGCGCTTCTATTGCTCGAATTCCGTCGGCGCCATTGTGGAACACCCGGTAGGACACGTGGGAGACAACAAAGGCGCAGGCAGCGTCGACGTACTTGGGAAGGCTTTCGGTGACATTAGCCGCCAGACACGGGCCTTCGGAACAAACAAAGGCTTCTATTCTGGTTCTCTCCTCTGGGCGAGAGTGAATGGCGAAGCCGCTGTGATAGGTGCTGGCCGAGAGCGAGGGATCGGTCAGGCAGGATTGTTCCAGCCGGCCGACTGGGCGCCGGCACTCGAACTCATTGTCTTGAAGGTAGGCGATCGCTTCGCTGGTCTCACAGCGGGAACTGAACAGCTTGGTCGGCAGTCCTGCAGAGAAAAGCGCCGGTCTTGTAAGCACGTGCGCGAAATGTCGATACACTCACGAGAAATTGCGCAGTCCACGAGCCCTCTTTTTGTCCCAAGCAGCCACGGCCAATAGGTTTGAATTCCTACGCATAAACATTACAATTGTGATAACATTGTGCGAACAAAAAATTGAATGGAAAGCAAATGGAACGAAGATGGCTTACGGCAAACGCAGAGAACCAAAAAGAAAAAAAATCTGTTTAAACGCAAGTGCGGATCATTGAATTACAATGGGGTAAAAATGTACATGAATACGCGTGGATAATGCCATAGGGGGAAGCACACATGATTTAAAGAATAGGGAATCAATATACAATGAATGACAGCGTGAGCTTGGGCTTCAACAACCTGATTTGAAACAACGCACCTGCTGTATTTTGTATGTATGTATGTATGTATGTATGTATGTATGTATGTACGTGTGTGTATGTATGTATGTATACATGTGTGTATGTATGTATGTATGTGTGTATGTATGTATACGTGTGTATGTATGTACGTGTGTATGTGTGTGCGTATGTATGTATGTATGTATGTATGTACAGAAAGATAGGTCGCCAGTCTACAACGCCAAAGCAGGCATAGGGGTGTGGTTAGGCTCTTTTTTTTACTACGGTTAATGAAGTTAACACTTTTTTTAGATATACGGAAGAAAGAAAGAAAGAAAAACACGCGCCCAGAGTGGGGACCGAACCCACGCCTTCCGATTAGATCTCGAATGCCTTACCAACTCGGCTATCTGGGCGACTGTGTTCTCCTTCACTTTCTGGGCTATTTATATTTACTAGAAGTGGATCTGACGCTTGAGGGTGGTAGCCAGCGCCACTCTGACTACACGGGGAGAAGGGGACCTTCTTTTCAACCCCCGGGGTGTGACTCGAACGTCTACAGCCTGTCATGAGCGGGTAACTAGCGGGAAGCCCTCTTATGCTACCTAGGCATCAAGGCTGCCAGAACCGAGACCCTCGCTAGGCTTTCGCAGAATAATATAGTAAGGAAATGAGGGGCTCGTTGAGGAAATACAGAAAGATAGGTCGGCAGTCTGCAACGCCAAATGTATGTATGTATGTATGCATGCATGTATGTATGTATGTATGTATGTATGTATGTATGTATGTATGTATGTATGTATGTATGTATGTATGTATGTATGTATGCGTGTATGTATGCGTGTATGTGTGTATGTAGTAGGCGTAACGCTTTTATGCAAGTTACCAGAAAAAAATGACCGCATTACTTCTCACTTCGCTGCAATTTATCGTCGACGGCGTCCCCTGCCACTTAAGTGCTTTTATTTTCTCCCCAACCCAGCTCTGATGCTCTTCCCCTACCTTTTGATCCTCTCGCGGAAACCACGGAGGATGTTTTCTGAAGTCAATTCAATTTTCCCGAGTTCCGCTGCTAGCGCCATCTACTGGAACCTTTTTCTACTGTTTAAATTCGAACACACTGCACGTCCACGTTCGCGCGAGCTCTTTTTGTATGTTTGGATCAAAATTTTGTTTTCAATGCGGATATTTTTATTTGCTATCGCAAACGTCAAGCCCACATTTGTTTTCAATTGAAAGAACACTTCTAGTACCAATTGTGCACTGATGTTATGCCTTAAATATGCCTTTTTTTACTCGACAATGTTGGCAAGTGTCTCCAGTCTTAGTGGTTCGGAAATACTTAGGCTATGGAAACTTCTCATTCAAGAGTTCTTTTAACTTCTGACCAGATGGCTGAATCGAGGGACAGACAACAAGACAGGGCTTTTTCACAGAATCGCAGGCTACGTACGCAGCGGTCTTTGCTTTCCTATACCATACGACACCTTGTGACCTTTCTGGATGGTGAGTTGTTGGCCCTGTTGGGTGAGGAAGACTATCTGCGGCCTTGGTCTACCCGCTTTCTAGAAGTGTCGAACAAAAGAGTTATTGTTCATGCCAGTTTTCCAGACCAGTCTCCTTATGGATGTTCGTTGTTACAATTGGTTATTTTGTTTTTGGAATTGGCTGTTATTGCGCCACAGTATTCGTTTTGGCATTAACACCACCCTTTTGTCGTATATTGCTGCATTCTTGTTGCGAATGCTTCTGTACCCCTGTTTCAGTGGCATGCCAATCTTTTGGTTATAACCAACTCTAAATTGTTTGTATGCTAATCTTTTTTGTAATCAACCTGTAATTGTCCGTGTGTGTCTGTAAGTGTCTGTAACCACGATAGCTTTCGGTCTCTAGTATTAGTTTTGTAACCACAGGCGCTGCACTTGTTTAATTGTGGTCGTTACTTTGAATCATTGACACCAGGATTGTTTGAAAATAAACTTCTTTGCAGACAGACAGCCAGACCAAAATTTTCCGGTTTAAGTAGGTCAAGAAGGACTACCGTCTTTAAAAATTACGGAGGCAACTATACTTTCTCTGATGGTGGGAAAATGGTGCGTTGGTATGTTGACGTCACGGCCAAAATTGATTGGAAATTGGGAATCGTCCGCGACTTCTCACAGCAGCTTCCATCGCCAGTGGCCAATGATAACCTTGAGTAGACACGTGCGAATTGCAGTTGGGTACGTTGACACCGTTGTCATCATCACTTGCCAATCTACCTGATCGGCTATATTATTAGGTTGTCACGAATAATGAGAATTTAGACGGCAGGTTTCGGTTTACCCGCAGCCAATTGTTCGGGTCACACTCTTTTCTGAGAACGCCACTTTTCTCTTCAGCCGAGCAAAGAAATGCGTGAAAGAGGCTCACGCATTCATCATCATCACCCTATCTACGCCCACTGCAGGGCAAGCACCTCTCCCTATGGATCTCCAATTGTCCCTGGCCTGTGCTAACTGCGACCAATTTATCCCCGCAAACTTCACTTCTTGGTCTCATCTGCCCATCTCATTTTCTGTCGCCCCCCTGCCACGCCTTCCTTCTCTAGGGATCCACTCTGTTACCCTTAATGACCGACGGTTATCCTGCCTTCGCATTACATGACCTGCCCCCGCCCATTTCGTCTTCCTAATTTCTACTAACACATCCTCAACACGCGTTTGTTCCCTGAGCCACTCCGCTCTCTTCTCGTCCCTTAATGCTAATATGAAAATTAAGGGACATAATAAACTGCAAATATAATGAAGTATGCCAAGCAATTCAACACGTTCCTTAGTTGTGTCGGTCGCAGTTCTTCCCACGCGGTTTGTTTTTGTGTGCACACAATTAGTGTTGGCAGCTATTGTCCAATCGCCGTTTTACGACGATTTGTGCTACCGGGTACACAAGTCCGTGGTACGCAGCTGACTTGAGTTTCTGCACTGCGTCGAGACCATGCTACACACTTCAAGGTGACGCTTTGAGGCGCCTGAAATCATCACCTTGGAACGCCTGGTTTCGGTTTGAAGGTGATTTACTACTCCCGTAATACATCACCTACAAACAGAAAACCGGCGCCTTGGAATTGGGAAGCGGAGAATACCATTTGAATGCTGAAACTTCCCTACACAAAACATTGTTCACGGTCGCACATTGAAATGCACGCAGTCGCCCCAGACGCCCGCGCTTCGACCTCCTTGCCACAACAGCTATTCGAGAAAGTGCGTGCGTAATCAATGTCGAAGCACTATGGTTACTGATATTAATTAATAAACAAATGCACAAAACGTTAGAGCGCGAAGTCCGATGTTGGTAGCCAGAGTTCAAGCTGCAGGGAAGAAGTCAGGTCTGAAGCCCAAAGGGCAGCTGATTATGAACGCAAAGAGCGGTGAGCTGCAAAATAAGAAATAAACGAAAGCATTTTTCTTGCGCCAGGAGATCATCTGCTTAACATAAAGCAAGTTTACGGAAGCGGTTGCGTCAAAGCACTGTGCTTACGCGAGGAAACCAGAAGCCCAACATTAAGCACGTTTTATGCGGCAGCGGTTGCGTCATTAAAACCAAGCCCCATGATGTACGAGCTGCTGCCATGTACAGCAACGCGGCCGAAAGAAGATTAATCAGCCAAGTTTCGAGAACTCACTCCATTCCTCAACTCTGCCGCTGTCATCCACCCGCAGCAAGGCACTTCCTGCTTTGAACCCCACTTGCAGCTCCCGCCATCTGCTGCCCATCGGACGCCAGGCGTGGGGGTTGTCCTTCACGAAGCTGTGAGCTTCGGCCAACGTCGTTATCGTGGGAGGATCACCGTAGACGTCCTTCTTCTTCACATTGTCCACCACGATGCACAGCAGGTCTCCGACTGGTCTCTTTTCGAAGAGGGTTCGGTTGGAGAAGACCAGGTCTCGTTTGGTGCAGTACCTTAGGTCCGGGTTCTCCGGGACTTTGTCCACGCAGGAATGGAACGCCTCCGCGTCCTCGACCGTGCAGTCGCCGTCGCAGCAGCAGTTCACGTCACACGAGTTCGCTGTCAGGTCGCACGCACAACGGTCGCTGGGCGACACCAGCAACGTCGGTGCGGGGGCCGTCGGCGGCGGGGAAGTCGGGGTCTCCGTCACTTGCGTGACTGTTGATGTGAGGGCAGTCTGGCTGGTGGTTTCCAGCGTTCCCAGCGTCGTAGTCTCGAGCATTTCAGTGCTGTTTGGAGCTTCGGTTGGCACTTGAGTCGATGTGTCATTGGCAGAGGCGGGAAAAAGCAAGTTCGAGGCACACATCAGGATGAAAAAAGACACTGTGCCGTTCATACTGGCAGTCGTCATAACCCGGCTTGCTTGATTCCCTTTAAGGACCCTACAATCAATGATTTCAAAACATTCGAGATACATAGAAAGCACCAATCAATGCATGATTAACTGACCCCATAGAGATAGTCGAACCACATCATGAAGTCACGTGAGGTCCTTGGAAACCCATTTAAACAGGGAAGCGAGAAAAGGTACTGAGCGAATTCGTCCCTAACACAATGGATATGTCACGGCACAACTAACGTTCGAGTCTGTAGGACGCACACGTAGGTTACTGGAGTTGAACCACCGACATTTGGTGAGGAGAAGCCAATAGCCACAGTGGTTCATGTGCTGCCATTTTTCTTATCCACTTTTAGGAACGGTCCGTGGAGCGACGTCTACGCCGTCATGTTTCGATGCCGTACTTGTGGAAGTCCCGATGCACAGCGTACAGTTCCAAGTGCACGCTGCCCATGGCCTCAGTGCGCAGGCGGAACCGGTCGGCCAGGCTTCCGCACACTTCCTCGGGGTCACTGAGGTGTAGCCCGCCTCCCAGAAACTGCCGAGACACTTCTTCCAGTAGAGTCCCCACAGGCCTCCAGGTGGGACACGACACCGTGGTGAAGCCCGGGGAACTGGGCAGGTGGCAGGAGCCGTAGCCGACCAGTTCGTTGCGTCCGAAGGTGTCTTGGTGCCACACCTGAACCAGCAGCTTGGGCCAATCTGAAGACAAGAGAAGGAGGGGAGGAGGAACTTTTACTAAAGGGGCCCTGCAACACTTCCGATGGACGCTTTCACTCTTTCCATCATGCCTGGAAGTATTGCGAAAGCTGTTGTTATCGCCAGCAGAAAGGGGCACTGCTGGCTTAGCCCTCGCAGCAAATACGTTATCCGGTTCGCGTTTACGTTTGTTGCGGCTTCCTTTAAGTAAGGCTATCGAATGCGCTAGTTGTTGCAACTGAAATGGAGCCGGACGATAGTCGCGACATCACTTGAATGTCCGCATTCAAGAGGGCTAACAATGCCCAGACAGAGAAAGAAAGAAAGGCATGGTGAGAAATTGTCTGAGTTATCTGATGGGCGTAGGGCAGCAATTTTTAGCTGTGGTAGCTGCGGTAGCCGTGATGCCCTTTTTTTACTGCATTCTGAGAGCATTTCAGATTTTCAAGAAAATTTGAAAGATGTGTGAGAGGGTCCCTTCAGCGGACGTACTCAGTCTGTTCTCAGCACAGTTCTTCTGTGGCCTTTTTCTGTGCTTCGGGCCCCTCCACAAACTCTCTCTGGTCTACCGGATCCTAGAAAGAAGTTTCCGCGGGACGTAACGCTACCGCAGTGCTGACGTGGTCTTGTAGCAGTAAGAGGCCTCCGCGCTATGATATCAATGTAGTCGTCATCCGTTTGTAACGGAATAAAATTAAACCAAAATGTTGAAATACTGGGCTCAAGGCACACATGCCGGAATTTTGTTCCAGGAAATGTTAAACGATTGCACGAATCATCTACGAAAATTAATTCCTACATCGATATATTATTTCAAAAATAAGTTAAGTCAGGTTGACTGCTATGCTTAACCCTCGCGAAGAGCTTGCTACGTACACACCCCTTTCGGGGGGTTGCGCAACCCGCCCCTGTGCACGTTAATCGTTAATTACACATTATCGCGGCAAAATGAACTTTACATCGAATACCAACCCTATAGGGTAAAGAGGACTTTACCCACTTCCACGAATCAAATTCCTCAAACATTTGAGCCCAATTGGTTGTTTTACATCCCGACGGTATACGCCGGTGCTACCGGGGGGCCATTCGCTGTGCTACAGGTTCATTTCGAATACAAAGGGTTCCTTATGGGTCACTGAAGTCGCTGTCAGCAGGAAAACAGCCCCGGGAGTAAGGATTGCGTGTATACCAGTGACATCATGCGGGACCTATGATTGTTGGTTTTGCTGATATGGTTGGATCAAGGGTCACCGTTGGTTACAAAGTCGACCTCGTCGCAAGAATGTTGACTTCCATGTTGTGGTGCCGCGTTTTCAACGTTTCACAAGAAATGTCTGACGCTTGGTGTGTGTTAGTGACACTTAATTATACCCCTGGCCGTTCAAAGTGGTCGTGATACACGCTTCCTGTCGTCCCGGCCTTGGACCGCTGGGCGTTCCCGCGAAAAGGAACAGGGTGAACGTGTCTCGAAAAGAAACTAGAACAATGTTTTCCGTCGTGTTCTTTTAATTCCAGTGAAAAATGCTAACAGCACTTCTGAAAACGAAATATCCATCGTCATTCCTCGAGATAACCCGTGTACCGAACATGTTTCGCGGCAAAGCCTACTTTGCAGATCAAATACGACTGCACTCAAACATCTCCATTGGTGTAACTCGGCACCGACATTCTCTAGTCGCCGTGAGCGCAACCGGCACGTTCCGGCGACAAAGCTAACTTTACAGCGAACACCAATTGTACGGCAAAGCAAATTAGCGACATGTCACTGTCCGTGTGCCCACAACCAGTAGCTGTTTTTTGGCGTAAAGTCCGCTTGGCTGCTATCCTTAACCATAAAGAACAGCCTACTACGTACACGCCCCTTTCGGTGGGTCTGCAACCCGCCCGTGTGCACGTTAATCGTTAACCACATATTCTCGCGGCAAAATGAACTTTGCAGCGAATACCAACCTTGGGGTAAAGAGGACTTCACCCACATCGCACACCTCGAACCGACATTGGGTCGTAAGTTAGACTTAACTGTGCCAAAGCAACAGCCAACAACAATTTTAACGACGTGCTGCTGTCTGTACGTCCGTAATCGTTATAACCCGGCAGCCAAAAAGCAACTTTTTAGCCGAAGGCAACTTTAAAGCAGACCCCTCTGAACTGTGGGCAGTCTTGTGACAAAGCCAGCTTTGCGACAAATGCTGACTTAAAAGCAAAGCCAACCTTCCCGGCGTCCCCTTGTTTTTCCGCCTGCAATAGACCTCCGCATCTGGGAACGACCATGACACCCATACAATCTACGGCGACCGCAAAACGTTGCGGTGTGAGAGCAGAATCCTTCCTACAGTGAAGGATTCGACGAGTTCGTCTGGTCAGGCATCACTTGAAGAAGCAGTAAAGTCGTGAAGATCCTTCAGATTGTGTTCAGAATCCCTCGTGCAAAGCCATGACGGCAGAGAATTGGTGAAAACTTTGAAATGAGGGATTTCTGACTCCGGCTAGCGTGAAACTCGAGAAGCGTATCTACTCACCCTGAATGCCTCTGGTGCTGAAATGGACGTCTATGGGATGGCCCCAGACCGCTCTGTTGTCCTCGTACTGGTGTCTGTCGACTTGCGTCTGCCCTTCCTTGGAGCCTTCGAGCAGGGTCCAGTTCTCGCCTGAGAAAGGGTGACATTCTTGCTTGTTTCTTACACCATACTGCGCAACGTTCCCGACGTTCCCGAGCAAAATTACAGTTGCTATACGATCATTCCACAACCTCTACTACAATACTCGGGAACAAGTTAAAGGAGCACTGACTCCAATTATCGGCGTTAATATTATTGCACAGTTTGCTTCCTTCACTCAGCAGAATACCCTGGCTGAAATATGAGTGGCCTGCGACGCGAAGAACATAGTTCAATTGGATCTCATTTATCGCGCCGACGGAGCAGCGCGCGGAGCGGCACTCAGCAAATGGACATCAGCGTGACATCACTCCAGGAGAGGAAAAAGAAGTGACGCGACAGCGCTCGTCCAAAACTCGTGACGTCACTTCACGCGCGCGGCCCCACGAGCGGCGAGCGGGCGCAACACCCTCTCAAGCGAGCGGCGGTGATGTCCGCACAAAGGGGTGAGGTCTGTCATAAGCGCAGTTCGGGATGAAAGCGCGGGAATTTGAAACAAACGATTTTCATACCGTTCAATGTAATTAACTATCGCGCGCTGAAGTATTTGAAGTGTTGTGTCAGGTTGGCCAGACCATTAAGCATCGGTAAAAGCAATAAAAGTGTAACATAAAATTTTCGTGTCAGTGCTCCTTTAAGATCGGCAATAGCTCATATAAGGTATCACTCCGCCTAAGCAATGGACCCGGATGTCAACAGGCGCGCGCGTTTTGAATTGAGATGCTATGCATGCATGATATATATCGTCTGCCTTTTCACACGTAGTTTGTTTGTCGTCGCTGCAGTAGTTTATAAGCATATGAACAAAAAATTACAAAAATGGCTCGTGCCATGTTCAAAATATTCCCAGTAACGCACTACTTGAGCGGCCCGGAGAAACATCCGGCTGCGGTGATGAGGGACAGCGGAAACTTCCGGAAAGAACAGTGAAGAATCCAAAATAGCCAAGGGAACCAAAAAAGTGGCAGGGTAGATAGAAACGAATTAATGGAGAGAAAAAAAAAATAGAAGCTAAAACGTCGTTAGAGATGTACAGGGCTGAGAAATTGGACATCAGAAAGGAAAATTTCTACGTTAATTCCCAGGGCAGTGCTTTGCTTTTTGAGGCTAGAGCAGGTTGCTTGCGAACTAACAGCTTTGTGGGGAAGTATTCACAAAATGGCGGGGTATGCGTGGTGTGCGGAACAGAATCAGAAACTATGCTGCACATAGTGTTAGAATGTGAGGGTATCCATCCAAACCTACATGAGGGAAATATTCGGCTTCCATAAGGGTAGCACAGAGGAAGTTAAGTTCAAGGTTGTCGAGGCGGTGAAAAGATTAGAATGCTCGTGGGCGAAACGCAGAGAGGGGAATATTTCCTATCACAGTTACCCCCTGTAACAGGAAAAAAAAGTATTTTGTGCCTGAAGTATTTTGTGCCTGCCCTAAGCAGCGCTAGTATTAAACCAAGAATATAAAACGTAGGTATATTAGTCCTTTTTGGTAAGATCACACGTCATCACCTCGCTACAAAGGGGAAACCAATAGCAATCATCATCATCGTCGTCATCGTCGTCTTCGTCGTTGCCGTTCTTAAGTTGTACCCGAGTATAGTACGGTCGAATCCGAGCTTTACGGGGACCTAAGAAAACTTCCGGTTGAAGGAACTTCCACTTAATTAAGCAAAAGGCACAAGAAAAGAATTGTTATAAGTCCGTAACACGTCTTCTTTCTTCATTCCGTACAGAATATCAAATTTCGTCCCCAAGCCGATCGTACGGCACGGGTTGCCATGATAGTTCGTACTTATCTCTAAAATCATAGCCTGAAGTTCCCACCACACAAGCTGCTCATGCGGCGCTGTGCGCAACAACAACAACAACAACAACAACAACAACGACGACGACCACCCCCACCACCACCACCACAACAACAACCACAACGACGACGACGAGGACCACACACACGACAACAACCACAACGACGACGACGAGGACCACACACACGACAACAACCACAATAACGACCACCACAACCACCACCACCACAACAACAACTACGACCACAACAATAACAACAAAACCGTTGATAACCTCAAAAAACACAGATCATACGCTGGCGCGACTCTGAACTGGCCTGTCTCTTTATCAAATGCGCGCTGCCACAATTTCGATGACACCGACGTCAGTACAGAACACGCGGTGCTGTTTTTGTGCTTGAATTTTGAACTCTACCGACAAAGAACGATTTGAAATAACTTCCAATGAACCAATTAACTAGCTTGTAGCATCAAATTATCGATCAATTTCTTACATTGAATTGCATGTAAAATTGTGGGACCACTATACCATTTCTAATTACCGAAGAATTCCAATTAAGCAACTTCGACTTATCGAGAGTCAACTGTAGTACTGCCGCTAGTGGTAGTATACTACCTCTTTTGATACTGCAGATGGTAATCGTCCTTGTTCAGAAGAGCTGGCGCTGCTAGTTGATTAATCGTGAAAGCTTAAAATAGGCGCAAAAAAGTGAGAAACATGTTGGGAAGGAAGCCATGGGAATAGGAATATACTCTCACAACTGGCGCCTCTTGAAAAATGCACGTCGTTTAAATACAAGAGAAATAACGCGCGGAGAAAGTTACAGGCTATGCAAGCATCTTGAAATTTGAACTGACGCGAACGCCCAACGAAATCAACAAAAAGTTTGCGTGAAGAGGTCAGCGTTGTAGCGCCGGCTTTGACGTAGTTCCTTCTCTAAACTCAAGAAAGAGACGGTTGGCTCATGTGTAACTCCTCCTCCTCCTCCCTGCCCCCCCCCCCCCCAAAAAAAAAAAAAAAAGAAAACGCTTCAGCCTATTTTGGAACAGGCCGGAATAGATTACGAAACAGAAACCTGCGTCAGACGAAGTTGCTCGTTGCAATCACATTCCCGGAATGCGCAGAAAGTATGGCGCATATATAGGATGTCGTTCTGCGCACAGTGGGGGCTGTTGAGCCACGTGTGCCGAAAAGCGAAACTCAAGGCGTAAGAAAACGGTGGTGGTGGTGGTGGTGGTGATGTTTATTGACGGGTGGACCTAGCCTTGCGTGGTATGCCGGCAATTGCTCACCCGATCAGCACCTTTTTACCGCTATGCGCGGGAATTCACCATGCCTCGCTGAGGCTTGTGACACGCAAAAATTTCAGGATCAAACGAAAGATGTCCCTCCTCGTGATCCAATGGCCTTCCGGGAAAATTAGATCGTTCAAAGAGGCATGCGGAGCGGCCATCCTTCGCAGTTCTTTAAACAAAGCTAACCGCTCATCCGCATGCTCTCGGCAGTCCATAATAAAATGATCGATGTCGCCTGTAGCACCACACGTTCCACACAGAGGTGAAGCGATAATGTTCAGCTTATGGAGCCACGCCGTTTATTGGCGATGTGGCTAGCTTCCGAACCATTCCTTGCCAGATCCGATGCACGAGCTCTCCTTTCTTTTACTACTGCCTCGTCGTCTTCGTGGTCGGAAAAGGCAGCGGGTCGAGAGATTGAACAGGGCTCTTTCAACCTGCTTTTAACGCGTAGGTAAGATCGGTTGGAAAGGCAGCGGGTCGAGAGATTGAACAGGGCTCTTTCAACCTGCTTTTAACGCGTAGGTAAGATCGGTTGATGTCTACATTCCTGTTAATACCAACTGTGCACGACTGGGCTAACGCCATTCGAACGCGTTACGGCGGGTCACGAAACCAAGAGACTGTAAGGTTACGGAGCCATTCGACAACGCAAAGCCTCTAAAGCGTTCAAGGAAACATGCTTTCACATTCGCAAGCCAGGAGAAGTGCTTTCGGGTCCCCTTGACTGTTTTACTGTCCGCGTTTATTTATATACCGCAACTAGCGACGAATCTCGGAAAGTACTTGCGTAATCGGCTAAGCGATATGCTCGGCAGTAAGCCGTCATTCTGGGCAACTAAACTTCATGTGTTGCAAATGTTTTGAGTGGCTTAATAGTCGGTCCCTCTTCCTGATGTGGGACGTGATCTTTCGCGCCACGCAAAAAAAAAAAAAAAAAAGAGAGAGAGACGGGAAACACGATGGAGTAATGGCAGCTCTGATTATTTATTCCTAAACAAACAAAAATCTCGTCCGCCGCCTATAAAAGCCGAAACAGCTTTGATTAGTGCGATTCTTCAGTTCAAACAAGGGTTATTCAGCCGTTAGTGTCCTTTTAAACGACGCGACGTGCCTGCTGGGAATATCATGCTCCCGTTGTACCAAATCGGTGTAATTTATTTATTTATTTATTTGTTGATACTGTAACCTTCACTTGAGGGTCATTACAGGGAGGAATACAACAAGAAAACAATACACAATGACAAGACAGACATTAAGTTTCGTGTTGCCGGTAGTACAATTCTAGCGAACCCTCAAATGCTTTGACATTTGAACTAGTAACAGCGCACTCTGGAAGTATATATTCCACACTTCTAAGCTCTAAGGAAAAAAAAACTATTCTTAAACCCATCTAGACGCGCCCAAAAAGGCCTTATTGGGTGACTATGGTAATAAAACGTTGTTATCATTGAGTTTTCCATTTTTGTAAATCTCCTTGGATAAAATCTGTATTTAGCATGGCGGTTTTGGTGGCATTAGTTGCGTCGTATTTCTAATATGCTAATTTCTATATTTCCCCTATAATCTTCCCCCGCATAACAATGTATTTTTTTTTTCATTTTGCGTAATTATTGCACCGACCAGCTCTTATCGTACCAACAAAAATAAACAGACCTTAGTCGTGTCGGTGTAGACATCACGAGGACTGCCTTTAAAGGAGGCTCCAAAGCAAGGACCCCCTGCTGCTGTGAAAGCAGCAATTAAGGGTTACCATCGAAGCCAATTGGTATTACAGCATTGACTGTTAAGTGATAATTGAGAGTAATTCAAAGGAATAATTTACAATTAAGCATGGGAATACAAACACGGTGAGGCAGAAGCTACAAGGCAACACAAGCGTTGAGTAATCGCATCGCGTTGGTGCAATTGTTTGCGCGCAGTTTAACAACAGCCTCAGAGTTCTCCACAACAAGAGGAACTACAATACAAAACACGCTGACATTGCAAATAACAAGATGCAAAGGGCTGTCATCTGCGCTTTTCCGAAGCAATTGTAAAGTACAGCTCAACTTCGTGGGTTTTTCCCGTTACAGGGCCCTTGGAAAAACATACAACTACGTTTAAACGAGACAAGCCTGCCCCTGGTAACTCACTCAGCTGTATTTCAGCGACGTTTTCTTAACCAAACAAAAGGTTAGAGGTACAACAAACCTACAAATTCGCGCTGTTATTAGTTATTAGTAAATTAGTAGTTATTAGTAAATAGCTGTTATTAGTAAGTTACTGCACGTTGGCATTGAATCGGCAGGATCAAAAGAAAGCTCGAGACATATAATAAAATCGCACAGTCCCGTTTCTTGGTGTTCGCTTCCGTCGGAGACAGCGAATAGCTCGAACTAGTGTCACTAGATAAGATACAGAGTACTGTTACTGCGGCACGCAAGTGAGCAACGGCGGCCATTTTGGTGTTTATCAGCGTTGCCAGATTGCCGCTTCCGCGGCCTCACCGCGAACTTTGACGAGGCCATTTGTAAACAACCCTGTCGAAGACGCAGCAACACGGCATCTTCGGACACACTTCCGCAGCTGAAATTCTGCGAAGCGCGTTATTTTTGATTCGCGTTCGGAGCGACGCCTGCCGCACGCAGCCGCAGAGCACTGCGGACAAGCTGAGAATACCACAGGTGATCGAAAGAAAACGCATTAACAACAAAATGGCGGCGCCCATGAACCGTCGCAGCGTAAACAAGTGTCACGTGATGCGAACTGACCAATGATCACGGCGGCGGCACGGAACAATAGGAGAAAAGAGTGCCGATACTCTGTAACCTTATGTAGTGACTCTATAGCTCAAACAAGACCCTGTGACGTCACATGGACCCGACGAAAAAGTGGTTGGTGAGTCTTCACTGCATCACCGGTTTTCACTTCATTGTTATTGGGACAAAAAAAAGTCTTCGTAATGAAGCAAACTTGTATTTTTATCTTCATGGCTTCTATAAGAAAGGCATCAAGCATTGCTTTGTCTGAACGAGCGACTGTTCTCGAGAGTCTATCCAGAATCGTACCGTTAAGCAGAGCGACCGTCCTTTTCCTTGTCACCTTCCCGGCATTACATCTAACCTTCTAGAAATTCTTGTTCACTACGATTCGAGCTTTTTCAGCGAACGCATCTCCGAGAACGATGACAAAAGCGTGCCTTCGGTTAACCGTCTTCGCTCTTCCCTCTCCCGTTTTCTCGCTCAAAACAATGCCTGCCCCAATTCTCGCGGTGAGTTTGCCACTTTAAAATGACTTACACCCATAAGGGTGTAAATAACTGTCTACGACTAACACCCCTACAGCCTAGCAAAAAACAAAGGAAAAACGCCCTTTAAAAGTGTTTTGTCGTTAATAATCCCCTTAAACTCTAGCAAAAACACAAGAATACAGATTTATAAAGGGTGTTTTACCTTTAATCACACTCTTTCAAAGGGTGTCTGTTTTTTTATAGAATGTGAGGGTTTAGTTATAGACAAAAAGGAGAGTGTTTTGCCGTTGATCACCCCCTTACACACTAGCAAAAACACAAGAATACACCTTTATAGAGGGTATTTTACGTTTAATTGCACACTTTCAAAGGATGTCTTTGTTTTTTGATAGGATGTAAGGCTTTAGTTATAGACAAAAAGAAGAATGTTTTGCCGTTGATCACCTTCTTACACACTAGCAAAAACACAAGAATACTCCTTTATAGAGGGTGTTTTACCTTTAATTGCACCCTTTCGAAGGGTGACTGTATTTTAATAGGGTGTAAGGGTTTAGTTATAGACAAAAAGAAGAGTGCTTTGCCGTTGATAACTCCCTTACACCCTAGCGGAAACACAAGAATACACCTTTATGTAAGGTGTTTTACCTTTAATTGCACGCTTTCAAAGGGTGTTATCGTTGTGTTTTGATGGGGTGTAAGGGTTTGGTGAAATGTCTGTAAATCATTTTACAGTGTGGGTAAAAGCTGTAGATTACTGAAAATGATTGCCATTAGCATGCGGACGGTAGAATGAAGAATAACAGGTACCCACGACAAAAAGACAACTAATGCTTGAAAGAAAATGAGAACGAACAAATTTAGGATACAGGACTGACAAAATAAAAAGGGGAAGACAAATAAGAGAAGCGAATATAAGAGCAAAAGAGCATGGCGGATAGAAAGATGAATTTGACAGTGAAGGGAAGACAGCAGCAAGGGAAGCAAAATGATGATCGCGTTGACGTCGGAGTCCCAGATTACAGGCCGAAGCTGGTAGTGTTTTTTAAAGGTTAAACGTTAGTAAAGGTCGCGTAAAGAGAACGGCGTGTACGCAGAATACGAAATGCTAGAAGAACAGCCGCTTACGTTAGTTGTGCCGCAGCTACTACCTACTCGACGTCGTAGTTTTCGATGTCACAGCATGGTTGAGTCTTTTTTTACCTATCGGCGGGGCGTCCATCACGTGCCTTATAATAATGCCATTCCACTGCTACGTTTTTCAAGCAGAAGATAATAGTAACAAACGGATGCTCCCGGGATTCACAAACAAAGAAAAAACCCGGAAACCTAGAAAAACCTTTTCAGTTCGTAAATGATGACGGATACGTCACGAGCTTGTAGCCTTCAAAAACTTTCCGTAAAGAGATTCAACCACTATATCGTAATATACCATTCATCCATTCACTCATTAATTCAAACGTTTTCCAGAGCAGTTTCCTCACATTAGTAATGCGTCGGAATTTGTGACCACCAAGACTTAATCCAATCATAGCGAAAAGAAATGTTGACCATAATAGGCAGACAATATTGTCTCGTGCTCTTTGTGAGTTTTTGGTTTATATATATATATATATATATATATATATATATATATATATATATATATATATATATATTCCTCACACGATGCTTGAGATTTCCACGAATTGACCCTCAAATCTCTGATTATTTCGGCGGGACATGCGTCATTTGCTTCATTGTAAAAAAAAGCAGCTCCGTAGGCTTACTATAGTTTTACTTGGTAATGCCAGAGAGATCTCGCTAGTCTATACATTTTCATTCTATCGAGTGTTCGGTTACTGCCTTTAAGGTGTTTTATACCACGTAACCATAGGTTCATATCCTAACCTGTCCATATTGGGGGCAGGGAACAATATGGACACACTTTTTTTCTGAGTGTTTATGTTTCCCTACAGGGAGTATTTTAGATTGCTTAACAGAGACCAGGGCTTCAGAGATGGCCGTTTTTTTTTACCTATGATATGATCGATCGATCTACAACGCGTGCTACGACTGATCATTGCTTGAGTAACAATCATTCCCAAAAATTCGAAAAGAAAAAGAGTACCCACCAAACTTTAGACTCCACTTGCAAAAGAGGCCCGAACAGGGAAAGTCAGATGCTCCCAAGATCTGGCCGAAAACATGAAGTTCTGCCATTCGAACTCATGGCTTCTAGTGAACCGTATCCATCGGGCTTCCCAATAGCGCACGAATTGCTATAAGCGCCTCGCCTCACTGACCAGTGCGTTACCAAATGCAACGACGCTGGTGACGCACGTTCGTAAGGCGGTACACGCTACGACAAAACACAGCAGAAAGATGAAAGCACCGGCCCGAAACGTGAATTCGTTGAAGCTTGTTCAGTTTTGTGGCTACCATGGCAACAGAAAACAATACAAGCGGCGGCCTGCTCCGGTGCCCAGAAATCCACGTTAGCTTTTTACTTTATCTTAAAGTGCGTTACTGTATATTTTAAATCGAAATATATACGTGTCAACAAGTTCAAAAAGTTTGGTGGAAGGCATCAAAAAATTAAAGAATGTCTTTTATCTCTGAAGGACTCAATTGCCCTATTTTATACTTTTTTACACCAGGTGACATGAATGAAAGCCGACAATAAAAGAAATGTTCATACGTACCGAACAGTTAAGGTATGTGAGGCTCGACTAAAACAAAGGTATTTTATATTAATTGAATTTGGTATTGAAACTCAGCCCTTCTCGAAAACGGATTTGACAGCAGGGAATTTCTCTTTTTAATGTTTTTATTATAGCTTTTCCTTTTTGGCGCGAAAGCAGTAGGGGATTGGGACAATACACGACAGAATCGATGGCCTGTATAAGACAATAGAGGGATTTGGTTACAGGTGGCTTTATTGTGGTGAGTAGTCACACACACGCGCGACAAACAATTGAAATTAAACGCACACACACCCAACAATAACAGAAGGGGGAAGGGTTCGTTTCTGCGTACGCGTGCTCGTAGAAAGAAGTTTTCGAACTAAAGCAAACACATAAAAAAATAACTAATACATCTTATATACAGGTTGTTTAAACTCAATGTTAAAGCATCCCAGCTAATGTGACTACATAATTTCCCGGTGCAGCCACAAAACAGTTACCGAGGCAACGGGCCTGCTGCTGTTGTTTATGAGAAAAAAAAACAGTTTTTTTTCAGTAAATTGGAGACAAAATAATGGCTATACTGCCTCGATTCTTCCCCCAAACTAACAACAGATGCGCTTACTGTTTTGCAAATTGTAAAAATGCACCCCCTCTGAAAATAATTTCAGAACAGGGACTTACAGGTTGGTGCTGCCATCTGCCATCGACATCTAATACAACGCGCCACAGCTTGCGACAGACAGATGGAAGGGGGCGCGCGTTGTTCACACTCGTTCGAAGCCGTCTGCCTGACGAAAGAGGCGTTGGCCTGACTATGAAAAATAAATGTTTTCGCTCTTCTATCAATGAAGTTTAATGTCTCTCTCTCTTTCGTCCGCTCTACTTGGTAAAAAAAAATCGGTCCTTCTCAATTTACAACTTATCGGTAGCTTCCAGGTCGGTCGAGGACTCACCTCTCCTCGAGCAGCAACATTCGAAAACGCTGTGTCTAGAGTTCCGTCCAGACGGAACAATAAAAGTTCCGCCCAGACGGAACGAAGGGCTGCGGGTAACCGGAATCCAAATGAGAACTTAGCGTTCCGTCCAGACGGAAATATATCAAGCATTAAAGTGCCGTCTAGACGGAATCGAAATGCAAGCTTTGCGTTCCGTCCAGGCAGAACGAAAAGCCCATAGGGCTGATTGAACATCGATCGGCGTCTCCACCGCGCCTAACGCCTACGATTCGGAATACAAGAGTCGCTGGTGCGTTGTTTAGACATTGTGAGTAGACAACAAAGCTATGAGGTCAACACTAAGTGCAATGAAGAATAAATATGATTTCCTTTAGGAATTCTCGGTAGTACTAGAAGAACAAAATGTTAACTATATATCCTGATGACAAGCTGCACAGCCACTAGAAGATATGTATAGTTAACAACATATGATTATCAATGTTTATCAACCTGCCCTATTTAATGAGAGAGCAAAAAATGGGGCGTGGGTTAATGGCTACGTTGAGCAAAATATGCGGGTCAAGGACGGATCTGGAGTCTTTGCCCGGACTACAACATTCACGGTAAAAATATTGCTAAAAGCGAACGTAAGGAAAGCCACACGCACACACACACACACACACACACACACACACACACACACACACACACACACACACACACACACACACACGCACACGCACACACACACACACACGCACGCACGCACGCACGCACGCACGCCGGGGAAACTGCGAGTTTAGAAAAAATACAGGAACTCAACGCACGTGTTGCTATCCGAAACTAACCAATACTCAATTAAACAAGTTCTTTATTATCGTGTACATATCTCGCACATTAATCCGATAATAGTACGCGCGAACCACGGAGAAAGAAAATATTGCCCGAACCCATGTGTCCTTATTTTCCAAAGTTGGCTTTCCCTCACTACGCACGGGCTTGCAGTGAAGAGTCCTTAACGATGACGTGGGCACGCGCGGAGTCCGCTGCGAAGCCCCGGAAGGAGGTTCAGCTACTACGCTGTACCCCAGAGACACCGGTACCCAAGCATGGCCTTAAATTATGGTTTTTAGTGTTCCTCCTCTGTCCTCATAGTAGTGTTCACACTAAGTAGTTAGGTAGTCGAATAGTTTAACACGGACTGCCGCCGGAGTACGTTCGAGGGAGTGAGGGAAAATACTTTAATAATGCAGTCGACGCCACATCGTTTCAATAGAACTGCACGGGCATGACGACAGCCGATTGGCTACGGTAGCAGGAAGCCTTCTGGTAAACGCCAACGTTTCCAGCCACTGTAGCCTAGCGGCTTGGACTTGGAGGCTGCTGGCAGCCTGAATACGCCTGGAGTCTCGGGTATCTTCGCGGAAATGAATCCGGACGTTGGAGCGCTGCCATCAAGCCGTGACAGCTACCCGATCACAGAAGCTGCTTACTACCACATATGATGCAACACAGACGAAACGGAAGCAAGCGCAGCCGGCACTGAACCTCTTCTGTGTCGACCAGTTCTGTACAAAAAAATTATGAGATCCCCTAAGCACGATCCACGCCACCTGTATAATACTTGCCTAAGGCGTGAGCGAAAAATGGCCAAACAGCCACTCTCCTGTTGCTCTCTCCTACCCTTTCCCGCTCCGTAGCCTTCCTACGTGCTTACATGTCCGCCAGCCAGCGCGGCTTCTCGCAAACTATGCAATATAGTTGACAGTTTGGGTAGTGTTCCCCAGTCGACGCTCCGACGCCTTCGAGGAAAGCTGACAGACACACGCTGTAGAAGTGGGTGCAGTGTTCGTGACTCGCGAGCAGTGACTTAAGGCGTGGGACGTCTGCCGGCCCGCGCCACATATCGGATGAGTGCCTGAATTAAGCGTCCCTACCGATCCCATTGGAAAGCGGGCGATGCGTTAGACAATGTTTATACAGGCGGCGTTGGCACAATTTAAGGGGTACTGAATGCGAAAGCATTATTGTCAAATTGCCGAACGTATCCTTGCGTAATCATCATCACCATTTTCCGCTCACGCCTTTTTATTCTTCACGTGTGCGCTACTTGTTATAACACCCTGTGAGGTTTGACACTCGTGTTGACGATGACGACGACGACGACGACGCCGTGGCGGGAACATACCCACAGAGTGCTCGTGGCTCCGGCGTGGTCTGCTGGGATTGTCCTGAGTGTGGTTGCGCCGAGAAGAAGAGGTGAGCACCACCAGGGGTTTGAATTTGAGTTTGAGTTTGTTTTGTTGAAATGGCAAATAAACAGGCAAGAAAGTGTTGGGCCAATAGCCGAAGCTAGTGGAGGCCCATATACAAATGCGTTTGCAGCAAAAAAACATCAAAGCAAGATTTACGCTAGTAAATTTAAAACGAGTAAATACACATCAGCATATATGTACAGATACACATACGTACACATGAAGTCATTCTGCATATTATATATATATATATATATATATATATATATATATATATATATATAGATATATATATATATATATATAGATATATATATATATATATATATATATATATATATATATATATATATATATATATATAGTTGCGCTGCTGAGCACGAGGTCGCGGGTTCGATTCCCGGCCGCGGCGGCCGCTTTTCTGATGGAGGCGAAAAGCAAAAACGCCCGTGTGTACGAGATTTCGGCGTACGATAAAGATCCCCAGGTGGTCAAAATTAATCTGGAGCCCTCCACTACGGCGCGCCTCATCGCCTGCGTTGCGTCGGCGCGTTAAACCCTACAATCAATCAATCAATCAATATATATATATATACATAAATATATATATATATATATATATATATATATATATATATATATATATATATATATATATATATATATATATATATATATATATATATATATATATATATATATATATATATATATATATATATATATATATATATATATATATATATATATATATATATATATATATATATATATATATATATATATATTGACCTCTACGGTCCACTCCCAGCAACGACTGCCGGATATCGCTGGGTCGTAACATCCGTAGAACACCTCACAAGGTATGCGGAGACAGCTCCAGTTCGTTCTGGCTGTGCTACTGAGGTCGCCGATTTCTTTTTACGCTCGATCCTCTTGCGTCATGGCGCTCCTCGAGTACTCTTGAGCGATCGCGGCAGGACTTTTTTGTCCAACCTTCTCGAGGAAGTTCTCCGAGCCTCTCATACTGTGCACAAAACAACGTCCGCGTACCACCCGCAGACAAATGGGCTAACTGAGCGCTTCCACCGTACCTTGTCTGATATGATTTCGATGTACATTCGACCCGACCATTCAAATTGGGACACGATTCTCCCATATGTTACATTCCCATACAACAGCGCTGTTCAAAAGACCACTGGTTATTCGCCATTTTTCCTCGTTTTTGGCCGACACCCGTCTTTTATTCTGGATACCACCTTCTTTACTGCTCCCGTGTCTACATCAAGCCCCTTATCCGAGCAGTTTGTCTCACGCCTTGCCCATTGCCGTCGCCTTGCTCGCCTGCACACGGAAGCCTGCCAAAACGACCGGAAACTTCGATATGACGCAACGCATCGTGCTGTCCAGTTCCGCCCTGGTGACAAGGTACTGCTTTGGACGCCAATTCGCAAGCCAGGATTATGAGAGAAATTCCTTCATCGATTTCTTGGTCCCTACACCATCCTCGAAGAAACCTCCCCCGTCAATTATCGCATCGCGCCTTGTTCTCCTCCTTCGGACCGCCGCTACAGGGGCACAGAGATCGTGCATGTGTCCCGGCTGAAACCGTTCACACCTCGCACTCCATAAACTGCTCCCAGGCGGTCGCTTCCGCGACGAGGGGGAAAGTGTGAGAACCAATCTGTCCGTTGCGCTATTGCCCACTTCAAGGAGACATGGATAAGGGCCCTTGTACTGTCGTGGCCAATTCATCGTATACTTCGTCTGCTTCCCAGGACAATTATCATCATCATGCCATACCTCATCTATTCTTCATACCCATCCTCATCATCATTCCTGGGGCTGGAGTTTTGGGTTGCCGCTCAGAATAAACGCGCTGTTCCACTGCCTCTGCGACGTGTCTTCTGGGTGACGGCTGCCCTTGACGTCTCCCTCAATATACATACACGCATATATACACAGTGCCCCATCTATTTAATCATACGTGCATAAATTTACCCGTGCACACATGAAATTGTACAAGAATATGCCAGTATCTGTGTACACGCACGCATATTCTCGGTGTGAGCAGCAGACACATCAAATACTGGATAAATGGTTCCCATGTACCCATGAAATTGCACGTGAATATGCTGGCATATTTGCGTACACACAAGCATATTCTGCGTATAAGTATACATATCGCACACTGGATACATATACACAAAAGCACAGCACTGAATAGCAAGCCGTTCACTGCAATGATAGGAAATACTTGGCATGATATTTCCCAGATGCACATCTAGGAAACGCAATCAGTTTTTAAAGTTTACTCTGAAAAAATCTTTGTACTGTAAACACAAAATCACTAGATACTTTAATTTCCAGTGGAATCGTGTTCCATGTTTTAACGTGGGCCAATGGGAAGGGGACAAAAGCGAGGAGCTAGGGAGGCCAGGCGAGAACAGAGGAGAACGCATGGAGGAGTGGACGGAGTACGTTCGAGGAGCGCGACGTCCAGGTGGAATACTCGAAGCTCGTCGGGTTTTCGGGACCCGAGCTCGAGAGGGGTCTAGGATCCGAACTCACGACCTCCAGAATACGCGTCTGGTGCGATGACCACTAAGCTACCGGAGGGGCTGTTTTTCCCCTCCACTTTCTCGGGTATTTATGTTAAGAGATTTGTTGTCTGGGCTTAAGGGTGGTAGCCAGCGCCACCTGGCGCCTTGGCATCTCTTTCCCGGTACTTTTTCTCTCTTTCCCGGTATTGGCGTTCTTCGAGGGCTGGAATTACGTCCCTGAGGCCATGTAGCGGCTGTTGGCCGGTTTTCCTTCAATGGCAGCAATGAACGCATTCGATAGCCAATTTAAAAAAAATCCACAAAATCAAAGCAGGAATGGAAGGTGTATCTGGTGCGACGGGCAAACCACGCAGTGCCGCTCCGTGGTGGCGATAACTGTAGCTTTCGCAGTGGTTCCAGACGCGAAGGAAAGAGTGAAAGAGTTTATCGAAAGTGTTGTAGGGTCCCTTTAAAGGAACCCTGCAACACTTCCGATAAACTCTTTCACTCTTTCTTTCGTCTCTGGAAGCATTGAGGAAGCCATAGTTATCGCCAGCACGGCGTGGCACTGCGTTGCTTGCCCGTCGCACCATATACGCCTTCCGTTTCTGCTTTGTTTTTGTTTATTTATTTTTAAAGTTGTTGTCGAAAAGCGTTCATTGCTGCCATTGAAGGAAAACCGGCCAACAGCCGCTACATTGCCTCAGTGACGTAATTCCAGCCCTCGAAGAACGCCAATACCGGGAAAGAGATAAACAATCTTTTGAGCAAGTTTCTGTGTTATCTGGTGGGCACATAGTAGTTATCTTTGGCTGACGTACTTTGCGACCCCCCATTGTAACTACTGGGTGAGTTGGTTGACTGCGTTCTGCAAGCATTGAGGACTTAGAAAAAAGTTGAAAAAAATGTTGCAGGGCCCCTTTAAACAGCTGGTCGGTGCAAATGTGGCTTTATAGATAAGGATGGTGGCGAGCCGCACGACGTGTACCTACGTCATCATGCTCTTTCTCTCATTTGACCGCGATAAACACGTGCAGGAATTATGCAATGCCTTATGAAAGAACGTAAGTGACCTGTTCCAATTTTAGAAAATAGCACAGCTTTACACATGGTCCTACGTGTCAAGGTGAAAGAGCCGGAGGCAGAACACCCGTGACACATTTAATAAAATCAGAACGCTGTGTTCTCTTCTACTCGATTTTCGTCGCAGTTTGCGCTGCTTTATTATCGAAATCATACACCAACTTGCGGTACTGTATAAATCTTTCTGATACTATAGGTTTCTGATTTATCTTCATTGTCCCGACTTAGAAACATCTAAATAGAATTTTATGGGCGAAGCCCCTTAGGAGTTCAGGCTGTCGGCATCTCACGTCGTCGTCGTCGTAACTGTCGTCTCACGTAGTCACGGTACTAAAACACCCGGACACTCGTTTTCCAACGCCTCGCGCTTGAACGCTTCGTGCTTCAAAGACACGAGATTTTTACAGCAAAGCTGTATACCTCTACCCCTTAACGGTTTCATCTGCTTGGGCAAAAACGCCAAGGCGCCGAGAATACACTGATACAATGCACGCTTCGCTCTCCCCAGGTTTCACGTTAGTGGAGAGGGCCCGGGATTTTCGTTGAAGTCACGCTTTTCGCTGATCCCTCCTTTGGCCAACAGGCGCCCATTAACCCAAGGGATTAGTTCGCTCTTAAGTCCGGAAAATCCAGCAATCTGGTTGTCAGCCTTGTGGTTTGGGATTCACGGTAGGAAGGAGCCAAATGGTGCAGGAGACGATCAGAAAATGTGAAAGCGGGTTTTCTGATCGTCTGCTAGCTCATTTGGCTCCTTCCTAGGGGCATTTTCTGATCTCTGCTGCACCATTTGGCTCCATGAATCCCAAACGTGCGTTTCGCTCTGAATACCCCAGGTGGCGCCGTCGTTCCAAGATCAACTTGCGCTGGCTCGCGCGTCCAAATCAACCGCCATTTTCCCATAGGCGAAAATCGTTTTTATTTAGTTTCAGAATAAATAGGTAAGTACCGTCGTTGTTCCCGGTGTCCAACAGAATAGACCACAAATGTGGCCTTCGTGTGAAGTTTGAGCGCGAACAGAGCGGCGGTTCGCTCTAGAAAAATTTTCAAAGTGTTCCAATTATCGTCGCACCACCCTCGATTTGGATGTAGTGCTTCTTCCACTCACTCTTTACTCGCGTCTCTCTCTCTCTTTCTCTCTCTCCTTGAACACGGTATTCTATGGTACGTTTTGTCCGATTTGGTGCATCCGGTGGGGGAGTGGGCACTGAAATCACGACAGCTTACACCTATTTTTCCCAACTTACACCCATGTGTTTGTGTTATAATGATCGCCCTCTAGTGCAAGCTTTGGAAGGCTGAAGCGCATTCCGTGGCCCACGGCAACTTACACCTGTGTTCCCGCGTTATCTATGATAGCCATCTCTTTCAAGCATTGGGAGACTGAAGCGCATTTTGTAATCCATGGCTAGCGTGTAAGGCGCGCCTATTCCCGACTTTTTAAGGCGAAGCTTTTTACTTTTGCACTCTAAGGGTTCTGTCGCGACCATTATTGTCAACAGAAAACTTCCGCGAACAAATAGAAGAAGTTGCTGGCCCCACCAGGGATCGAACCTGGAACAAATAGAGAAACGGAGCGAGAGCCCGTTGTCTTATCGATTGAGCTACGAGCCCACGCGGAGACGGGAGAGACAGATGGTGCACTCACTGAGCACATCTGCGGGTTTACCCTCTGCGTTCTCGCTGAAGTGACGTCATAGCGTCACGCGACCTCTCGCGCCACTGTGAACTGCGCCAACGGTACGTGTAGCGGGCGTATGCGCGCCTTGTGCATACGCTAGGAGATAAAACATTAAAGGAAGCTCACACCAACGCATTACATCTCACTTCCGCGTCTCTGCCGCCGATATCGTTGCCTCCATCGGCGGCTGCAGAGACGGAGAAGTGAGCACGTTTAACACCTGGTTTGAGCTTCCTTTAATTTTAAAAACGAAGAGTTTCACTTCACTAATACAACTCAAGCAACCACCGTTCATGAATCATTGAAATAACCTTAGCAAGGAATATCTCTTTGAAGTAATGAAGGGTGTGGTTAAGGGCATCTCACTTGTCTCTGGTTTCAACCTTTGTAGGGCCACGTGTGTGAATTCAAGTGACGTCACATGGGTAATCGTTGTGGGTGTGGTTTACAGCTTCGCTTTCCAACCACCTTCACAGGGTGGATGATTGGCGTGTATTGTTTTGGCAAAGCCGTTCTGTTCGTCTTTTGAGTACTCTCCCCCACCCCCAGTCAGCAGTCAGGCCACTGTCGTCTGTTTCTTCCGTCGTCTCTTTCTCGCCGTCTCTTGCTTTTTTTGTTTTTTTGTCTTCCGGATTTCGGCTTCTAAGAACAAAGAGCACGGAAAGCCCACGTGTCCACGCCACGCTGCTGAGTGGTGGCAGTTCACACGGCGCAGACAAAGCCTGTCAGACGATTCCCTCCTCCGCACGGTCTGATGGAAAGAGGAGGGCGAAGTTTACGCAGAAGAATTGGCGCGAATGTCTCTCGCTTTATCAAAAAGCACATAAAAGTCCGACAACACCTAAGCACTTATGGGTTGTGCATGTGAAAGCGTGAACGTCCAGTTGAGTGCCCGCGACGCCTCGCTTCCGCCTCGCATAGTCCAAAAGCTTTGTAATATTTCCGCTTGAGACACTTAATTTGCTTTGCAATCAAGCTTGACGCTTTCGAGTGGCTTCGATCTGTCTCCCAAACAGTGCGCCGCTGCTCGCACCTTGCAAGGGGAGAGTTGACGAAGATGGCCATTTTATTCGCTTGTCTTCTCACTGTTTCGGCAGCGTTCTTCCGCTCCGTCTGCGTTCTACAGTTAAACCTGGATGTAACGAGCCTGTATTCAACGAATTCCTAGATTTAAAGAAGTTTTTCAATTCCCCGTTGTTGGCCTCAGTGAAACCAATGTTTTTTTGCGACCTCTATGTAACGAAGGTGTCGCGACGGCTAACCTTGATGTAACGAATTCGCTGTGCTGATGAGCCATTGTTTCTTGCAATTTCTCTAAAAACTCCTCTGGAGAAACTCGCTAATTTAGCGAATTTAGCCCGCGCTAAAAACTGCCGTGCGCTTTATCCTGTGAGTGCGGCGTCGGTTATGTGCACGGCCTGCCTTTCGGCGTGTAGTCCGGGGACGGTTCTTCGGTGATGATTTCTGCTGCCAGAAAACGAAAAGCTCACAATTTTAAATGCTGTCTCCGCCGGCATAAAGAAGAACGTGGCGTCCCGGTACACTATCCCAGCTAGAACCCTCTCAACAATTTTGAGTGCGGTTAAGAGCATCAAGTTCGCAAAAAGGCACCCTTTCAGCATAAGTTTGGTTTTTGACAGCGCGTTAAGGCACCCAAAAGTGTCGAAAGGCAAAAGTGATACTAAAGTAACGTTTGTGAATAGGTGGTAAGTGACGTTGCTTCTTTGAAGGGCTGTGTAGTGACTAAGCTCGTGGGAAAGTAGCAGGCGTATCACGCAGTTTTTAACTGTGAAATTAACCCTTGAAGGCTGAGTTCACCGTCACTGATTTCTAGCGTTCTGGTTTCGTTTCTGTTTCATTCATGTCAGCCTTAACTCGAAACCCGCACGTAACTAAAAAATGCGAATTTTTCATCAACTTCGTTATATTCACGTTTAACTGTACTGGCATGAACAGCCTCCTCTCGCTACTGCTGAGTTTATGCTTGCGCTGCGGAACGCCTCGTGGTATGGAACGCTCCTCACGTCTCAGACGCCAACGCCAACACCGGCTTTTTCGCTCGATGGGCCATTTAATATTTTCTCATTACAGTGCCTGACGAACGCGAGCGTGGCTCGCCATATGGGCCGTAAAATACGTTCCTATTTAACATGTCGCCCAAGACGGTCCATAGTACCAACGAAAATATTGTCACAAAGCCAAAGACGACGCAGCTGTCTTGAAGGAAAAAATTCCCCCGCATTTCCCCGAGGGGGAGAATGTGAAAGTGCGAATGCACGGTTGTCGGCCCGCTTGCGGCGCTTGCGCTCGGCCCCCGCAGCCCACCGCCTCGCCGCCTTCTCTTCCATCTCTTCCATCGGGTTTGTAGTATCACGTGTACACCACGCAGTTATCAAGCCGCTATAACGCCGCTGAGTCGCCAACGCACGCCGCTGACGACGTAGTTTGAATGCGTTAAAGATATAAGGCGCGTCAACACTGATATCACCGTCGCGTCCGTGGCTTGATCGGTAGAGCGTCGCGCTGCGGCCGCAAAGTCTGCGGATCGAAACCTGGCGCCGGATGCTGTTTCTTTATAGAGGAGCACTGCTGACGCCGACGCCGCCGCCGGCGGTGGATGGTTTGGGGTCGCTTATAAAGTGTATTACTTAAAAAGATCGGCAAGATTTGTTGACGGGCTAGTTGGTCTGATACTTGACAAGCCAATAGGATTGCGCGGAACGACGACGACGTCGTCCTGTTGTCTCCTCTTCTTGTTGTCGTTCCGCGCAATCCTCATGGCTTGTCAAGAAAGAAAATTGGGCCCATCTCCCCGCGAGGGGGACTCGAGTAAATGTGTCGCATAGGGGGTGGGTGTATTGCGTTAACGTTTAGTGTTTGGGGAGTTGGTGGTAGTGAATGCGTTGTATCAGCAGCTTCTTGACGTGGTTTGAATGAGTCAAGGATATAAGGCGCGTTCGTAGCCTCCCATTCTGTGTCGGCTTTGTGGCGCAGTGGGTAGAGCACCATGTACATTGCGTTCCGCCCGCGGGGTCGAGGGATCGAAACCAGGCGCCGGATAGCATTTCTTTTTATATAGCGTAGGGGGAGGGGTGTGGACTACGACTACGGACGTCAACGCGGGTGACATCGTGAGTTACTGAAATGCTCTGCCTTTAAAAGAAGTTTATTGGAGCGAACTTGTGCTCCCCTAACAACTCAAAGAATACACAGGCGGCGAAGCAGCAGTCCACAAAGTGACGTGCGCAGACTGGTGTCGGCGAATCGAAGACAGCGGCGTCTGCTCTGCGGGAATTTATCTTTGAGCGCGAGTGTTTCTCGAACCGTCGATTTCATCCGTAACACTGTAGATCGAAGAAGATTGTTCTAGAGTGTTCACGTTAGTTCGAAACGCTCTCCCTATCAAAAGAGATAACATGTGCGGCATAAAAATAAAGAATGGAACAAGCGATTCACTTGGCACACAGATAACACAGACCGGCGCAGCCGCGCGGTAAAAACAAAACATAAATAAACAAACGCAATGCATGGTTCGCGGCAATATACAGGCCGCAAGCGCAGCAGGTGGCCGTATTTTTCAATAAATCTGACCGCCAAATTTTTCGAAGACTAGTAATAGTGGTGCGTGTTGGGAAACATATTTCAGAAGGAAGTGATACGTGACATCGGCGTACGCAAAGGGAGAGGGGGTACGAAAGTAACTCAGCCTGCCAACAAATAATAACTACCCGTAATTGTTTTTGCGTAAATAAGCTACGCACCAACCACATGCTGCCTCGATGTATGTTCTCACGACGAAGTTCAGCCATTTTGCAATTCCAGTGGGGGGGAAATGAAAAAGAAAAAATCTGAAAGTTATGCGGAGTACGACGTCATTTCAAAGTCTGTGTATTATTATTTGCGCTCATTGCTTGCTTTGGCTTCTTACTTTTCCTTGTGTTGTGTACGTCTTCCTCCTCCTTTAACAAGAGAGACCGCCGGACCATTTCTACTGAGTAGGTTTAATGAGAACGGAATAGCAGAAAAATTAGATGATTATTGTCGGACGCTGATTG
This sequence comes from Haemaphysalis longicornis, assembly GCF_048455015.1. Taxonomy (NCBI): domain Eukaryota; kingdom Metazoa; phylum Arthropoda; class Arachnida; order Ixodida; family Ixodidae; genus Haemaphysalis; species Haemaphysalis longicornis. The sequence continues at coordinate 74,582,214 of NW_027526407.1, forward strand.
TCGGATTATCGGATGATGATTGTCGGATTGGAAATTGTTTTAGCAGCAGTAACCATGATAATCAGCTAATCCTAGACAACCTGGAAACCTAAGAAAAACCAGCTGAACCCTAGCTCACGCTACGTATATCCTTGCATAACCGAGCTAAGCCACTGCTAATTTTTTTCTGTACCACAATTCCAATCGGCTGCCTTGAGACAAATTTAACCAAGCTAGACTTCTGTTCGAAAGCTATTACCAAAAGTGCCGAAGACCTCCGCTATTACCATGGATGCTATTACACAAGAATTTTATTGCCGCCGCCAAGCTGTAAGGACGTGTTACGTTTCGGCTTCTCGCTTTAGCTTGGGATCTGCGGTCCTCGCCGGCGATGCGTCCAGAGCCCTTGCCTCTGACTTGCGATGAGCGCTGTCGAGAGCAAGCGCCTGCCCGAGAGTAACCGTTCATCTGCTCAAGCCGTTTCCCAGCTATCTGCGAGCTGCGGAGTCGCCGTAGACGGCTCCTCACTTCACAAGCTCGGCTCGCCGCTCCACCGTTCCTGCCGAGACTCAACACCAACAATTCAAATACCAACAATTGTGGCGAACAACTTCTGCATTTTCAACCCTTTCCGGCATTTCCTTTACTCCAGCCTATCCTGTAGGCGGCAGTGCTTTTCTTAGTGTGTTCAGCAATCAACAGTGTGAAGCTTAAAACGACGCCCTGGGGAACACCATTTTCTCGCGTATATTACGTTTTAGATAGCTCTGCTCAACGCGTACTCGAAACGTTCCGACAGGTAGGTTACAGAATATTTATTTGAGGCTGATAGCGTTCTGGTCTACGCGGAAAAGTGGGGGTTCAAATAAATAAACGATGGGCTGGAATAGCGCATATCGCGTGCTTATAGTGCATATCGCGTCCATGAGCACCTGTGATGTAACCGCGATAAGTAAAATGCGTATCGCGTTATCACGCAAGGATGCCCAATTGCTTTCTTTTTTATTTGAGATAGACCTAGCGAGCGAGCAATGGCGCAAGGTCTCGAATGACGGTCGAAACGACGACCATGCCACTTCTCTTCTGATGTCAGCCGGTAGCGGTTGTCGGCAACGCCGCCAGCGAAGCAGACGACGCAGTGATAGTGTCTACGCTAGAAATACTTCGTACTCTAACCGCAAGGCGAAGACTCTTGAAGCACGTCGACGTATCTCACTCAGTCGGAACAAAGGTAAGCACTGGCGCTAGCTTCAGTGGCGTCACCAATTCAGTTTGAACTGATTGTACCGCCAGAATGAGCAACATTCGCAAGCTTTGATAGCGCCATCGTGGCCTCTTCTGCTGTTCCGTACCATTCCGTCATTGCCATGTCAAAGCATCATCGAGATTAAAGCCTGTTTTGTTTTTATCTCTCTATATTTCCGTTGCTGAAAAAAAAGGGCACCAACGGACGAAGCTCCGTCCTCGCGAAAACCGGTGTTACGGAGGAAAGGCTGAATTACGTCGCGGAGCGACTTTTTACTGAACCCCATCAGTTACGGTCAGTTTTTCAGAAATGAGAGAGAATAAAATGATCTGACATCGAGAATTTCGCCCCCGCTGCCTGTTAATAAATGTGCACAGTTTCTTTAAAAGCGAAAGCTTTACCCCAGGAGGTCTGTCTGTCTGTCTGTCTGTCTGTCTGTCTGTCTGTCTGTCTGTCTGTCTGTCTGTCTGTCTGTCTGTCTATCTGTCTGTTTCCTAAAACTAAATCAATCGCTAGAGAATAATATAATCCAGAGACACTCACGGGATAATAACAATTGCGGGTGGCACAAAGAAAAAAGAAGTTGCGGAGGATCTCTAAGCGTGTTCGTATTAGATGAGTGCGCGAAAGAGTTTCTTTTGGCTACTACCGTAAACGAGTCTTTTGCTAAGGCTTAGCTGAACCGGCAACATCGACATCGTAGAAGAGACAAGATTAATATTTAATCAGACAGGTAAGGTCATCGGACTCACTGCAGTTACTTTTTGCAAAATAACTAAGATATATGCTTGTGCTGCTGAGCACGAGGTCGCGGGATCGGTTCCCGGCCGCGGCGGGTGCTTTTCTGATGGAGGCGAAGAGCAAAAACGCCCGTGTGTTCGAGATTTCGGCGCACGTTAAAGATCCCCAGGTGGTCAAAATTAATCCGGAGGCCTCCACTACGGCGCGCCTCATCGCCTGCGTTGCGTCGGCGCGTTAAACCCTACAATCAATCAATCACTACTATCTATGCTGCTGCGACACTGCCCGGGCATAAGGTAAGGTCAACCGAGACTGCGGGAGCGATTTCCGATGCACGAGCTTCTCTTACTGTTCTCGTTTTCATGACGAACGTGTCCCGGTTTATGGGCGTTAACCGCGCGCTTGAGGTGTTTCGAGGACGATTTTTGCCGACGCCTGCAGTGGGCACTGGGCGCGCTTTCACGAACCTATAGCACTTTCGCGTCAATATCGATCGCCGGGAGCGTTAGTTGGGTTAATCAACCGACGCTCTGCATACCACAAACACCCGCATAGAAGCTTGCGGTAGCGCCCCATGTTAGGCAAGCAGATTCGACTGGTGCGCGAAATTCTCTGTCCTATATACGTTCTGGCTGCCTGACCTGACGCGTTCGAAGTCTGAAGAGCGCTTGAACTTAGGGAGAAAATGAAGAGGTAAACAAATTCGTACTTAATTAAGGATTTACTTACTTCCGCAGCTAAATTCTTACCTGTGCAAATAGTAAAATAGCGCTTTTTACGCAGAAAAGGAAGAAATGGGCAAATATTCTGGCTTTGCTTCTTTTCTCGCTTTGCTTCTTTTGGAAAATACAAGCACGTAGTTGGTAGCATAGGTTCTGAAAAAAAAAAGCCAAAAGACACTCTGTCAAACAGTCAAAAAGACGCTCCCAGTTCTCTCTCAGTGCGTTTCCGGGGCGCAGACAGAAGGACTGTTGAGGGGGTTGGTGTCCGAACACCCCAGAAAACTAATTCGCGCTGCCCATCTCCTCTGCCACTCCTTTTTGCTCTTTTCGGCCATGATATTTGCACAGCTCATCAACATGCCAAAATTCAACAATTCAAATAAGAAGAGTACCCCTATTGAAAATGTGGACTTGAAAGCCATAAAGCATCAGCCAACAAAGCAACACGTGTCGCTTTGTTGACAACTGGTTGTTGACAAAAAAAGAGTGTATGCTTATTTTTACGCAGATATGCAGAAATACGAAACAATTAAACGTTCAGCTTTAGTAAAGCGAAAAAATGGCTACGCTATTGTTTGGGCTCAGGACGGGGCCCTTTTGTTTTTGTAATGTTCATCAGCGGCGTGTAACACACAACAAAAAATACATCTGTCTGCGAAACTCCCGCACTTGCCGACCTCTCATCGCTTTCGTGACCGGTGCAGGGCTGTTCCCCATGGAGTGCCAATGTTGCAACGGGTTCGATATTGCGCCGCGTGTCACATGACGGCCGTCAACACAACTCGAACCGGCCTCGTGTGCGCGCTGTCACAATCTCTGATACAATTTACGCGCTTATCACGCTACGCCGTCGCTTCAAGGCTCCGAGCCGGCTGATACAAACAGATAGATATATTTCAAAGTTTTCATATGTATATATATATATATATATATATATATATATTAGAAAATGTTTGTCGCACGATTTAAAACAGAAACATTGTTTGTTGTACTGACGTTTCGACTGGAGGACCAGTCTTCATTGGTGTACTCGGATGGGTACTCTGATGAAGACTGGTCCTCCATCGAAACATCAGTAAAACACTGTTGTTGTTTGTAATTGTAAGACAACCATTTTCTTATATATATATATATATATATATATATATATATATATATATATATATATATATAGATATATATATATATATAAAAGATATTGTACTGGAGATAGTAGTCCCCGACAAAACGACATCCCTTGTGGTTGGTGTGCGCCAATCTCTTTTGTGCCGCGGACGGGGTATGCGCCGCGAGAAGGATATTGCGCGCCGGACGACGATGGTACGCGTAAGGGGCTGGCGCGAGAAGAAGCACGATCAGTATCGCGTGGCTCGGTACGACAGCGTGCTCTAAGAGAACGGTCTGAGACATCGGCCTTCGCTGCCTTGCTCGTCTTTGGTCTCTGTCTCTTTTCAAACGTCTTGCTGGCCTCGAGCTATAAACCCCCTTAGAATATATATATATATATATATATATATATATATATATATATATATATATATATATTGGAAAATGAGGGGCTCGTCGCCCAGATAGCCGAATTGGTAAGGCATTCGAGATCTAATCGAAAGGCGTGGGTTCGGTCCCCACTCTGGGCGCGTGTTTTTCTTTCTTTCTTTCTCACGTAATTAATAAAAAAAATAATGTAACGTCACTAACGGTAAAAAATATTCGAACCATTCCCCTATGCCTTCTTTGGCGTTGTAGACTGCCGGCATTTCTTTCTGTATATATATATATATATATATTATGGCCTGAGGAAAGCAAGTTCTCTTTGCTGAAACGTAGTCCACAATCGTGCTTTTACCTTGTCCTTGTTCGAAGTTTTTCTTCTCTTGTATATATATATATATATATATATATATATATATATATATATATATATATATATATAGAGAGAGAGAGAGAGAGAGAGAGACAGGTTTAATAAAGACTGAAGACGTTAGCGTCACTAATGGCGGGGCTTGCTGCAGATGGAGTGCATACAGTGAGGCGAAAAAAAAGAAAAAGGGGAAATGATGGGGTAAAAGCTAATAAATAAGAGGGAGGCCAAAACTGAACACTAGATGCCTTGGAATTGGACCGCTTTCTTACACCGTGGCGGAATCACTCTGACGCGGCGTGAGGGCAAAAGCTCCTTTGACTTTTATAAATGATTCTGGATTGTCCGAGGTCCTTGGTTTCATTGTGGGATTCGACGCACCGACGCACCGTTCCGGGAATTGCGGAAATATTTTGTGACCGTGTAGATGAATTTGTAAGGACCATGAAAGTTGCATATTCCTTTTTTTTGTTTTTTGTTCTCTGCAAGTTGTAGATGTTTGTGCTACTTGGTTTTTATTCCTTGTCCGTAATATTCTGGTGTTTGGAATTGATTTTTTATGATTTACAGCCCAAAGCAATTCCTTCGGACCAATTTATGTAACCTGCCATTGAAGTGAAAGACGGTTTAATCAGATTTACGTTTTTGTTGTTTGCAATTTCCGTATACTGGGTGTGTGTATACTCTGTTCTGTTAAGTCACCAAACCGCGTAGAGCTTTGACGTTGTGATTGTCGTTGCTGCCATTTAACGGTTTGGTGGGCCTCGTCAATTGAGCTGCTATTGCAGCTTTTAGCTCAGCAACCAGACACAAATTTTTGGTAAATAAAAGAAAGCTACTTGCCCCACGAAGTTACACCTCGCCTTGCCCTAGTAGAGAGCTCCTCCGGATTAATTTCGAGCACCTGGGGATCCTTAAATTGCGCCGAAACTTCGACACACGGGGGTGGTACCGCTTTTCGCCTACATGAGAAAAGCGGCACCGCATCACAGCCGGGATCGAAATCACGTCCTCGGGCTCAGCATTGAACGAGGTTCTCAACCCTCACGTCCCTGGATTTTTTTTCTCCCGTTGTTTCATCTTTTTTTCGCACAAAGGGACGCCGACTGCGGGAGTCATGTGTCCGCTGGCCAGACGACGAGGGCGGCGGTGTTACCAAATAAGCCCCAAGACGCATCTTTATCTCGAAGCGATGGCGCCAGCGGCTAAGGCTACTGCTGACTGAGGACGTCGCTCCGTAAGGCATCGGGCCCGCTGGCTTGACGGTCGTGAACTGCGTACCTAGCGGCTTCCAGGGGCGCTGAGAGTAAGAGTAAACCGACTGCGGGCTACCTCAGCCTCACGCGCAAGAGATAACGGCACGCGGTCTGCTGTCGCCATCAAAACAAGAGATAACGGCTTCACGCGCCCCGATATTTCGCTCCATTGACCGATTGACTCACCACGGAAGCGGCGGTCGATTGCCTGTTTGTGTTTTCGACTTTTGTTTTTGTGTGCTTGTGTTTTAGACTTTTGTTTTATTGTGTTTGTGTTTTCCACTTTTGTTTTGTGTGTTTGTGTTTTCGACTTTAGTTTTTTTGTTTGTATTTCGACTTTTATTTTTGTGTGTTTGTATTTTCGACTTTCGTTTTTTTGTGGTTTAATAAAACGGATGAATTGACGATGTACCTGTGGTTTGTTGATCAAAGCAAGAGCGACTTAAAGGGGGCATGAAGACAACGTACAAGTTTGATTGTTTTTGTGTGTTGGTGTTTTCGACTTTCGTTTTTGTGTTTGTATTTTCGACTTTTGTTTTTCCGTAGGTTAATAAAACGGTTCAACGGTTCATTGAGGATGTAACTGGTTTGTTGACCAAAGCAAGAGCGACTTAAAGGGGCACGACGCCAACGTACCAGTTCGGTTGTTTTTGTGTGTTTGAGTTTTCGACTTTTGTTTTTGTGTTTGTGTTTCCGACTTTTGTTTTTCCGTGGGTTAATAAAATTGTTGAATTGAGGATGTAACTGTGGTTTGTTGATCAAAGCAAGAGCGACTTAAAGGGGGCATGAAGACAACGTACAAGTTTGTTTTTGTGTGTTGGTGTTTTCGACTTTTGTTTTTGTGTTTGTATTTTCGACTTTTGTTTTTCCGTGGGTTAATAAAACGGTTCAACGGTTCATTGAGGATGTAACTGGTTTGTTGACCAAAGCAAGAGCGACTTAAAGGGGGCACGACGCCAACGTACCAGTTCGGTTGTTTTTGTGTGTTTGAGTTTCCGACTTTTGTTTTTGTGTTTGTGTTTCCGACTTTTGTTTTTCCGTGGGTTAATAAAATTGTCGAATTGAGGATGTAACTGTGGTTTGTTGATCAAAGCAAGAGCGACTTAAAGCGGGCATGAAGACAACGTACAAGTTTAGTTGACTAGAAACACTGCCTCATCCCGATGGCAATTATAAAGAATTTACCTCAAGGTTCAAACGAATGATCAAGATTATAAAGAAGAAACCCGCCGCGGTGGCTCAGTGGCTAAAGCATTCCGCTGCTAAGCACCAGGTCGCAGGTTCGATTCCCGGCCGCGGCGACCGCTTTCCTGATAGAGGCGAAAAGAAAAAAAAACCCGTGTGTACAAGATATCGGCGCACATCAAAGATCCCCAACTGGTCAACATTAATCCGGAGCCCTCCACTACGGAGCGCCTCATCACCAGCGTTGCGTCGGAGCGTTAAACCCTGCAATCAATCAATGAGATAATGAATAAAACATAGAAGGAAGTGACAACTCCCCAGCCACTTTTAGGCGATTAGTCTATCACGTCACAGAATCTTGTTTGCGCGATTGGCTGCCGCCGGTTGAAGTCACCGCCGAGGAACACGGCAGGGGCGTGGCGACGGTCTCGTTAGTGCTCCATCATGCCCACCATGGGTGCAGTCATAGTTGATTTTACCCAACCGGTGAAAGCGCTTCTGCTTACTGAAGTCACTGTTAATTACTGATAGTGACTCTGGCTAGTCGGTGAGCAGAAGCGGTTGGGCCGGTTAGGTAAAATCAATACCTATAACTGTCTAAATTTGTTGCATCATGGCCACCATGGGAGCAGTCATAGTCGATTTCTACCAACCGGCCAAACCGCTTCTGCTCACCGACTAGCCAGAGTCACTATCAGTAATTTACAGTGACGTGTAAGCAGAAGCCCTGTCACCGGTTGGGGGAAATCAATTATGACTACTCCCATAGTCGCCATGATGCAAGACATTTTAGACCGTTATTTGCGTTGGTTTTACCCAACCGGCCAAACCACTTCCGCTCACCGACTAGCCTGTGGCACTATCAGTAATTAACAGTGACTTCAGTAAGCAGAAGCGCTTTCGGCGGTTTGGGGAAATCAATTATGACTGCTCCCATGGTCGCCATAATGCAACACATTTTTGAGCGTTATTTGTGTTGAAATTACCCAACCAGCCAAACCGTTTCCGCTCACTGACTGGCCACAGTCAGTGTAAATTATTGATAGTGACGCTGGCTAGTCAGTGAGCACAAGTGGTTTGGCCGGTTGGGTAAAAATTAAATGAAAATCAAAAACCCCATACAACACGGCCGCCATGACGGTAGTGGGTTAAGCCCATTGTCTTCTAAGTTATGCATTTTAAAAACAAATTATTTATTAAAGAAAAACAACAAAACGCGCAATAATCTCAAATGGTGTCGTTCCGCACCGGCACCCGGTCTTGATTTTACCCAGTCGGTCAAACTGCTTCTGCTCACTGACTAGCCAGAGTGACTATCAATGACTAACAGTGACGCTGGCTAGTCAGCGCGCGGAAGCAGCCGGGCCGGTTGAGTGAAATGCATGACTGCAGCACTAACGAGACCGTTGCCGTGGGGCATTTCAGTGAGCCCTCTAGGGACTCTAGTAATCGCTTGAATGCTAACCTGCATTTAACACGCTGATAACTATATTTATGGCGATTTCCCACAATGCGACAAATCGTGCACGTATGACGTCATTGGGGTGCGAAATTTGAAAGTTTGGCACTACTTGTCTCGTTCGTTCGGTTAAAAAAAACGTCTTCGGTGGCTGGGATGGATCTGAGTTTGTTACCATAGGCTAGTTAATTCTTTCAAAGTGAACAAATTAAAGTTGTATTTTGTCTACATGGACAATGTTTTTCAACATATTTAGAAATCTGAAAGTTCGCAGAATGTAGTAAATGAACACATCCACTACTTAGAATATCAAGTCTGAAAGTACCAAGGGCAAAAATTACTGCTCTTTACCCATCAGATAACTAATAAACTTTCTCAAAAGAAATTTATCCCTTTCCCGATCTTGGCGTTCTTCGAACGCTGGAATTACGTCATTAAAACGATGTAGCGGCCCTTGGCCGGCTTTCCTTCAGTTGCAGCAGTGAACGCATTCGATAGTGCCTTTAAAAAGATAGTCACACAAGCAAAGCAGGAACGGAAAGCGTATCCACTTGGAAGAGCAAATCACTCAGGGCCGCGCCGGGCTGGCGATGACTATAGCTTCCACAATGCTTCCAGACGTGCAGGAAAGGGTGAAAGGGTTTATCGGAAGAATTGCAGAGTCCCTTTAAAGGACCCTGCAACACTTTTTTCAACTTTTTTTGAAATCTTAAATGCTTCCAGAACGTAGCCACGCAACATACCCAGTACTTAGATTAAAGCGTCACAAAGTACTCAGCCAAAAATTACTGCTCTATGTCCATTAGATAACTTGGAAACTCGCTCACAAGATTTTTATGTCTTTCCCGGTGCTGACGCTCTTCAACGGCCCGAATTACGCCACTTAGGTCATGTAGCGGCGTTTGGCAGGTTTTCCTTTAGTTGCAGCAATGAACGCCTTTCGATAGCAACTTAAAAAATAAAGCCACAAAAACAAAGCAGAAATGGACGGCGTATTTAGTGCGACGAGCAAATCACCCAGTGCCGCTCCGTGCTGGCGATAACTATAGCTTTAGCAGTGCTGACAGACGCGAAGGAAAGAGTGAAAGCGTTTATCGGACGTGTTGTAGACACCCTTTAAGGAAACAGGATCGGGCACGCAAGGTGACGGACGGGTCGGCAGCGATATAAAAAGGTAAATATTGCCCCATCGTGGTGTCAACGTATCTAGCCTTGTGTGAGCACCGCAACGCGTCGTGGCGCGCACTATACACCTGCACGCTGGAAAGCGCAGCTGGGGATGCGACACGGCTTTCCCCGCGCAGACGACCGGCAGCGTCGGAGCGATGCAGACCGCAAAGGGAAACCAGCTGGACATGCTTTCGTATTTGTGCGATGCGGCAGGGATTGTGCTTTGAACGCCGCCGCGTTCGCCCGACGAAGAGCGAGCGGGTCCAGGTGACGGGCGGCGGGGCACCTGAGGTATTATCGAATACTTGCCTGAGGAAAGGGCGGTGAAGGTGAGTCAGCGCTATGTTAGATCAGTCGTGTCGGTGAATTTCTTAAAATATATTTCTGGGAGCGTGTGTGTGGGAATACTCCCTACATCTCTCTCTCTCTCTCTCTCTGTATATATATCTATATATATATATATATATATATATATATATATATATATATATATATATATATATATATATTGTAAGCGCGAATCTTAAATGTCCCGTCATCAGGCCATAGCTCAGTATCATGACTGGCCAATACCGCCTTCGCGTTTCGTCGTCGTCGCTGCATTGTGTGCGTCCATCATCATCTCGTCGCTCGTCGTCTTTCTGGGACGCACCATCATCGTCATCGTCATCGTGATTGATCCTGTTCTGGCCAGGGTACTGCTCGCCGAATAAACGTCGTCCGCCAAGTCTCCTAGCATTGCCTCTCAATATATATATTGTGAGCGCTGTCTTTACACTGATTGCTTGAGTGGTCATTCTCTCTATCGTGTCCAAACACACTATCATCAGCATCGTCTCACCCACGCATCGTTTGGTGTCATCATCGTAGCCCTGGCCTCGCGCGATCCTAATCGTCGTCGGAGTTCGTTGGTTCGGCTGGCTGCTTGGTAAAGACCGCCCGAATAAACGCCGCCCTGCCCCTTAGGTCTGCTTCTCTGCTTTCCCCTCGCAATATATATATATATATATATATATATATATATATATATATATATATATATATATATATATATATGCTACCTTGGCTACCTTGATGCCAAGGTAGCATAAGAGGGTTCCCCGCCAGTTGACCCGCTCATGACAGGCTGTAGACGTTTGAGTCACGCCCCGGGGGTTGAAAAGAAGGTCCCCTTCTCCCCGTGTAGTCTGAGTGGCGCTGGCTACCACCCTCGAGCGTCAGATACCGTTGTGCTAAATATAAATACCCCAGAAAGTGACGGAGAACACAGTCGCCCAGATAGCCGAATTGGTAAGGCATTCGAGATCTAATCGAAAGGCGTGGGTTCGGTCCCCACTCTGGGCGCGTGTTTTTCTTTCTTTCTTTCTCACGTATTAATAAAAAAATACTGTAACGTCACTAACGGTAAAAAATTGTCTAACCATTCCCCTATGCCTTCTTTGGCCTTGTAGACTGCCCCGGCATTTCTTTCTGTATTTCCTAACGAGCCCCTCATTTCCAAACCTATATATATATATATATATATATATATATATATATAGAGAGAGAGAGAGAGAGAGAGACAGAGAAATAAACGTTGGCAATCAAGAATGCCTCGGAAAGCAAAGGGGAGACTACGGTAGGTCATTGAAACAGATGAAGAATTTTGAAAGGACAGAAAGAAATTGGAGAAGAAATGCCCGTCGGGTGGGATCCGAACCCTCGACCATCTGAATACGCGTCTGGTGCGATAATCACTACGCGACCGGCGGGGCTCGCACCAGACGCGTATTCTGGAAATCGTGAGTTCGGATCCTCCCCCGGGGGGCATTTTTTGTCCACTTTCTTTTGGTCTATCAAAATTCTTCATCTGCTTCAATGACCTACCACATTATCCTCTTTGCTTTCCCAGGCATTTTTGATTGCCAAGCCTTCATTCTGTCTTAATTCAACGAGCCCCTCATTTCCCATTCTGATTCGCTATATAAGCATTACCTGCCGCGCCCAAGCTAAGCACGATTTGAAAGTCGGTCCGTGAAACGCCTATGAAATAGATAATGGTTTTAGACTGTGTACAAAAATTTGATCGTGTTCATTTCATTGTATTGTAGTTTGTGGACCAACACCAACATTTTATAGACTTGATTCAAATCATTCTAATGGCTTGACTTGTTTCAACGCAGTGTTTTCTTCTTGTGTTTTTTCTTGCTTTTATGTTCTTCTTCCTCCTTCCTTTCTTTCTTTCTTTCTTTCTTTCTTTCTTTCTTTCTTTCTTACTTTTATTTTCTTTTTCGATTTGTTTTCATTCGCGAAGTTTTTGTTCTCGTTCGGCTCAATGTATTTCGCCGAGGCGGCCCAGCCCCGCACCCAAGCCTCGTTGGCTTATGCGGGCTATCTATCCATCTATCTATCCATCTGTCCATCTATCCATCCATCCATCCATCCATTCATCCATCTGTCTGTCTATCCATCCACCATCTATCTATCTATCTATCTATCTATCTATCTATCTATCTATCTATCTGTCTGTCTGTCTGTCTGTATATATATATATATATATATATATATATATATATATATATATATATATATATATATATATATATATATATATATATATATATATATATATATATATATATATATATATATATATATATATATATATATATATATGTATATGTATATATATTTATGATAGTTAGGTAGCCTCTCTCGTACATCCTTAATTTGTCCTGCAGGAAGACTGACAAATCGAACTATGAAACCGAATTGAAATCTTTCTGTACAGAAAGAAATAAAAAATAAAAAATAAAGGAAATACATAATTATGCCCTACGGTGATTTCGCAAACCGCACACAGACTTCTGAAGGAAAGCAGGAAACACAACACAAAATAATAACGATGGCTGATATACAGAAGAAGCTTACGGGACGCATAAGCTTTTCCTTTATTGACGTGAGAATGCGTAAGCATCACGTTCCGTGATTTGCGGAGGCCCGTTTGTAGGAGGACAGCTTGCCGTCGCTGCAAGCTGGAATTGATGAATCGGCCATGAGCCTCCAGCGGCTGCTGCCGCCCTAACTGGCCAATCGACTAGAACGTACTACACGTAAGAATGGTGGTGTGATGATGTTGAGGTTAGGGAGATTTCACGACGGGGAAGTAGATGCCAGGAGAAAGATTGCGAGGCGGGATCGACGGGCAAGTATAACCAACATTTATGCAGGACGGGACATAAGGGTAATGTGGTACTCTAACCAGGACAGTTACACTTAAACGGTACAAGCGAGAGTTCAACGCAACGAAACTAGCGTAAAGAGTGACTAATAGTCCCATACACACAAAAAATTCCCCCGCATTTCCCCGAGGGGGAGAATGTGAAAGTGCGAATGCACGGTTGTCGGCCCGCTTGCGGCGCTTGCGCTCGGCCCCCGCAGCCCACCGCCTCGCCGCCTTCTCTTCCATCTCTTCCATCGGGTTTGTAGTATCACGTGTACACCACGCAGTTATCAAGCCGCTATAACGCCGCTGAGTCGCCAACGCACGCCGCTGACGACGTAGTTTGAATGCGTTAAAGATATAAGGCGCGTCACTAACGCCTATATCACGTCGCGTCCGTGGCTTGGTCGGTAGAGCGTCGCGCTGCGGCCGCAAAGTCCTCGGATCGAAACCTGGCGCCGGATGCTGTTTCTTTTTTAAATATAGAGGAGCACTGCGGACGCCGACGCCGCCGCCGACGCCGGTGGTGGATGGTTTGGGGTCGCTTATAAAGTGCATTCGCACTTAAAAATAATTCAAGGTCTCGCGTCAAGAAAGAGTCTCACGAGGTCGATGCACGGAGATGTTGCGGAGCTTGAAGGCGCGAGCGACGCTGACGTCTTCAGAAATAACATCCCGGATCAAGGCCCAGCTGCTGAAGAAGCAAGAGCCAGGTATAGAAGACACAATGGCACGTTCCGGGGAAGAATAGATGCAATGGAGGAAAGGCATGGCCGGGGGTTTCCAGGGGCGACGTGGTGTCTCGACGTTCTATACCAACGGTCGCAGAACACCTGGGTCCTCGCCGTCCTGACGACGGGCTTCCGGAATCATCGAGCCCGCCAGGCCGCCCATCTTCCAAGCCCACTTCCTTGTTGTTGTTGTTCCTTATATTAATGGCGCATATCCAAGCAGGGGATCAGCCAAACATCAGTCATTAAACCGAAATCCTCCTTCTAGTCTTTGTCTTCCTTGTTCCGGTTGCTGCTTAGCAATGATGATGATGACCAACGGCGACACCTTGCACTGGTCCTTTTCTTTTTGATTTTGGGCACCTCACCACATGTGGATTCAAAGGTTGACGTCGTAACTAAGTGAGGGCCGTATTGTGCGCGGGTATGCTTACTTCTAAGTCAATGGGGTTCTGGTACTGGCGTACCGCCTGCGACGCCGACGCCGTATATCAACAAAATGTATTATGGAAGGCTGCCGTTGTAAAAAAAAAGCACTGCTTAGTACTCCGACAAAGAAGAAACTCGGTGCCATTGGTAGCAATATAATCGTTGAATGAACTAAAAAACACATTTATTGCGTTCGTAACTTCATTATTACTTTAACTCATATATGCGTATTGCCATAAGTCCTTTCCACGACGGCCCTAGTTTGGTCAAGCCGAAATTCAAACATAGCAATGTATATGGAATATCAATTTCTCTCGATATCAATGTATATGGCGGGAAAATATCCGAGGTCGATTATATCAGAGCGCAGCCGCTGCAGTGATGTTGTTACAATGTCAACGGGGAATGTGTCGTGCTGCCAGAAAATGCTTTGCGGCAAAGCCAACATTACAGCATGGCCAGCAATGTCCGCCAATGTAAATTATCCGGACTATTCCCGTGTGTCCGGCATAGCACATGTGGAGGAGACGCGACAGAGCGGATGAGAGCGAAGAGCAGCTTTCCGCTGATCCCACTGCGCGCCGACTGCAGCCTTCTAATCGCAGCATTCTAAAATGCTTCGGGTTATGTGGATGTTGGTTGTAATTGAGCGACCTTTTATTCCACAGGTTTGGTGTCACCCTACCAAGTCTTTCATCAAAGTCTGTAGTCTTTTAGCGAGTACCTTCATTAATATCTTGTAGTCCACATTTGTTAAAGTTATGGGTCTATACGCCCTTACGCTCATCAACTCCCTTGCATCCTCCGTTTTTGGGGTAAGCACCGTATGAGATTTTGAAAAAAATGGGGGCAAATTTTTAAGTTCATAGGCCTTTCATATAATGCACAAAGGATGCGGCTGAGTTCATGTACGAAAGCCTCGTAAAAGTCACCACACAAACCATCAGGGCCTGGGGTTTTACCCGGACTTAGCTCAGAAATGGCTTCCTTTACCTCATCGATTGTAATAGAGGCCTCAAGATATGTCCTCATTTCGTCCTCTACAATAGGCAGTAGCGTCATGAACTTCTCCTTGAAAACCTTCGGGTCTATGGGATGACGTGCAAACAAGTTATTATAGAACTCGCAAAACGCGCGCTTGATTACTTGCTGGTCCTTAGACACCACACCATTGTAGTCAATATCGATTATCATGTTTCTCTTAGCATATCGTTTCTCCGAACTGATGGCCCTCTTAGTGGGGACTTCACCCAAAAGAATTTCTCCGCCATCGCTCGCACTAATGATACCTTTACTAATACTACCTTTACTACATTTAATACTACTAATACTACCTTTACTAATAATGATACCTTTACTAATACTAATGATACCTCGCGCCATGATACCTTTCTTCTTCCATGGCCTCCAACTGGGCTTTCAGTGATTTAATGTCCTCTTTAAAAAGCCCTGGTGATTCGCACTCCAATTATGTAAGATTTTTTGAATTTTCACGAATCACCTTTTCGTTTTTAATTTTATTATTCCTGAGAACACTAGACCTTTCTAGTGCCTTTATCTTAACGTTCTGCTTGAACATTTCCCACTGGAAAGTCAAGTTTGTCTCACTCGATCTATTTTTTCCATCATCCCCTTTACAAATGCTACAAATTCTTCATCCTGTACTAGCTTACTATTCATCTTCCACAAATCCCAGTTAAACGCTTTCTTCTCGGGCCTACCGAGTGAAAACGAAACAAGGCAATGATTGCTAAAGGATATAGGAAGGACGACGTACTGGCAGCACTCAGGCACAAGTTGTAGCGAGACATACGGCCTATCCAGCCGAGAATGGCTGACACCCTGGAAGTGTGTAAACTGCACCTGATGTGCACCACTAATTACGTTCCCCACATCCTCCAAGCGAAAATCAGCCACAATTTCATCTATCACTACAGTACTTCCGTCACGAAAGGGGATGGTGCTCGATTTATCGCGAGCGGCACACACACAATTGAAATTTCCCAGCACTAAGAGCACGTTCTGTATCGAGCCAAGCACGACACTCTTCAAAAAAACATTTTCGTTCATCGACCTTTATCGGCGCATACCCGCCACTCTTTCGACGCAAAAACAAGATCACATACCACCATCCGCCCACTCGTATCAGATGTGACGGCTTGAACCGCCGCCCCAATACTCTGGCGAATTATCAAGAGGCACCCAGCTGAGAAGCCCACTGCATGGCTTACACAAACTTGATAACGCGAACAAAACTACGTACCATGCGCTCAGTATTTTCCTCTCCCTCTCCCTCCCTCCCACACACACACCCACACACACTTACACAGCCCCCAACACACACACAGAAAACCTTCGATTTCAAGGTACTCAAAACGGAAAACACCCCTCCCTCCCTCTGCCTTACACACCCAAAAAAAGAAACTTTTCTGTTTTAAGTGACACAAAAACTTTCCAGCGACATCTTAACAGTCCGAAAAAAGTGGTGACAAGTGGCGTGTTCTCACGGGCTCTTTGATGCCGCTGGTTCTCTGTCGTAGGGCGTACTCGGCTTTGGCTTGAAGCTCGAGCGCCTCGACGAAGTCCCCATTGCAGACACCTTCACAGATCCGGATCCGGATCCGGATCCGTCCCCACCTCCCTGCACCCCCACTTTCTCCTGGCGTGGCCTTTTCGGCAAAGTTTGGTCGTCGTCGTCTCCATTTGAGAAGTCCGCTCCCTGAAGGGGAAGGAAAGTTTCTGCACCGGGCACCTTGTCCTCGACGTTCACCGAGCCTCCACCTTCGGAATCTCCCGTCTGGATGTCACTCTGGTCGCGTTGCACGGTACTGGCCGAGGCGGGAGACTCAACCAGGGCCTCCACTTTTTTATCAGGGTTCTCCTTTTGTTACGGTGCAG
Organism: Haemaphysalis longicornis; assembly: GCF_048455015.1. Taxonomy (NCBI): domain Eukaryota; kingdom Metazoa; phylum Arthropoda; class Arachnida; order Ixodida; family Ixodidae; genus Haemaphysalis; species Haemaphysalis longicornis. The sequence continues at coordinate 74,599,093 of NW_027526407.1, forward strand.
CTGCCACCACAGGGTCGTTGCCGCCTCGTCTGTCTCCACCTCGTCCATAATGTACTCGGCCCGTTCCGGGTCCCCTCGCGGTCAGGCCACCTTCGCGTACGTTCGCACGCACTCGCTCGCTTCATGCCCGAAACAGTGGCAGAGTGTGCAGCGCGGCAGCTTGCAGTCTCGCCTCATGTGCCCCGCGGAGGAGCAGCGCAGGCACTGCGGGGCCCTGCCAGGTACGACAACGAGCGCTTGCTCACCTGCAACACGGAGCTTGTGCGGCAAATCGTCGGCTCTCACGCCCGAGTTCAGCCTGAGGGTTACCGACCGCATCGTCGAGCCTTTGTTCTGCACACCCCTGACGCGCCAGCGCTCCCGGGACACGTCAATGACTCGGCCGTACGGTGCCAACGCCGCACGAACGTCATCGTCCGGAACGCTGTGAAGGAGCCAGTGCATCTTGAGGCGCACGTCTTGATTTGCGGGGTCGATGACGATACACCGGCGCTCCTTGACCCTGACGTCGTTGTACGAGAGCATACTCTTAAACCCGCGTCGTCTTTGAAGGTGACGGCCCACACATGATTTATCCGATACGCCCCCAAGGCAACTACCTCGGGGAGCAGAGTCAGATGAGCCAACATGTCCCGGAATTCTTCCACTCGATAAGGCCGAGCCCGTACGTCAGCATGAATAAAAACTGTGTTCAAAACACATCGTCCTGTCGGTAACGTAGGCAGCGAAACTGGGTAATCGCCAGCGTCCTGTTCAAAAAGCCTGTTTCCGGGACCAGTCATGGTCGCACTAACCGCTCCAGCGGAGCCAAGCATCCTGCGGCCACTCACGAGCGTAACCGGAAGCAGAATCCATTGGGCTAAGACCGTGAGTTAGTACCCGAGAGTCAAACGGCCTACTCCCTCTCCTGCAACGTTGCGTAGTAACAGTCGCGCGCAATTTGAAGGTAATCGCGCAAGCTTCTACAGATAAAGACGATATCGCCCCCGCGCGGCGTTTTTGGTGCGCCTGGGACCTAGATTATGCATTCTCCTCTATTTCGGCCGCTGTTCCGAATTAAGTAGTCATCACTCCCTAGGCTAGTAAAACACCCTTTCCGCTTTGTCGCGAGTTTGTTTGGTTCTAATGACGTCTGTGCTTTCTTCTTGGTTATCGTGAACAGCGATAGCCCCCACTGGTACAAATGCCCAATATTTACCGAGGATGTGTTTATGCTCACCTTTCCGTGAACTGCTGTCTCTTGTAACGCCTTTGTGGTAGCTTGCGCAGCATCACATAAAAATTTATTACCATCTTCTTTTGTTTTATTTATTCACCAATCAAAATTGTGGGCTTGTTGATGCGTAGAGGCATAAATACTGCCCTACAAATACCAGAACAATTGAAGCTGAAAAAATGCCGCGACGAGTATCCCTGGACGAGCGACGAGAAATAATTACGCTTAGACAAGTTTTGTCTCAGCGAGAAATTTCCAGGAAGATTAACCGCCCACAAAAGACAGTTAACCGAATCCCACAGGCGTTCTACCGAGACAATCGTTTGTAGGATGCGCCGCATCAAAGGAGACCGAGGAAGACAATTCAAGTAGAGGATGCCCTATTCATTGCTGCCGCCGTCAAGGATCCTTTTACAACTGCAGCGACGAAAATCAAAGAGGAGTTCGGGCTGTGCATCAGCGTTTCTGCCATCAGGCGCCGTCTTAACGCGTCCGGGTTAAAAAGCTACGTGGCAGCAAGACAGCCGTCATTGACATCAACGCATCGGCAAAAGCGGCTAGAGTTTGCAAGCGGCCACGAAAACGGGACCACGGATGAGTGGCAACAGGTCATTTTCAGCGATGAATCTACGTTCACATCATGCTGGGGCCAGCGACTTCGTGTTTGGAGAGTACCCTGTTCACGGAAAGGACATTGCATCGGTGCGTAGATTATTACCTAATAACTGCGTTTCGTCGGTTCTGTTGCAGCTTCGAGGCGGGCAACATTCGCAACGTAGCAGCAAGCGGTCGAGTCTCCGTGAACGTCTGCGGCGCCATAACCAACGATGGTCTGGGTCCCCTCCATCGGATTCCCGGACGCCTAACGGCAGACGCTTACAATTACATCATTAATACCATATTTCTTCCTTTCGCTGTAAACGACTTATTCCCGGACGGCTGTTTTTATTTTCAACACGATGGTTGCCCTGTCCACACATCATCATCAGTGCAGCACAACCTAAATACCAGTGGTGTTGCGCAGCTAAAGTGGCCCCCAAAAAGCCCCGACATGAACATAACAGAGAATGTTTGGGGATTAATGAAGGCTAATTTGGCTCAATGCCACGTTGCCAACGTTAATACACACGCACTTATAGGGCGGCCGTGGAAGCATAATGGAATCGGCTCCGACAGGACCCCGACTTGGTGCCTTCATTATACGCTTCTCTGCCGCGCAGAGTTGAGCAGCTGAAGCAAAACATGGCTGGTCCGACCAAGTTTTAAGAGTGACACCGTAATGTTCCATGTTGTTATCCCTTAATTCAAGTCCAATTTCTTACCGTATCACTATTATGCAGCAGATACAAATGTTGACCCGCCGCGGTGGCTCAGTGGCTAAGGCGTTGCGCTGCTGAGCGCGAGCTCGTGGGTTCGATTCCCGGCCGCGGCGGCCGCTTTTCTGATGGAGGCGAAAAGCGAAAACGCCCGTGCGTACGAGATTTCGGCGCACGTTAAAGATCCCCAGGTGGTCAAAATTAATCCGTAGCCCTCCACTACGGCGCGCCTCATCGCCTGCGTTGCGTCGGCGCGTTAAACCCCGCAATCAATCATCAAATCAAACAAATGTGTTTGTTTTTATTTTGTTCATTTTTTCTGTTGTATTTCCTTGGACATACTCGGCAATAAATGGAATGACAAGTAATCAGTTGTGCCTTTTCATCTCCCCTTCGTGCTGGCTCGCCGTGCGGTAGGCCACATGCGTGCACGAGTCTGATTGTCTGTTGTAAGATATGACAATTGGGACGTCGTGGCTGCGTGCGCTATAAAAAAAGAAGAGGAAAGGGGACTTGTTTTGCCGCGGGAGTGGTAGCTGCTTGAATGAACAGCGACCGAGGGAGATAAAAATGATTAACTAGGAACCAGGTGCAGTAAAACAAGCAGCACGGGGGCGTTATCGTCGTGATCGGTCGACGCTCGCGCGATTGCCTTCAAATCGCACACGACGTACATTAGCACCTCCTGATGTCCGTCCGCGTCCATCCGTGCGCACACCATTATCAAGCGAAAATCAAGCGAAATTCGATTTGAGCCGTGAGTTGCAGTTTCATTTATGGAATAATCAGGGTGCAACTCACGGCTCAAATCGAATGACGGTCGGGGCGCAAATCAGATGTCACTCGGGGCGTAACTTGGATGTCGTTTCGAGCCCACGTACTCCGCACCCTCGCCATCATCCACGGAGTGGAGATGCTGCCATTTTTTCTCGGTCTAAGCGCGCAAAAAAATCGGGGTATTTAGCCACAGCTGCCCTGTAATACACATGGGAGCTGCGCTGTCACGCGTGGCGTGTGTGTTCGTTAAAATAGGCTTCTTACTTTTTTTACGACGAGCTGAGTGAACGTGTGCTTACACACGCGTCCTCGCCATTTCCATAACTTCACGCCAGTGGAGTACTCATGCTTGGGTAAAACGCGGGCAGAGGTCGCAACGGTCGTCTAGCTTGCACCACAGCGCGGTGCTGTCGATGTCGGAAAACAAAGAACCTCCAGCTTGCGTTCACAAAAAACACAAAGTAAGTACACTCTCAAATTATTCGCTACTTCGCCCTGATCACGTGATTGGCCAGTGAAGGTGCCAAAACACCAATGAAAATCGTATTACCAATGACTGTCAAATTCGCTCTGAATTGGGATGTGACAGTAGTTTGTTTCCGAGTTTGTACAAAGTGCAAACATCCGTGTTTGTAAACACAAACGTTTGTAACGTGCGATTTTGCGCACCTCTTAGTTGACTATTCTGATTGAACTTGGGAGGACTGGACCTTTATCTTAGCAGATAAGCGAGCCGATGTGCGTTCCACGGCGGCTTTCTAAAGGCCCAACCACATGCAGCGTATTTTCGGCGTCGCGCGAGCGTCAGCGTCGTTCGGCGTCGACGAGCGTCAGCGCGCGCGCCAGAATGCATGGCGACGCGGGCTGACGCTCGGACGACGCCGATATCTACGCTAGCCAGATATCGGCGCGAGCGGCGGAAGCGGCGCTGGTGCCAGTTTCCGGTTGTGCCAGTCCGACTCGCTGTTTTAATGGTGGCGGGCATGCCGAACATCGACGCTGGGGCATTGATAACTGTAGTCGCAGCCCACCCCGCTCTATGGCAGGCTAAACACAAAGATAACAAGAACAAACCCCGCAAACAGACGTTGTGGGATGAAGTGGCAGGAGCCGTGGCGCCTGGTGTTGCGGACGGAGGTAAGGCACTTGTTACCTGCACTGCAGCCTGTGCGCATAGTTATTGTAACAAGTCGTCATTGTTTTCGAGTGTTTGTGCCGCAGAAACCATGCAGAAAAAATTGGCCGCGTATCTGCTCCTTTCGTTGCAAATGCAGTCAAAAGACGATAGTCTTTATCGGCTTTTGCGAAGTAAATGGCTCCCTTCGCTTTCCCGCTCGCCTCTCATGTTGTTCCTCTTGCGTCACGCTCCTCCCAAGGTAAAGACGCCAAAGGTTTGCTTAAATCATTTTAAATTTCCCGCGTTCCACTGCTCCAAACCGGGTGTCTCGATGCGAACGCTGCCGTACGGCGAAGACGCGCGTTAATCGAGGCGCCCTACTTCAACGTTTATAGAACCGCGTTTCCCTACTCCACGTGCGTTGCAAGCAGAACTTGGAACCTATCTAGTGGAACCTTGCGTAACTGTTGCCGGTTGATTTCTTAAAATGGCACCAGAAGCTATAGTGGCGCGGGCGACAGCAGGCGACGGCGGAGTGAATTCTTTTTCTGCAGTTGATGAAGTATTTAACTTCGCAAAAGTCAAGCATGTTTGATTTTTTTATAAAGGAACACTGCAAATATCACTTCTGTATTGATTTGTTGTCTCATATTTGCGTAATGTCTTGTTCTTCTTCAACAATGTTGACAAGTATGAACATTACACCGGACATAGACGGGTAGATTTAGCTGTGACTATATAAGACTATTGTGCAGGCAGTGTTTTGCTTTGGCTGGGTGGCTGAATCGAGTCACAGACAGACAGATGGACAGACAGACAGACATACAGACATACAGACAGACCAAAATTTCTGGGTTTAAGGAGCCCAAGAAAGACTATCGTCTTTAAAAATGGAAGTCCCTGCGCGACAAATACCGGCGACTGTTCAATCTCGTGCTGGACGCCAAAAGAAGCGTCGAGCGCGCATGCCGGCGCGTGATTTCGCCGGTCCCATGCGGTTACTCGCCCTTTCCTGCGAGCCCGCGCGTTGACGCCGAACGACGCTGACGTTCGCGCAACGCCGAAAATACGCTGCATGTGGTTGGGCCTTCATGCGCCTGGAAAGGATCAGGAGCGGCGTCTTCACGCCGGTTCTATTAAAACTGCGACTCAGTAGTTGCGCACGGTACCGGCAATAATAACACTTGCAGTTATGTAGTTATTCGAGTGTCTCAACGTCGTGTGATTTTTTTCGGGATAGCTCCTGTAAAATGCAAAGGACAGACAGTTTCTGCAACCATACTCCTCCCGTAGATGTACTACATATATTCACATAACACGGGAATTCCGTAATGGTTTACAAATCCACTGTGAACATAGATTATATATATATATATATATATATATATATATATATATATATATATATATATATATATATATATATATATATATATATATATATATATATTTATATATATATATATATATATATATATATATATATATATATATATATATATATATATATATATATAGGGTTTGGAAATGAGGGGCTCGTCAGGAAATACAGAAAAAAATGCCGGCAGTCTACAACGCCAAGGAAAGCATAGGGGAGTGGTTAGACGTTTTTTACCATTATTGACGTTACATTATTTTTTTAATAATTACGTGAGAAAGAAAGAAAAACACGCGCCCAGAGTGGGGACCGAACCCACGCCTTTCGATTAGATCTCGAATGCCTTACCAATTCGGCTATCTGGGCGACTGTGTTCTGCTTCACTTTCTGGGGTATTTATATTTACTACAACTGTATCTAACGCTTGAGGGTGGTAGCCAGCGCCACTGAGACAAGACGGGGAGAAGGGGACCTTCTTTTTCAACCCCCGGGGCGTGACGCGAACGTCTACAGCGTGTCATGAGCGGTTAACTGGCGGAAAACCCTCTTATGCTACCTTGGCATCAAGGCTGCCAGAACCGAGGCCCTTGCTAAGCTTTCGCACGATAATAGGGTTTGGAAATGAGGGGCTCGTCAGGAAATACAGAAAAAAATGCCGGCAGTCTACAACGCCAAGGAAAGCATAGGGGAGTGGTTAGACTTTTTTTACCATTATTGACGTTACATTATTTTTTTAATAATTACGTGAGAAAGAAAGAAAAACACGCGCCCAGAGTGGGGACCGAACCCACGCCTTTCGATTAGATCTCGAATGCCTTACCAATTCGGCTATCTGGGCGACTGTGTTCTGCTTCACTTTCTGGGGTATTTATATTTACTACAACTGTATCTGTAAGGCGTTCGAGATCTAATCGAAAGGCGTGGGTTCGGTCCCCACTCTGGGCGCGTGTTTTTCTTTCTTTCTCACGTAATTATTAAAAAAATAATGTAACGTCAATAATGGTAAAAAAAAGTCTAACCACTCCCCTATGCTTTCCTTGGCGTTGTAGACTGCCGGCATTTTTTTCTGTATATATATATATATATATATATATATATATATATATATATATATATATATATATATATATATATAATATATATATATATATATATATATATCAGACGTGGCAGTAATGAAATTACGGTAGTAATGTTATAAATTACTTCCGCCCTGTAATTTCATTCATAGATATTACTCATTACTTTCCCAATTAGTTTTGACTACGATATAGCCTGTCCACTTCTTATACGGCATAAATAGCGCTGTAAATAAACAGTAGATAAGTTGATGTATAAAAAAATATTTTTGAAATTGCCTTGTATATGTATAATGTATATCAATCTAAATAAATTGTATATGAGTTGGTAGTGTATAAGTGATGAATTTTTGTCAAAGCAATTTCAAGTAATTTTATTACTTTTAAAAACTAATAGCGATGTAATGTCATTACTTTCGGCCCCCTGTAATTTTTAATGTAATTTAATTACTTTTAGAAAGTAATTTTGCCATCTCTCTCTATCTCTCTCTCTCTCTCTCTCTATATATATATATATATATATATATATATATATATATATATATATATATATATATAGAGAGAGAGAGAGAGAGAGAGGGAGGGAGGGAGAGAGAGAGAGAGAGAAAATTCTTTAATGAGACCAAAGAGGTCAGCATAATGCTGTGCTTGCTACTTCACATGTTTTATGAACACGCAATGACAGTTGCATGCTAAAATAATCAATACAAATAAGAAAAGGAAAAGCGAAACAAAATCCATCAGACGGACACACGCACCGACATACACACACAAAAAATAGCGGCAGCGGCAGTCACAAGCTGGAGTCTTGTCCAGAGCCTCTAAGGAAACGCACAATAGCTTTAAAACCCCGCACCGCATTGTCTTTGCTGTTCCAGGGGCCTAAAACATCCTTCAGGCTGAGATTTCCCGCCCGTAGTATACTTCGAGCTGTCATTCGCGCCGAGCTGAAACGTGGACAAACACAGAGCAGGTGTTCAGTCTCATCTCGTACACCGCAAAGGAGACATAGAGGTGATGTCCCAAGGCCGATTTTGTTAAGGCAACTTTTGGTATAGGCTACTTCGAGGTGCTGGCGATCTATAGCACTCTATGTTGGTCTGAATCACGGAGCAAGAATAAGATAAGAGGGGAAACGAAGCTTTCTAGCGCGGCCAGATAAAGTCACAAGTGTTCGTCAGACGTTATGCTAGCTGCATCTGTCGCGGGTGAAGAAACTGCGCGGTCACCGCGATCGTCATTGCACTGCGCAGCCACGGAATGAACTGCGGCAGCTCTGAGTTCGTCCACCAGGTGCCGCTACCCTCTCCTTCGCCGTAGCACCTACGAAGCTTGGCACCCCGCCTTGGTTTTCGTTGTGACAATATCTGGTCGCTCGCCCGCGCTTGTCGAAATGGGCTGTTTTGCCTCCTATATATTCTTGCTCCGTGGTCTGTATAAACTGTAAGGTATACGAAACGTAGACTGGGCCTCGACAACGTAAAGGGGGGCATTCTGCAGGTCTTGGTTCCGCCAGTGCTGCAATTGCATGCGCCATTCGAGAGTTGTGACTATTCCGTTGTTGTCCTTTTTGGATGAAGGGAGTTGTGCTGGCGAGGTCGTGGAATGGCCCTCGCGCTCGAGTCGATCAGATATTACATTGCCCGGGATTCAACACTGTCCTGGCAACCACTGCAATGAAATAGTGTGTCCGTTGCGCAGTGCCTCTCTGTGTGTGTGTGACGTTGATTTCATGAATCAGCTGGCCTTGATTACTTCCTCGTTTGAGAAGCGGCTGTAGCGTAGAGGGGGAGTCCAGTAAAAGTACCCAGGGTTTTGGAGGGCAGTCGTTGACAATCTGCAGCGCTGCTCTCAGTGCTGCCAGCTCGGTTTTTGTAGCCGATGTCTTGTGGCTGAGCTTCTGGCTCACACAGGCTTCTGAAGATGGTACCCATACACCTACGGCGGAAGATTCTGAAGTCACTGACCCATCAGCATTTGCGTGGGTATACCCGCCCTAGCAGCGAGATATATACTGAACTGTGTAGTATGTTAGGGCCGGTGGAGGCATCGCAAACGTTTTGCTGATTCCAGGCACCGTTGTTGTTATTGAACACGTAGAAAACTGCCAAGGTGGTAACTCAGGTCTAATGGGACGTCGATGGTATGGCGGCAGGAATTTCTGCACATGACTTGTGGAGCTATCAGCTAAAGCATGGGCAAACTAACCGCTAATATGGCGGAAGCAGACGCGGATATTTTGTTATCTCTTAATAGTACACAGGGCGAGAGGGCGGTATCGCGCTTCACAAAGTGTCCCGGTCGTTGAAGTGCACTTAAGGGGTCTGAGGCAAATACGCAGAGCTTGCGCCTGTAGTGCCTTAAGTTCCTTGACGTTGCTCTTGGACAGTGCACCGAGGGCAGGCAGGCTGCAGCGAAGCGGACCTATAAAGAGTGCTTTGTAGAGTCGTAGCAGCGAGGCAACCGGGCAACCCCTACCAGTGCCTGCAAACATTCGTAGGATGTGCACGAAAGACTCTTTTTGAGTCACCGAATATGATAGGTCCACGGCATTGAACCGTCAAAGGCAATGTCCAAGATACGATGGCATCGCACCTGTGGTATGGTGCAGCCTGCTATTGTCAGGGCATAACGCGACATGTCGCGTCTAGTAAATACCATCGCATCGCCTTTTTTCGGGCGAAAGAACCAGACCGCAATTTTTCAGATATCGTGCAGATTATCACGATCAATGAAACTCACTGTAATTATCGAGTTGTCGTCGCGACAAGTTGCACTATGATTTTTAGAAACTTTTATCTTGTACTGAAAACTACAGATATTATTAATTAATTAACTGGTTCACTGATTGATTGATTGGTTGATTGATAATGACACCTCCTTTCCATCGAGTCGATGACACGTGCCATCTAATCAAAGAAGCTGATGCATCTTGTAGTACTACCAATTTTTATTTTACCACTGCTTTTAGGTTCAAGTTAAATTTTGTGCGGAACAGGTGACACCTGTCCTAACCTACGCTCGCGGCTCCACTTTCGCATTTCTTTAAATCAATAAAGCTGTGTACCTCTCTATATCGCCCGTCAGCTTTCCATCTTATTTTAGCAACTTCCCCAGCTTCGTGATTTAAATTTTGTGTGTTACCTTGAAACCCTGGGACATGCATTCAAGGCTATCCAAATCCCCATATGCATATGAATGAATGTCATGACCGTCCAATACAATGTCCCGCGGCCTTTTAATTTTCATTTTTACACTCTGCACACGCCCCGTAATTTCGTGCATACTTCGCCGCAAAGCTTTTTTTTTTCTAGAACAGCCTGCTCTAGACTCAAAGAACAAAACAGTGCCTTTGGAGTTACACGGAAGTTGTCCTTTCTGATGTCAAAATGTCCCGCCCTGTACATCGCTAACGACGTTTTCGAATACATTTTTTCCCCAATTTATTTGTCTCTTTGCTTTGCTTCTTTTTTCTTCGAGGGGTGGGGAATTATATCGGCTGTCTTTGCTTATCCCCTGCTGTCTACATACTCCATCCCTAGCGTTTCTGTCTAAAGTGTCGTGTGGTGTTGGAGGAAGTACTGCTGGGATCTTGGCCAGACGCGCAGCGTTCCCACAAGGCATTTAAAGTGATGCTGACATTTCTGCGCAGCAGCGGCCTCCCAGCGATACTGTAGTTGAGGCCCTCCCGGCTGAACTTTAACACATGCACAGTATAAGTATAGGCATCTTCTCTACATAGCCATTAATTCATTTCTCTGCCATCTTCATCTTTCTCGTCCTCTATGCACGCTCTTTCCTCCCCTTTCCCTTCCCACACACAGAATAGCTGGAAAGAAATACTACCGTCAGGCCGACCTTTCTGTGTTTTTTCACTTCAATAAAATTCCTCTCTCTCTCTCTCTCTCTCCCTCTCTCTCAGTCACTGTCGACGCTCTTCATGTAGACGTGCCTAAACACTTCAGCTGTCCGCTCACGTGAATCAATTTTTCTTAACCGCTCCTCAAAACACATTTTATAACGGAAAACAATTCAGCGCCAAGTTGTCTTCTATAGTGCCATATGTTAGTTCGTAACTCCCTGCACATACAATTGACATGGGATTCCTTCCCACTACGCCGTGTAGTCTTCGCAATCTTGTAACCTTGATTGATGATTGATTAATTGATTGTGGGGTTTAACGTGCCGACGGTACCCAGCAAAATGAGGCGCGCCGTAATGAAGGGCTCCGGATTAATTTCGCCCACCTGGGGATATTTAACGTGCGCCGAAATCTCGAACACACGGGCGTTTTCGCTTTTCACCTCCGTCAGAACTTGTAATCTTCGCAAACTTTAGGCCTTTCGAGCCATGATGAATAACTTTCAGAAGACAATATTTATCGGGAACATTTGCTAACCTTTACTGACTTGTAACTAACTTGTACTAACCTGTTAGTAGCTTTACTAACTTGAAATCACTGTCCAATTTTTAAATCGCGATAAGAACAAACCATTTAAAGTAATCCGTGACGAAATGCAGACTTATTCTTGGGGCGGACGAAAGCTATACAATTAAAGTGCACAAATATAGACGAACGATAATGACAAGCGTGCTTCATTCCCAAAAAAAACGATGGTCCTGATTCCTCTATCACGGCTTTGACAGCAAGTATACGAGCTCGGCTTGTGCAGTATTCAATAAAATACTTCTGAAAATGTCAATCGAAAACCCTTGCCGAATGCACGCATGCGCAGTGAGTTCGAACGTCGAGCGTTTCAAGAGATCACACTACTGATTAGTAATCAGTTCTTAGATATCCTATAACCATCTCTCAGAGTATTAGCATCGCAGTATAGTCTAATAAAATGTGTTATTGAACTATAGTTGGTAGAGAATAACTGATAATATAAACTGCGCAACTGAAGACGAAAAACAAGATCGAACATCCTCCGCCACTATGTCCTTGTGCGTCCTTGTAGTCCTTCGTCCTCGGTTGTGCTACTTAATTCATCACTTAGCATAGAAGATATCCTGCTGAGCCCCGGATGCGGGTTCGATTCCGGCGAGGGCACCCGTTCTTTTTATGGAGGCGGAAAACGAGAACGCTTGTGTGTCGATATTTCGGGCACGTTACAGATACGCAGGCTGTCGACATTAGCCCGGAGCGTCTCATAGCCCATGTGTAGCTTCGGTGCGTTAAACACCGCAAATCATCGAAGACAAGAAGTCGCGTTCGCTACAACATAGACCTGGTTGGCCGACAGATGTGGAAGGAACAACATGGGTAACAATCCTTGCCTTTGAAACATCTTGAAGGTAGCGCACTTACACACTAGAGCGCTGAGTCACAAGCGGTTTTTATTAGACCAGACACACATCTAAGTACTACAACCCAAACACATGTGACCACAAATCATACAAGCGTCACAATTCAACGTATTATTTCCAAAACGTGACAGGGGTGTCGTGGGTTAGTGTGCCTTCGATTCATTCACAGTGTTGGAACTTTTAAATCGCTCTCTAGCGTAAATATATGATTGATTGATTGAAGGGTTTAACGCGCCGACGCAACGCAGGCGATGAGGCGCGCCGTAGTGGAGGGCTCCGGATTAATTTTGACCACCTGGGGATCTTTAACGTGCGCCGAAATCTCGCACACACGGGCGTTTTTGCTGTTCGCCTCCATCAGAAAAGCGGCCGCCGCGGCCGGGAATCGAACCCGCGACCTCGTGCTCAGCAGCGCAACGCCTTAGCCACTGAGCCACCGCGGCGGGTCTAGCGTAAATATAAAACTCGCGCATTCATCAACGCAGTTGGTCCGTGCCTGTCACGTTTTGGAAATAAGATGATGTATTTCGGTTGTAGTACTTAAAATAATACATGGGTTTCGGTTGTAGTACTTAAATGTGTGTCTGTTCTAATAAAAAACCAGTTGTAAGTCAGCGCTGTGGTTTGTCGTCTATTTTCTTACTGTCCGTGTGTAAGTGCGCTACCTTCAAGATGTTCTAAATCCAATACCAACTGGCCGAGTTGTCAATTCTTCTATAATTCTTGACTTCTCCGACGTAAGTTATAAAACGTTGCGCAATTTTAGGTGCGGAGTACCTTAGGACCTCACAATGTCCGTCCGCGTCCGTGCGCATCGCATTCACAATTGCAAAAAATCACGCAGGTACCGGCAAGATTCGAGCCTGCTTCTGGTAGACCAGACAGAGTTAGTGTCAGTCGTCTAACCCATTGGACTACGACTGTGAGTTCGTACCCGAGAGTCTCGCCTGTAACGGTACGGAGTACCTTAGGACCTCCCAGTGTGCGTCCGCATCCATCCGTGCGCACACCACCATCAAGCGAAAATCAAGCGAAGTTCAATTTGAGCCGTGAGTTGCAGTTCCATTTAGGGAATAATCAAGGTGCAACTCCCGGCTCAAATCGAATGACGTTCAGGGCGCAAATCGGATGTCACTCGGGGCGCAACTTGGATGTCATTACGAGTCCACGTACACCGCACCCTCGCCATCATCCACGGAGTGGAGATGCTGGCATTTTTTCTCTCCCGGTTGGCACGCGACGTAAAAGGTCGCCCTGCGTGAGCTATCGGGGGTATGAAATGTCCGTACTACAGGTCACTCAGGCGGACGGCCTTTGCGCAACAAAGGCTGAGTGGGAGCCAGGAACGGATCATCAATCAGAGGACGCCCTTCCAGGTACGGCCTCCTGTGACAGTTGCTTGAAGCAACACACGCGCTTCTTCTGGATTGTAACGGTAAAGAAACGGCTGCACAGATGACAGCTGCGGGGGGTCATTTAGCCGTCATTTCCGCCGCCGTCTGCACATCCCCCTCTGTTTGACAAGGTGTGCGCGCTACGCGGGATTCAAGAGCAGACACGCAGGGAAGTTTTTTCGAGTTTCTGTGTTCTTCGGGAGCACGCTGAGCCCGCGTGAGCAGGTGAACGTTCCTCGGTCCTGTAGGAAGAAACTGCTCGTTTCAGCGAACACTTGCCGAAGGTTCGAAAATATAACCCCCGGTGTGTTTAGTTTGTTTATTTAATGACAGCGTGTTTTGTTTATGACAGCGTCACGTTCTGCCTGACGTGATAACCATGCTGCGCCCTTTTATATTTTGTGTTTCTTTTCTACAGTCCTGCCTTGCGCAGGCTAATGACGTCTAACAAAAAAACACTTGCTTCCCGGCCCCTCATCAAATATGTGGTAACTTTATTGTGTACACATCCAATCAACTTGCCCCTCATCAAAGCACTGGCCACCTTAGTTTGTACCCATCCAATCGACTTTCTCCTTTAAAGATCTGGTCGCCTTAATTTGTACACATCCAAACAACTTGCTCTCCATCAAAGCTCTGGCAACCTTAGTTTGTACCCATCCAATCAACTTGCTCCTCATCAAAGCTCTGGCCACCTCACTTTGTACACATCCAATCAACTTGCTGTTCATCAAACCTCATCAAGCCAACCTTAGTTTGTACACATCCAATCAATTTGCTCCTGATAAAAGCTTTGGCAACCTTAGTTTTTATTCATCCAATCAACTTGCTCCTGATCAAATCTCTGACCGCTTTAGTTTTGTAACCAAGACGACAGGACACTCCCCAACAACGCCAGTGCCGTGCACCATCGCGGATCATCATCACCGCCATGCTTTTGGCATCCCGTCATCTATCATCATCAAAAAGAGTTTCCGAAGAAGAGGTTCAAATTTCTCGGCATCACCCTCTCTGCTTGAGCTCTCCTGAACACCATTAAACCCTTCTACAATGTGGTAGAGGTGCGGGGTATCGATGCTACTACCTCTGCCCCCCTTAGTTTGTACACATCCAACCGACTCGATCCCTATCAAAGCTCTGGCCACCTTGGTGTGTACACATCCTACCAACTTGCCCTCAACGAAGCTCTGTCCACCTTAGTGTGTACAGATCTTGCGACTCCAGCGTTCGCCTCCAGACAAAACGATTGTCCCGACGGAGGAAACATTTTTCTTTCTTTTTTCGCCGGACAGTTTGTCTGCGGGCTCAGTTTCAGCGGTGCCTGCCGTGGTGCGGTGCGGTCTTCTATAATTTGACGCCCCGGAACACAAAGTGCGCGAACCTCGCTCGCGTGTACTCCGCGTTATCAGTAGATTGGGCACAAGGACATCGCGGTGTCCGTCCCAGAAGGGCCCGCGCCGCCGACTATGTATTAAGTTCAACAGAGTCGGGCCCGTCTCGACACTGTGACGCCGACGGCGAGTTGGGCGGCGGGGGGGAGAGGGGGAGGCGACCGAGGGTGCAGACGTGTTGGGTTTCAGTCCCCGCGCCGTCAGCGCGTCGTCGCCCCCCTCCCGCGCCTTCTTGCGAACCCCCCTCGGAGGGCGGGAGTGCGTGTCTGTGTGGGCGTGTGCTTGGGTGTGCGTTAGTGCCAAGCCGGGGGGGAGAGGGGGAGGAGGCTTATGGAGGCGTCTTTATAACGCGCTTATCTCGGCTGCAGATGACACAGGCCGAGCGGACCGCACTGCGAGCTCACACAGTCGGCAAACAGGCGACCACCACGATGTACGGCACGGACAAGGTGAGCGTTTAGTGCCTTCTTCTCTCTACGCGTCTCCCCCTATATATATAAACACACACGTGCACACCCAGACAACACGTGTTGTACAGTTATGGAGACGCTGTTTTGCGTGTAAACATAAGCTTGCTTAGGCCTCTAACGTCTTTCGCCCTTGAATATTGTTGTTTGCGGACGGTATTATCGTGGCTGCGTTAGTTCGTCCGAAGAGATAAAGAAAGCTTAGCTATGGCCAACAGGCTACTAAACACTGTTAACGCCTTTAAACCGATGCTATCAACTGAAAAAAAAAAAAAGCAACTCCAAACACAACCGAGTAACTTTGAAAACGGTGTTTGTTCTAAATGCACATCGCGTTCCTGTTCTGAGGACTTGTGGACATTGGTCGCGTAGTGTGTTTTCCTCCCGTAGTGGTACCCGGGCGAATGACAGATATCATATGTGGAGAACCACAAGGATGCAACTTGCAAGCTCGTACCTGAATCGCTTGAAAAAAATTTTAAAAAGGCAGAATTTTAGGGACCTGTCTGACTGGGTGATCTTGGCCAGAACCTCTCCTGGTCTGAACCACTTAACTAACACGACTGCACGTGAGCAGACTAAGCATAAAGATAGCTGAATCATCAAAATCCCGCTTGAGCGTGTTGTAGTCTGCATGAGCAAACGTATAGGCAAGGGAGGCTGGAAAATGTGACTACGTGGAAAATCAATATTTGAGCGGTGCTCAGCCCAAGCATTCGCGGCCGTGCTCGTAAAACGAATCTTTTACACGTGAAGCAATGTTCACGAGCAACTCTCGTTAGACTCTTCGCGTATTTGTCGCTGCAGACACTTCCCGACGCAATATTCTCGCCGTCTGCTCAAGCGGGCTGCGGGTGGGAATGCTTTGCGGAGCTTCAGGATATTGACTCGCGCTGTCTACAAGCAGTACGCTCAACGGTGCCGCGCCGGCGAAATGTTAGAGAACCATGTAGGGGGCAATTGTTGCTTTTTGAACTTCTTACCGGCCATGACAGAACGTCCTTTGACGTTACTTTTACAGCACAATAGCATTTATTTTAAACAACAAATGCAGTCTTACCTCGTTAAGCTTGTCAAACTTCGTTAACTTAAAACTTGCTAAATGAGCTCTGCGGGAAAATGACGTGTTTTGCAGGTTCAGAGAGGTTAAGTATCGAGCGCCGCAAATTGGAAACGTTGGGGGTGCCGACGGCGACAAAAGCGAGAGTAAAGGTCAAAACGTAGCTTGAACGAAGTCCCTCTAAACGCTTAAGAGAGGCATCACCATGTTCTGAGTTTCTTACATCTGTTTTTTTATGTACTTTCTCCCCGAGGGGAAAAAAAGTGCGTGTTCGCGCGGAACCGATGGAGCTGCCTGGCA
The DNA here is from genome assembly GCF_048455015.1 of Haemaphysalis longicornis. Classification (NCBI taxonomy): domain Eukaryota; kingdom Metazoa; phylum Arthropoda; class Arachnida; order Ixodida; family Ixodidae; genus Haemaphysalis; species Haemaphysalis longicornis. The sequence goes on from NW_027526407.1 coordinate 74,615,898, forward strand.
TAGAAACATCACTCATACTTTTTTCTAACGTCAAGGAGGTAGTTGCTCAGAGTTCAGGCAAAGTGTAGCACCATAATTGCAACCATTTCGTCTGCCCGCTGGTAACCAGTTGTTGTTTGTCAGGCTTCACGTATCAACGTTCATAACCTTAAGCTGAACAAAGTAAGAATCATTTTAAATCAGCAACTCGCCGCGGTGGCTCCGTGGCTAGGGCGCTGCGCTGCTGAGCGCGAGGTCACGGGATCGATTCCCGGCCGCGGCGGCCGCTTTTCTGATGGAGGCGAAAAGCAAAAAGCGCCCGTGTGTACGAGATTTCGGCGCACGTTAAAGTTCCCCAGGTGGTCAAAATTAATCCGGAGCCCTCCACTACAGCGCGCCTCATCACCTGCTCTGCGTCGGCGCGTTAAACCCTGCAATCAAATCAATCAAATTTTAAATCAGCAGCGGCTAGGGACTGGAACTGCGGCTAGAAGTCTTTCTTTTGGTATAGGCATGGCGAACACTCACGTGGACATCTGTGCGCGTCACAAGAAGTCAAGCTTCTAGCTATCACTAAGGATGCAGGCATTTCGTCGAAGCTGGGTAACACTTTTGCTCACGCCAACGGCGTTTCAACATGCGATACGGGCATGAATATTGATACCCGCCAAGTTTTTCACGTATGAATATCATATTACCGGCCGCGCGACTGACACGCAAGTTGCGACTTGTACGACGCCCAGGTTCCTTGTCACAGAGGCTGCAGTCGTCTGTAACAATTACAGGATACTTCTGGCTTAGCTTTGGGCTAGATGAGAAGCCGCGGACGTTTTGATCTGTGGCCGTATACTTCGCGCAGATCATTTCGGTTTTAGCGCTCAAATCAAAGCGTTTTGTAAAAGCGCGGGAATATTAAATGTCACCCAAGGACCCCGCAAATAATGATAATAAGAAAACGTCCGTCCCGCTCTCTTGCACTGCACACAATGTGAGCATTATTGTTTCTTGTTTTTGTACGTAAAGGAACGCTTCTTCCTTGGGTTTCGGCTGAAAGCGGTACATATACGAAAGGGAACCGAACATATTTAAGTAAAAGAGCTGGTGCGTTCTGACTGTGGTAATCATCAAATTATGATAGAGGCGAACAAAAGAATAGAAATAAAAGTCCCCGTGTGCCGAGATTTCGGCACACGTTAAAGATACCCACGTCGTCAAAATTAACGCAGAACCCTTCACTATGGCACTCCTCATACCTAAAGTGTAACTTCAGCGCTTACTTCCTTTACCACCTCTTCCCTCATACACACACACACAAAATAGAAACAATCAAGTTTAAAAACTTAGCGAATGCTAATATCTGCTATAAGCCCGCAAAGGCTTGGGATGTTAACCCTTGTAGCATCATAACTAACAGTTAAAACCCGATCCAACGAAGTCACCGGGAACTGCGAAATGTTTCGTTAAATAGAGAACTTCGTAAAATCGGGATTGTCATTTTACAAGCAGTTGATTCCATAAATTCGATGTCTCAAGGAAGGCGCATCACAGCAGATACCATGACATCGTAACTTCGGCGGACGCATAGACGAACCTGGACGTCCATTTTTTTTTCCTGACCTGGCGGAATCATCTTCGTGGCATTGTGGCGAAAAACATTCGAAATTTATCTTTTTTTTTAAATGTGTATGCTTTTTGAAATACTGGAATAAATCGGGAGTGGCGCCAAATCTACTTCGTTAGTTCCAGTTCATAAAAGCATTGAGTCGTATGGGCACCTGCGGGGAAATCTCAATTTGTTCGTTATATCGGGAAAATCGTAAGATTGGGTTTTGTTAGAACGAGTTTTGACTGTAATCGAAATTAAAAGAATCGCGTGCGCTCTGAGCACAATTCTCCACCTCCCGCGCGAATCGCTTGCAGGTTGCGGCCGTTGGTAAGTTTGAATTTCCAGCTTCTTTTGTGTACTAAAACATAATGAACGTCGACATAAGCCGACCGTGGCCTTCCGCAAAAATACGGATGTTGTTTCCCCAGAACAGCGGCTATATTACTGAGATTGACAAAGGGCTCGCCGAAGACTTCGGCGGCAGCTGTTTCATGGCCTTAAGAAATGACAGCCGTCCATATATGTGCAGTCGCGCGTATTTTTCGTTTGCATCTGTGAACACTGCCACTGTTTTCCCAGCTGGGGTGACTAACTTAAAAATGTCTGCACGGCACTAAAATATTTTAAGCCTCGATGAAGGAGAATGGGAGAAAACCAGAAGAACCGTATTAACAAATTTTCCCTGGTGAATTTTTTCTTACTGCATAGTGGCGTGGCACGACTTCGCAATGAAACGTCATTTGCAAACAATGATATCTGCAAGGAATATTATTTCTGTCTCATCTATACCACTCACACAAAAGAAAAAAATAAAGAAATCATTTTGTTTTTTCGGGCGCCATGAAACCTAATTTGAGGTTTTGTAAGAACCCGAGTAATTTTAAAAGCCCAGCTAATTTTTTTTTACGGCAGCCGGAGTGACTAACCTACTTCAAAACATCTGCACAGCGTTAAAATATTACTAGCCTAGATCAAGGAAAATGGGAGAAAAACAGAGGAACCTTGCTAACGAATTTTCTCGCGATTTTTTTTTTCTTACTGCGTAGTGGTAGGACACGACCTCGCAATGCAACGCAGTTTACAAACAATGATATTTGCAAATAATATTATTTCTCTCTCATCCATACCGCTCGCACAAAGGAGCGAAATAAAGAAGTCATTTTATTTTGTCAGACAGTGTTATATTACAAACCGAGTAGCCAGCTGTCTCAATCTTACTTTCGGTCGCACAAGAGCTAATTTAGTCTGTGCGAAACACCAAATCGTCCAAATGAACTTCGGTCCCTCCCTACCTGATGTCCCAAATACCGTACATTTGTTTCTTACGCCTAATGTCGAACTTACCCTACATTTTACGGTCACTACGAAAGCTTTGTAAATCAGAGAATAGACGAACACCGGGTGTGATTTCTTAAAGGGACCCTGCAACACTTTCGACAAACGCTTTCACTCTTTCCTTCGCGTCTGGAAGCACTGCGAAAGCCGTAGTTATCACCAGCACGGAACGTCACTGCTTGATTTGCTCAGAAGATGCGCCTTCCGTTTCTGCTTTGATTTTGCGGCGACCTTCTTAAAGCGGCCACGTTTGTTGCTGCAACCGAAGCGAAGCCGACCAATGCCCGCTACACCGCTGTAATGACGTAATTCAAGCGCTCGCAGAACGCCTATTGAAGAGAGAAAAATCCTTCGAGCAAGTTTTTTAAGTTATCTGATGGGCCTAGAGCAGTAATTTCTGGCCGAGGTACTTTGTGACTCCCTACTCTAAGTACTGGATGTGTTTGTTGACTACAGCCTGAAAGCTTTAAAGATTTAGAGAAAAGTTGAAAGTGTTGGAGGGTGTTTAACGAGGCTGGCTTCTATTTTATTTTCGGTGACGTATCGTTCCACCCTGGTAGCTTTCAAAGAACCTTCTTGCGCGGCGGCTGAAATGCATCCTCGTATGAATGGATGCCCGCACGGCCAGCCCGCCATTTTGCCTTTGCGAACCTTTCGCTTTTTAAAACTCGCTGGCATGCATTTGTACACGTCTAGCCAGACTTTTCTTCCAGGGTGCAGAGGGGCCAACAGTCCGCACGCGCTGGCTCTGATAACGCTCCCTGAGTCTTCTGGGGGCGGGGAAGATAAGGTGGAAGACCGGGAGAAGAGAACGATAACCAGGTTGGGCACCGCATCAGTTGCGGGCGCGTGCGTCGACGCGCTTTAGCGCGTCCAAGTTGTCCGTACCCTCTCTCTTACCGAACTCCCAGAATGGCGCGAACATTATCAACGCTCGGGCCTTCTGTTATTAAAGGGGCGTTGGTTGGGAGATACCGCGGGTGGGGGGTCTTGACATGGGAAGAAGCTTAACGGGGGGAGGGGCGGTAGACAGATATGCGGGAGGGGGGGTGTAATGAGACCCGAAGATGTCGGCGGCGCCCACAGGCTCGTCTTTCAGCTCCAGATGGCACAAATGTAAGGGGAGACGATTAAGGAGGCACGCACCCTGCGGAGGCGCGAAGGGCTACTATACAAGCGAAGACACACTGGGAGCCTGATCCAGACCAGAGTCACAGGGAAGGGAGAGTAGAGATAGGCTTTGCTTCGCCCTGCTCTGTCCTGTCCGGGTTTGACGGAGTGGGCTGCTGCTGCCGCCGACGCCCGCTGTGGGAGGTGGAAAATTCCCGGACATAGTTACCTTCTGGGAAGAGGCAGGACACTCTTCTTTTTCGTTTTTCATTTGATTGATGGAGCTAGAGGAACTTCGCTCCTTCTCAGCGCTATCGTTGAAAGTACATTTGCTACGAGAATGTGATTGTGTCGAACAAACTAACTGCGCAATGAACATGCCGCGAGTTTTGGCCCTTCTTGCCTTTAACAAGACCTCATCTCCGCATTGTGCCAGTGAAAAAAAAGTGATTATTATTTCAGAACAACCTCAAATTGATTTCAAATTTCTCCAGCAGTAATGATTGCTGAGTAAATAAAAAACAGCAGAAATGCTCCGATTTGACAGAACTCCAAAAACAGCAGAGGCTATTGGAACACTGACTTCAACCGTCGAATTTTCTTGGAAAGATTTTTACTTCCAAGACATATGGAACGAACGTGAAGTCATTATTTCCTGACATTGACAACGTTAGGCATTAATGTATTCTTTTTATCCTGAAATAAGCATTCTTTTCAGGGTTGTTAGTAACACATATTTTCTCTCCCACAGCTTCAGGTTGATCCAAAGTCAGCCCAAGTTCATGCTTTACTGAGAGAAGTCGAGGGAAGCTTTTTCTGCAGGCTTAGTTTTTTCAGAACTGCCTTCTGATAATTTACCTTGTCTCTCTACTAAATCTTTACACCTTGCTAATGTCGTAGGTGCCTTAACAAGTTCCAGACTGTAGCACAAAAGAATACTCTCTATGAAATCAATGAACTCTATCGCCTATAGCGTCGTGTTACGCTGGCCACACCTCTTTACGCTCTGTCCTTACCTTCCCCTTCTTTTACTGTTTTCATCTTTTTTTTTTTCCATTGTTCACCTTCTCTACGTGTAGGATAGCCAATTAAGCCACAGCCTGCTTGACATTCCTGCCTTTCCTTTACCTTTATTCTTTCCTTCTTCAAGCGTGATAGCCGAAACTAGCTAGTAACATACGCTAAATCAAGTGTTTGCCGCAATCGCGTGACATTATTGCGCGGAATTCTAATGTGCAAACATAGTGGCACATCATTATAGCGTCGAAGGCACCTTCGATGCTGCCGGATTTTACCACAGCGACTTTGCCCTTTTTCACAGTTAACCACATCGAAGCACAGTTCCACCGTATTCATAGAAATTCTATAGGGATCAGGACTGTTCATCAGTATATCGGTGAATTCGTGATATCGGGGGTTACTGTAAGGCGGTTCTGCTGTATTTGTTTTCTGTCAAAACTAAAATCCCCAAAACGAAATTCTGGAAGGATTTTATGATCTGGATAGTCTTCCTATAAGGTGTAGTGTTAGGGCAAATCCCCAGCCGATGCATTTAATACTCGCTCCTGAAAATACACAATCACGTGACGCAAGAAGTATTTTTATGACGTAGTAGAAGACACTTTTTGAAGCTATTGTGGCCTAATCGTGCGATCTAACAATGCTCGTGTTTTGTTTGTTTGAGCATGCCGAAAACACTTGCTGATCCGCATCGACGCCTCCGTTTTATACACAGCAGTTCATAACCGAAGAATAACATTGCGACGCCGTTGTGCGTTAGGTATCGTCAAGGCTTAGGAATAGCTCGCAATTAAATTAATCAGATTGATTGATTTTAGGGTTAACGTGCCGACGCAACGCAGGCGATGAGGCGCGCCGTAGTAGAGGGCTCCGGATTAATTTTGACCACCTGGGGATCTTTAACGTGCGCCGAAATCTCGTACACACGGGCGTTTTTGCTTTTCGCCTTCGTCAGAAAAGCGGCCGCAGCAGCCGGGAATCGAGCCCGCGACTTCGTGCTCAGTAGCGCAACGCCTTAGCCACTGAGCCACCGCGGCGGGTTAATTAAATTAATCCGAATCAATCTATCACTAAATGCTGCTTCGGCGCGTCTTGCTCTAAACATGATTGCGAATTCGGTATAGGTGTTCGTGATACGGCGGATTCCCCCCGGATACTGCGGCCCCTTACACGTTTAGATTGAATGATATTTTTTTGCGGGAAGCGCCTGCCCGCCCACTTGCGTACGAACAGCCATTGTTTAGCGCGCCAGTGAGTGGAACCCAGCAAGCCGGAAATAAATGCGGAGGCATGTACGCACAAAATTAGCGCTATGGCGCAGAACAGCCTAATGTTCAGAAGCAGCGCACGAAACGTAGGAGGGAGCGTCGGTAGCGCGCGCAGGTGCGTCAAGAGTCAGCGAACCGCGCCTAGAGTTCAACGCTCGCGTGTCGGAGAGAGGGCGCGTAACATCACTAAATAAGCTACGCTTAAGAGTACGCCACTTCGTGCACCCGGAAGCGTCTGCGGGCCATTTTGTTTCTGGCTTGCAGTGTTGCCACCTCTCCTAATAAAACCTGCTGCTCTAGCGTCCGGCAGCAGAGAGAGAGAGAGAGAGAGAGAGAGAGAGAGAGAGAGAGAGAGAGAGAGAGAGAGAGAGAGAGACGCTCAGAAACAAAATGGCTGCGCCCATATGTAAACAAATATCACGTGGTGCCGACCGACCAATGAAAATCCTGGCGGCACATAACAATGAAAGAAAAGAGTGCCGATACTCTAAAAGCCTTTATTTAGTGATACCAGGGCCAGGATAAGCACCACGGTCGCTGCAAAATAAACGCGAGGGCGGAAATGGCGGGAGATTTTCAAATATTCACCTTTTCAACTGTTTCGTGCTGTTAACGTTGACCTTTTACTCATTTATCCTTTTACCATTGGACTGCCGTGGCACCGGGATAACTAGCGTAGTCGACAGGACGACACAACTGCGCATGCGCAGCATAGTCCCGAGTATGCTCGCATCTTATCTCGATTTTACAAAAATTAAAAGGCCAACATGAGGTTGTCGAGTGCGACGACAGTCCGCGGACGTCACGATTCATGTTTTGGCTGCGGTATTTTTCTTCGGCCTTTTGCACCAGAACAGCGAGCAATGTAGGAAGAAAAGCGGTGAACTATCACACTCGGTCAAGAGAGTTCAAAGCTTTGCCTGAATTCAACTCATGCATGTTTTTCTTTAATTAGGTTCAGTGACACGGCTTGAAAGCGGCACATGCATGAACCATCAAGTAAAAAAAAATACTTTTAAAGGACACTGAAATAGCAGGATGGTCCATATCTTTAAAAGTTGGCTTGATAGATACTAAATATGCAGCGAAGCAGTGACTTTCCAGGCAGGGCTGTTTCACTGTTCCGTGATATTCAAAACTTAAGGAACAACAGATTTTCTGTGAATTATCAGAATACTGATTTGTCAGAAGTGTTTAAATTATGACTTTGAGAACGATTGCAGCGGGAGTTATGATTAGGCATCCGTTTGAATCCCATTTCCAAGCATTTCTAAGCATGAAGTAGTTCGAATGCACATAACGGTGTTTAAAAGTTCATTTTATAGATAGTACGCTACCGGCAAAGCGTCGACTTTCTAAGCGAGGTTTGTTTGTTGCACAGCCGACTCTCATTATTTTAAGCTTGATTGGATACCAGGATTTGGTATGAATTATCGGTAAGTTTGAAATATCAAAAATTATCCCATATGACTCCTGGCAAGTTGATAGCGCATATCATGATTAGCAATCACTTGAACCACTTGAAAAAGATAACAGCTGAATCTTAACGGTACTCACCTACGGGGCAGAAAATTGGAGGCTCGCTAAGAGGGTTCAACTTAAATTGAGGACGACTCAGCGAGCAATGGAAAGGAAGATGATAGGTGTAACATTAAGGGACAAGAAGAGAGCGGAGTGGGTCAGGGAAAAAACGTGTGTTAAGGACATATTGGTGGAAATTAAGAAGAAGAAATGGGCGTGGCCAGGGCATGTAGTGCGAATGCAAGATAACCGTTGGTCATTAAGGGTAACAGAGTGGATCCCTAGAGAAAGCAAGCGTTGCAGGGGGCGGCAGAAAGTTAGATGGGCAGATGAGATCAAGAAGTTTGTGGGGATAAATTGGTCGCAGTTAGCACAGGACCGGGATAATTGGAGATCTATGGGTGAGGCCTTTGCCCTGCAGTGGGCGTAGATAGGCTGGTGGTGATGATGATGATGACGACGACTATGATGATGATGATGATGATGATGATGAACCACATTTTTAAGAATTCCTACACCTTAACACTACGAAATAAGCAGCAGGCAGAGGTGGAAGGCCCCTAAGTTTTCTTGTCATCTAGTGCTGACGATGCGTTCTAAAGAAATTGTGAGTGGTTGCTAGCTTTCCTGCTACATGTGCCTTCAACACCAAGCCCTATATGCCAGTAAGAACAGCCAGTTCGTTCCGAGAGTTTTCCGTTATCAGATATTTGCGGATCTGAGCCTAAATTTTAAACAGTGGCGATAAAGCAAAGGGTGTTTTCTGGTATGAACGATCAAAAATCTCGTACTAACAGAATGACGGCGCTTCATTTGTGCGGCTTTTAAATACATTGAAAGAACAGCGGGCCGACAAAAATTTTATTTTGTTTGAATTATTCAAAAGGACGAATTATGGCAGTTGGCATTACTACAAACGTAAGAAACCTTATCTTCAGGAAATGTTCGAACTTCCTAATGGCTGAACCAAGGCGTAATATTTTTATCTTCGTGAAACTTTTTAGTCGATTCTCTTATCGGTACAGGTGGCTTAAAGCGCATGTGTTTTTAATGTGGTGTTGCAGCTGGACGCGGAGTGTTGGGAAGACTTGAATGAATGTAAACAGCTGCTCATGAAGCTCGACCCACTTCGTCGTCAAACACAAAGTGTCCTGGAGTGAAAAAAAAAAACAACCTCCTGTGATATGACAGGCATCCTGCAACGTGTAAACGAAGCACATGTACTTACGAGAGCGAAGTTTCCCAGTTCTTCTCCTTGGTTTTTTTTCTGTTTTAAAATGCTGTAATGCTATATTTCTTGCCCTATTCAAATTCCTCTAATGTGTCGGATAATATTAAAAGAATATTGCGGTCCACTATTTAAATATCTGCGGACATTCGAGAGAAACCCACGTAATAGTAACTGATTTCAGATTTCTGGATAATTTATTTATTCTTCTTGAAGCAAAAGTTGTTGACGGGGACCTCTTATCGCGGCTGTATGAAAGATGATTAAAGTTGTTCTTCAACGTTGATTTCGGCCAATAGGTTTCTGCGCTGGCTTAATACTTTTGCAATACTGAGACATGAAAGGAGGAGATAAGCTGCACTGAGTCAACAGCCTATATTTAGTACAGGGCACAACCTTGGGAAGCTGTGACCAATGCTTCTTCCGTGCTGTGCTGCGCTGGACCTTATCAACCTTGCCTCCAGAATTACAGGAATTTCTTCTGCCAGAAACTGCCTAGCTGCATTAGTGCGCGTTAAGAGGAGCCCTCCCTAACAAAAAAAGCTTCCTTTCAACCGGTAATGTCTGCCACAAACCCAGTAAGACAAATATTTTGTGATATTTACAAATCCTTGTTCCAATTACTTATGACGGCACCTGTACCTGGTGTGTGTGAGGGCAGGGGGGGGGGGGGGTTGTATACATGGTGTGATGGGTTACTGGGGCAGAGAAGGTACCAAGTGTATATAGCCCAGCCGACAGCAGATGTTTTGTGAAGCGAAAGCCCTCAGGGAAGGCAGAGGGGCTAAGGTGGTAAGTCATGTACACTTCTTCAAACAAAGAAAGTTTTTGAAATGTTTCAAAGATAGGAAGAAAGGGGACAGAAACATGCTCACCTGGTGAGATCCGAACCAACGACCTCCAGAACACTGGTTTGGTGCGATACCAACTACGCTACCGGAGAGGCTGGGCTCCGCTCCGCTTTCTTGGGTGCCTTGGGTAGTTTCTTGGGTCCAGTGGAGAACTTAGTGCTTTCTTCAAAAAGGCGGGAAAGAGTGGATCCCTAGAACGACATATTAGCAACTTATAAGGTTGAGTACAGACCGTATGGCACCCTGTAAATAGTTCCCAGGAAGAGCGTATGGTGCTCTTCACTCGTTGCATACCAAACCCTCGCGTTCAAAAAGCCAAAAATATAGAATTTTTACCAACTGTTCTGGAAAGCGCCGTGTTTGAGGCGGGCTATGTGCTGCTAATTTTATAATTGTCAGATCTATAAATCCACTGCCTGCGTCGTTACCAACTATGCGCATATTTAGAGACATGATTTTTGGCGCTAAAAGCGAGGAACAGACGAGCGATAACTCAGCAAGCGTGACTCTACAACATCTTCACAACTTAGCGTGCAGGACTGCGCGGATGTTGATCGTCTTGTCGACGGGCGAACTCAGATACATTATCGTATCATTTACATGCGTAACCTCGACGTCGTCTGAGCGGTCTTACCTTCACCGGATCGTCCAACGCGCCATCAGTCTGGCCTTCACGCGTTTGCTAGATAAATGAGGGGGCACTCAGTCATTAGCGTTTCTTTCGGATCAAGTTGACCTCTATTCGGCGACACAACACAGTCGCCGTTGTTGTTGTTTGAAGCTTCATTGAAAAGGAAGGTCCGTGGCCTATATGTGGATGAGGAGGGGACGGACTCGGTTGTCGTGGAGGTCGTCTTCGAGCGTGGGATCACTTGGATTACATGAGAACTCGTTCGTTAAATAATGACAGAGTGTAGACCACGTCTTGTTAGTTGTAGAAGATGAAGCTTCTGGCACATACCGCCACACTATCCTTGCCTGTGTAAAATCAGTCTGTCATCGCCATTAAAAGCGTTCCATCAGGGTGTCTGACAGCTCCGTTCTCTGGCGGCTCAACGGCAACGAGTCGGTCGCTCCGCGACACCACGGTTGAACTTTGGGGACTGGAAAGGTTTTGCGGCATAAATAACAATGCCGAAGAATGTTCCTAGTTGATGTTTTTTATCACTGTGAGTTGTGGTATCGCCGTGACGGGAGGTGAACTTGCGAAAGCGAGAAAACCTGGGACAGTGCCAGATGACGTGGTTTGGTTTGGATGTGGTAGGGTGTTAGCAATTCCGAGGGCTTTCTGCAGTAGTTGCTCTTTCGGAAAGTGTCTGGGGCCCTAGTGGTGTTCGTGCAAAGCTTGTTAAAGAAGACGTCTTGTGTTCGGGTTAGAGTTTGGCGGGGAAGTGGCATTGACTTGTGAAAACTTTAGGTTAGGTTAGGTTAGCTTAGGTTGGGTAGGGTTAGGTTAGATTAGGTTATGTTTATCTAGCTTACATTTCCGAAGCCTGATTGTAATACGTAGGGTGGGATCATTATAGGGGCAGTTGGAGCAGAAGTGGTTCGGTGAAGGCTTCCCTGGGGGACCATTGGCGGCTGCAGTGAGGACGGCCTCACGTGCAGTCACGTGAGCTGTTTGTGTCCCTGGAGCGCCTGCTTCATGACGTGGGCCCAGTCAACGTGACCGGGAAGCCTAATGTTTGCCAGTTCACCCACCTGCAATAGAGACACTCGCGCATGCCCTGTGCGGGCGTCCAGAACGTTCGCAGGCGCGAACCGCGCTTACAGCTTCATGCGGAAACCTCGAACTGCCCGCGTGCACTTCTTCGGACAGGTTGTTCCTGGACTGTTACACTTCAAATCGCCAGAAGAGGTTCCTTGGCCTGATGAACTTTTAAATGCATAGCATTTTAGTAACTCACAATGTCACGCGGCGTTGGCGTGCCTTGTCGTAGTCCGCATGCGCGCCTTGTCGTAGTCCGCATGCGCGTCTTGTCGTAGTCCGCAGGCGCGCCTTGTCGTAGTCCGCAGCCAGGAAGAAATAACAGTTTCCGGCGCCCGGTTTCGAACCCATGACGCCGCGGGCGGAACGCAAGGTGCCCGGCGCACTACCGACCGAGCCACGAAACCGACACAGATTTCGATGCACCGAAAGCGCCTTATATCCTTCACTCATTTCTCGTTTGTTTCGAAAGCGCCACAAGTTGTCCCGCGCCTCCAAAAGATGGCGACACGGGTCCCGCGATCGAGAGATACGACTTGCCGGCGCACCCCCTCGGAAATGCTGTGCATTTGATCGTGCCCCTCGCGAGGGGGATGTCTTTTTAGTGATAGCTACTAATCGTGAATGTGTCCTAGATTTGACGGCATTTGACGCAGCCCGCAAAAAAAAAGCTTACATTTCAGCGCGACTATTATTCGCTGAGACATCACACGTGCACATCCATACAATTCTGGGGACGCTGCGTTCGAATCACATTAACCGAGTTGGATTTTCCTGTAGGGACATTAAGAAAGCATCTGGAATCAAAGTGAGCGTTTTTGGGGGGGGAAGCTGTACTGTTAAATCGAAAAATGCTTTCGTTTGTTCTTATCGATGACTTCCAGAAATAATAACCAGGAATCGTAGCAGGATAACCGAACCGTGCGCGATTTGTCCAGCAGTCGGAAAATGTTTCTGAAGCAATCGGAACAACACCCTGCCAGCCATTACGCATTTTTCCTTATGTGTTGTAGTTATGTCCTGTTTTGTCCATTGTTTCCTCGTTACTTATGCCCTGTGGCAAAACAGCGCAATAAGTGCTAGCGGAAGATTTAGCTAATTTCGCTGTCACAGCTCCCGTTCAATTCGGCATACCCAATCTGGCAGTTTTTGCATCTTCAAGATTAAGACGATATCGGCATTTAGACGCTACTCATTCAAATCCATGCCTGTCATTTCAATAGTATAAACATTTAAATTTCGAGGGGAATGTTCATTTTTGTCGTTCTCGGCAATGCGAAGTGACCTTCACCGAGCTGCTCTGCCGGATTCCAAGACTAAATTTCTGTCTGTTTAGGACAGGGTTTTCACCTACGGAACTGTGTGTGCGGTGCCAGGTCCCTCAAACAATAAAACATTTTTTAAAGGACACGGGACTCTAGGAACGGCTGTGAGGCTACCAGTGCTGTCTGTGCTGCGTGGTTTATCATATATAATCTTTCGTCTTCTCCCTTTTTATCATTTTTTCTGCCTGCCCTTCTCCTCGACTCACTCGTGAATCAGGCGCCCTCAACCCAAGAGGCCGTTATCGCCTGGGTCGCTTTCTGGTTTCTTTTTCAATAAAGTAATTAAGCAACAACAGTGGGCGTCGTTGATGTCGATGAGTTCTGCATCCATTGAAAGTAATGTTTCAGATACGGTGATACTGGGTGTCCATGACGAGGATGGGCCCGCCCATACCGTGCCAATACTATGGTTGCCGGAGTTAGCGACTGTGTAGACGCCGATTTTACTTGATTGTTTGTTACACCGACGCCTTACGAGGTATATATTAAAAGGGGTCATCTATCTCAGGTTTATTACGATACATTTACGCGCTGTTCATGCGCACAGCAATATGATTTTTTTTTGTTTTATAGCCAATATCATTGTGTGTTCGCCAACGAAGACCAGTTCTGCACCAAAAAAATTGCTCCGATGCTTTTCCGCAATAACGCTGGGCTTAAGGAGATGCAGCCTTTGCAAGTTGCCGGCCATCTTTTCTCAATTTATGATTATCGTTTATACGTGGTTTTATGTTGTACATCATGAATTCAGAGCGGGACACTCACAAGTAGCACAATTTGAAGCGATAACGTTAGGACGCATGGCATAGAAATTTATTTTCAGAAAGTCCCTGTAATCCCATTGCCGTACCCGAACTGCCGCTGTAGATCGTATTACCTTAGGGTTCTCGTTTAGGTTTGTGCTAAATTATCTTTTTCTATCTTAATTTCTTGAAATTTTGTTTGAGTTATTTTTCTCTATAAGTCTGTATTAAACACTTCCTTTCTCTCTTCCGTTCTATCTATCTATCTATCTATCTATCTATCTATCTATCTATCTATCTATCTATCTATCTATCTATCTATCTATCTATCTATCTATCTATCTATCTATCTATCTATCTATCTGTCTGTCTGTCTGTCTGTCTGTCTGTCTGTCTGTCTATCTGTCTGTCTGTCTGTCTGTCTGTCTGTCTGTCTGTCTGTCTGTGTGACGTGAACCAGCAAGCCATGGACTTTTTTTTGTCCTAAGTTAAGTTAGAACCCCTATTTCTTGAAAAAAGGTCTTAGGAATACTGTTCCTTCTAACGCAATAAAAATAAATACGATTAATAAATGAGAAGTTTGGCCTCAGCAGATATGGCCCCAGTTATCCGGCGGAAGACTCGGGATCGATAATTACTTTTTATAGCAGTTTATTTCATTTTTAAGGCGTCTGAATGCCTGAATGTCCTTGAGTACAATGCTTTATAGATGACACTTAATTTAACAATGGTCATTAGCAGGCCAAAACGCGATTTAAGACCGCCCCACCCTCCAAAAAGTTGATTAAGGTTTCGCAATAAGAAAAAAAGCTGCATGCAAGGAAACCTGGTAGACCTACTAAGTTGCCGAGACAGTGGTTGAAACGTGCGAATTAGTGTCACTAGATAAGATAGAGTACCCTCACTGAGGCACACAAGTAACCAACGGCGGCCATTTTTGTGTTTATCAGTGTTGCCAGACTGTCGCTTCTGTGGCCTCACCGCTAACTTTGACGAGTTCATTTGTAAACAACACTGCCGAAGACGCAGCAACACGGCATCTTCGGACACACTTCCGCAGCTGAAATGCTGTGCAGCGCGTTATCTTTGCTTCGTGTACGGAACGAAGCCAGTCGCGCGCAGCCGCAGAGCAGAGCAGGACAAGCTGAGACTACCGCAGTTGACCGACAGCAAACGCATAAACAACAAAATGGCGGTGCCCACGAGCCGTCGCAGAGTAAACAAACGTCACGTGATGCGAACTGACCAATGTTCACGGCGGCGGTACGGAACAATAGGAGAAAAGAGTGCCCATGCTCTGGAACCTTATCTAGTGACACTAGTGCGAATAAATTACAGTTAAAGGGTCCCATCTCACCAGAAGCAAGTGTGCACAAAAAGTGCTTCACCGAAAGTTCTAGCCAGCCGCGTCAAATTCACTAAGGCGGAGAAAACATGCTGATTGCGTATGTCAGAACGGTGACGACAGCGCTGTACAAGTTTTGCTAACAACAAGATATGACATTGGCTAAGGAGCGCTGGGTTATCTTAAGGAAAAGGAACGGGGCTATGAAGTAGCTGCTGAGATATTCTCTATCTCATTCCCAGCTGTATAACTGCCGACGGATTGCGTGACGCTATTTGCCCACAGGTCGTGTTTATCGGGCCCGTTTCAAATGTCCCTTATCTGGCCCGATCGAAAAGACCACGCAATATGCACGGCGAAAGACCACAGCATGAGCATTTCTAGGATGATGAATGGCCGCAGACAGTTTTCACTAATGCGTGCTCCGAGCGCAATGTGCTTCTTTTCGGGTGCATCGGGTCTTAGAAGTGTTAGCGAAGAACCACGGCTCATATCTCAAGAGCGAAGCTCTTTAGCAAATCGCAATTTTTCGTGTCCGCAGTTAAAAATACCGAGAAATTGCCGAGCGCGCGTACGTGAACGCGGACCTCGCGGCGACCGCCCGGCAGTAAAGAAAACCAAGAAAATGCCTTGCGCTCGTGTGTCGTGCCTCGAGACGACCGCCCAGCGTCCCTTGCGCAAGTTTGTCAAGCCAAGCATGCCCACATGAGAGATTGGCCAAAATTGGCCAAAAAAAAGAAAGCTCCAGCGTTCACTGTTATCGTGGCAATACTTGCTCGGAACGCGAAAGACAGGTCATAGCGTACGCCCGTCCAAGGTGATGTCCAATTATATCACTTCCGGAGAAATGGAGGGAGCCGCACACTTATAGCAACAATGACGGAGTAAAGGTCGTTGCGGGAGCAGCGAAGAAGCAAATCGGCTGCAATCGTGAACCTAAACCGTCGTGATGGCCGTAAAAGCTGCGTAGAGCTTCGCTACCTTCAAGTCTTGCGCGTTTGTGTGAGCATCCTTCATTTTTTGTCTCTGCGGCGAATAACGGTATTTCGAACTTTCCAGGCGTCGTGCAGGCGGTGTTCAGTAATGTTTGAAAACAATACGATGTTTTAGCACGTCTGAGCTGAGCATTCAGCTTATTCCTCACAATCTTAAATTTTTTCAAGGCTTCAGGTGAACGTGATTAAAAAAAAAAGAGTGATAAAGCTGGTAGTTTTTGTTATCAGCTTTAAGTGTTAACATGTAATTCATGGCTTCTTGGCCTGTTTGCATTGTGTGAGGGTCTCAAAACGAAAGTGTGACACATTCAAATGGGGCCGAAAACCACGAAACGGCATACACCAGCGTTGGCTGCAAAACGCTGATTGGAAAACAAAAAGTTAGCTACCTTATGTGAATTTGCAATAGGCACGCAGGCCCGCCTTCTTTGTTTCATCTGCATCACATATTCTTTTAAAATGAGGCATGAAATCAAAAAACAACTTTGTTTACTCTGGAAGAACCACCCTTCGGTAATTTACTCAGAACCACATCAGCCACGAAACAAGTTTTTCAACCGAACGAAGGTACCGTTTTAACAGTTCATATTTCGCGCTTCAGTGACGTCATATGGGCCATTATCAAAATCATAGTGATGGCTGTGTGAACTGCACGTTCATATTCAGCTGGTACGATCAAAGGGAACTATAGAGTCCGAACTACAGCCACCCAATCACATTTTTTGGAGATCGCTCAGGTATGCGGCAGCAAATCGCACAAACAATATTATGTGACCTCATAGAGAAATTGTCGGAAATTGGCTGGTGAAGTAGTCACTACTTCAAGCTTTCTTTAATATCTCGATTATTTCTTTTAAGCTTGCAATAGAAGGGTGTCATTGTTACTGTGACAGAGCAGTCTTTTTAGTGATACAAACTTGTATTTTGCTTCATGGCCCTTTTAAAGGGACCATTATGCCAAAATAACGAAAGCATTTGTATAAACCGTTGGCGAACGTGGAACTGATGTCGCCGAAGCGCTAACTGCCATATTGTTTGCACTGGGATCGCAAGGAAGGAAGGAAGGAAGGAAGGAAGGAAGGAAGGAAGGAAGGAAGGAAGGAAGGAAGGAAGGAATAAAAGTAAAGGAAAGGCAGGAATGTCAACCAGGCTGTGGTCTAGTTTGCTATCCTACACTTGGGGAAGAAGAACATTGGGAGGATAAGATGAGAACAGAAAAAGAAGGGGAAGGTAACGACAGAGCGTAAAGAGGTGCGGCTAGCGTTACGACACTATAGACGATAAAGTTCATTGACTTCATAGAGAGTAGTCTTTTGTGCTAGACGTTTTGCAAGTTCGTTGTTTTTAGGAAGCACAGGAGTGCTTTTGTCGCCTTGTGCGTAGATGACGGTGAAGGCCAGTGACCCAGGATTTTCTCCTCAGATGTATCGGCAATAATAAAGGAGAAGAAATGGACTGCAATTTTTTTTTTCAAAATACTAGCGTCGTTTTGAGCTGTTTAGTATTTAAAATGTAAACATTTGGTTTGTATGTTCTTTGATAAGCCATTTTAAATGTCTTCCGTAGCTTCCATAGCTATATTATCTGCTGCTTTGCCACACAGCTACGCCAGCTTTCCGACACAAAAAAACCGGATAAGCATTTTTCGCTTTGTTTTCTTGACAGCTCCATACAAGCAATATACTTCCGTTCGTGCTTGACGCATTCATGCCACCCGTCGCCTAGTCTGGAGCGGAGCACGGCCTGGCGCCGACGTCGACCGAGACCTAATTAAGACAGATGGGTCTCAATTGCCCCATCGACGGGCTAAATTAGGCGCCTAATTGCGCACTTAATTTCGCGCGTCTACCGAATCGACGACGCCTCTACGGATGTGGGCTATTCCAAGGCTGCACTTCACCACACTCGACCGAAAACGCGCTCATGTAACAAAAATTAAATAGCCATAAACATCGCTCAAGGTCCACGCTACATCTGAGGAGCGCGGATAGTGCATGTTATAGGGACGGCCGGTCGACGTTGGCGTGGAATGACGTAATTGAACTCCTTAATTTTTGGAGTGAGAGGCACGACCGCGAGATGGTTCAGACCTCGAAATTGCGAAGTTCGAACGGCAGGGACTACGACGGTGATGATGGCTGGGTGTTAATGACGCGAGTCCGACTCAAGCAAAGAGCGCCATAACAGTTCTTATATATGAGAGATGAAGAGGTAAACACTAAGATCGGTTAGAAGAACAAAAGTGAAATCAGTGAAAGACAATCAGAATGGCTGGTGTAGAGGGACACTTCGTGATTATGCCTGGTATGAACTAAATGAACTATTAAATAAACGCCCGACATCAAACCTGTTAGGGTTAGCCTCCGCGCTCTTTTCTTCCTTTTGTAGCATGAGGTGCGGGAAAGCAGAAAAGCTTGCAAGGGGAGGCGGGGTATCCTCTCCTCCGGTAGCGCCCAGCATCTCAAAAATTGCACTGCTGTGTTGCATTACCCCTGCGTCGATGCTGTTTAGCTTCTTGAGGTTATGTCAACACATCTCCGGAGAGGGCCCTTCACCTCATAGAGCCCCAGCTGGGTCCCAGGAGAAAAAGTGCGAGGACACCTAAGGGTTCTGAATGCTAAACCATTGTTGTCCGATTTAACGCCTGAGACCGTTTGATTCCGCCCCGCGTCCTCGAAGGCCATCGCGCTCTTGCCGCTTGAGACGACTCGCTTCGTGATTCGCTTCCGGCTTGCGCTTTCGAATGGCTTCGATCTGTGTCTTGCGCGTTGCACCGGTACTCGTTCTTACCGCTGTGTATTGGGAGAGCTGACGACGATGGGGAATTCCGCTGCCTGTCTCTTCATTCCATCGGCTGCGTTCTTCCGAAACCGAAACATCTGTAAACGAAAGGTTCACAAAAGGTTAAGAAGAACAAAATAAAAGGTACACAAAAGGTTAGAGAGAGAGAGAGAGAGAGAGAGAGAGAGAGAGAGAGAGAGAGAGAGAGAGAGAGAGAGAGAGAGAGAGAGAGCTCCTAAGAGACGTGCTGCGCATGCGCGAGGATCATTTGATTGGATTGAATTGGATTTGGGTTTGGATTGGATTGGATTGGATTGGATTGGAAATCGTTTTAGCAGCAGCAAGCACTCTCACGGGTGATTTACAATAAGAACAATCCCCAGTGCTTCGCCCACTCGTCATAATTCACTTCGTGGAGATGCGTGCATTTTGTTTTGTTTTTTCATCTGCCGTCTACTGGCGTAGGCGGCCACCTTTCGCAACTACCAAATACAAGCGTGTGCGTTGGAACGCTCCACGCTATGGAGCGCTTCGAAAAGGCGTGGCCTAGGCAGCAGTTTCACGGCTTTTTCGAGCAATGGGCAAATAATACTTTCACATTCAAACTTCCCGCCTGAGGGCGCGACGTGCAGGCGAGCGGAAAATCAATGACTGCAAGACGCCTTACTTGTAAACGCGATCGAGGTGATGGGTGCAGCCGGACAGCCATTTAACGGTACAATATACGCGCACGAAGGAAACCGCTGTTACGCCGAGTTGTGAGGGGAAAGTTTGCGTGGTGGATGGCACATATCCCTTTCTTCCTCCCCTCTATAATTAGGTCTATGAATAATTCCAGTAACTTTGCGGTTGTCACGCTGCGAAATTTGAAATAGTCCCGCTCTAGGTTAGTTATTGAGAGAATAGTGTTTATTAGGGCGCTTGGGTATTTGTTGTGGGCTGATGGGGAGATAAGCTTTATCTTCATGACGCTTAGCATTCTTGTGAGCTATTTTTGGCTGCCAACTTGCTCCCCACAAACAAAATAATGGAATTTACTACGCTGAGAGGCAATGAGTAAACACAAAAAGTAAGTACGTCATGTCCGTTCAGGAACCCACTGTCCTTTACTGCAAACGTACCACGAAGTCATACTGTTTTCGCGTAAACGGGTCGCATTTTCATCCATTTTATCATCGGGGGAACCAATGCACTTGGGAAATTAGGAAACGCATCAGTTTGATGCATTAACGCCATAGCATGTGGAAATGATTATTAATGGTGAAGTGTATTCCACGTTGGGCGCATTACACATGGCACTACGAGTTTAATAAAGCTGAATTACCATGCTTGATGTAGAGGTTGAGGGGGCTGTTGATCAGCGATTCGTTGTAATCAGAGGAACTCACAGCTCCGGATTATTTGCAAGATGTGCGGGCGCCCGAGTTTAAGGTGTCCTACACTAAGAAAGCCACCTTGAAGACTCCAATTTGTATTTTTAGGGGCGAAGCCCCTTAGCGGCTGGGGCTGTTGGCGTCTCGTGTTGTCGCCGTAATCGTCGTCTCCTATAGTAACGGTACTAAAACAACGGCACACTCGTTTACTCCTCGCGCTAGAGACCTTCGTGCTTCAAAGACAAGAGACTTTTACAGTAAAGCTGTATATATCTACCCCCCAACGGTTTCACCTCGTTGGAAAAACGTCAAGGCGCTAAGAATACACTTACAACTGCGTTAGAATGGTGTCGTCGTTTCCTTGTCCCGTCTTTTTGCGCTGTTTTGAATTCAGTATACACTTACACACTGCATGCCTCGCCCTTCCCCAGGTTTCACGTCCGAGGAGATGGCCCGGGATTTCTGTTAACGATGCCATTTGTTGCGCACTGCGAGTAGCTAATTCTGACACCCTCTAACATCCCTGAACCAATGTTGACATGTTCAAGGTTTTCAAAAAGAATACCATAAGCGACACAGTCTAACGCTTTTTTTTCAATAAAGAAAGTTTATCTCTCTCTCATCGGCCCATGTTTTAAGTCTCTCCATGGTGCAAACCACAAAGTGACACAATGAATAAACTGCTTCGCAACCCAGGCGGAAGCGATTATTGTTTCCACAATATTCTGCAGTTCCCATCACATTCTTTTCACACCCTGAACTAGTATAAAAAACAAGCGTTGCTTAGTGTTAACGCGGTTGCCGACTAGATGTTTCTGAGTAGCTCTGTGAAGATATGCTGCACAAAGAACACTAATGAGGCACGAAAAATACTTTTTAAGAGCGAAGCTCTTCAGCATATCGTAATTTTGTGTGTGTGTGTGTGTGTGTGTGTGTGTGTGTGTGTGAGAGAGAGA
This sequence comes from Haemaphysalis longicornis, assembly GCF_048455015.1. Lineage (NCBI taxonomy): Eukaryota > Metazoa > Arthropoda > Arachnida > Ixodida > Ixodidae > Haemaphysalis > Haemaphysalis longicornis. The sequence goes on from NW_027526407.1 coordinate 74,637,042, forward strand.
GAGAGAGAGAGAGAGAGAGAGAGAGAGAGAGAGAGAGAGAGAGAGAGAGAGAGAGAGAGAGAGAGAGAGAGAGAAACTTTAATGAAGACCAGCGAGGTTAGCCGAGCCATTGCGCTTGCTTGCTACGCTAGATGATTAGAAGAAAAATAGTAAGAAAGCAAAAAACAAAAGAAAAAAGAAACTAAAACCAAACAAAAACTTAAAAAAATGAAAAAGATGTCATTTGATGCGCCCAAAATTTTCAGTCACAACACTTTGTCCAATTTTTGTTGGGCTCGTGGAGTTAAACGGGGCATGGTATTGAGGTAACCAGGACCTCGTCACAGCCGTAGTGAGGGCGACTCCCAGGCGAATACGTCGGAGCAGGACCTAATCTTGGCGAGACAACCCGCCAGGGAGATGCGTACCGCGCAGGGGTATGAGAGCACGTGCGGTGCGCCGTAGACGTTCTTTTTAGCCGAGCTTGCGTCAGTGTTTCGGTTCGCCACTGTTGTGGCACAGCGTACGACGCCGGATTTTCTTATTTGGGCGGCGGCGTTCGTAAGCTCGAAGACGGTGTGGTGAACTTTATGGCGCCGAAGAAAAAGCAAGCGAGTCTCACATACTTTTATCGTGTTAAATAAAGTTCGGGGGTCATTGCGCTGTGGTTCGAATTTTCCGGGCTGTGAAGAACAGATCGCTAAGTACCCCTTGTCGAGACTTTGAAAAGCTCTCGGTGATGTGCGGAGTTTTCAGATAAGCTTTAGATTGGGCATATTTTATATTTGGAATGATTGATGTATCGAACCATTTCGCGATCCCCTTGGAGTTCGATATATCCGTGTTCGACTGTACTGTCAAAGTAGCGATGGTCCGGAAAATTGTGAAAAATTCCGGCTGGGAATACGTACGGCTTCCCTGATTTGCTCGCAGGCATGAAATATACTCCATACCATATGGCCTATCATTACTTTTTTCTGCACGCACGAACAACCCATAAAAGCCGGCATTCTTACTGCGCGCTTCCGCCGCGAGCGCGGACATTTCGCAGCGGAGTCCCGGTTTAATCGTCAGCGTATCCCTTTAGACGCCAGCTGAGGGATGTCTGTGACGTTTCTGCGTTATCGGCTTGACTTCCAACGCGATATTAAATCAGGGGAGATAGAAATGACGTGCTGACTGTCGCTCCGCGCGGCCGCCGTTATATGTGAAGGCTGACAAGCCCGCGACACAAGTCTGCATGCACGCCCAAGAACAGCGTCAGCTCGATGCGTACTCCCCTTTCATGGAAGCTACGGTAAGTGGAAATTCACCCAAGTTTTTGTGAGCAAATGCGCGTTCTAAGGGCCTTTTCGCAAGTCACCAGGAGTAGTTTGCTCTCCTGGATAAAACGTACGCAGAGAGAGAGAGAAAAAACTTTAATGAGCAAAAATAAATTGTGGGGTGGCTTCCTATTCCGGAAGTCGATGGGCAGTCCTGGCTCTGTCCGCTCGGTAAACGGAGACCATCTTTAAGTTAAATGCATCGAAAATGCAATTTTATCCGGCAAATGTTACTTACTGCGATTGCAACTGGCAATTAGGGCAAGTAATACGAACAAGACAGCGCGTTGTGTTCAGCGCAAACTATTCACCGTAAGAAATATTACTCTATTCGGTAACCGACCTTAAAAAGATTAAGTAGAGCACCCAAAGGTATGCTTTACTTGGTAGCATTCCAAGCAAGCGAATTAATCTGGTGTTGCGAATATCGGTTTTCCCGTGTAGGCACAAAGCGTTTTTCAAGATTTCTTTTGCTGGTTTTGGCACTTGATGTCCGAGCTCTTAACTTTTCATTTCAGTAGTAATCTTTGTGCCGCCTTCATCGGAACGTGCCTACTGAGGAAGCGTGATGTCCCATTTATCAGGGCAAGACTGCCACCAGTACACTCAAGGTGACGGGTCAAACTTAAAACGCCCCTTATATTAGAAGGAATGTCTGCTGTTACATGAGAGAATTTCGCAGTCACAAGGCAAGATTGTTCTGCAAAGAAACCTATTTGCACCAAAACAGCTTCTTTGGTTTCCTCAACGATAAAATATTGACTCTGCGTTTGTCGCACAAAACGTGAATTGCGTCCGTGACATCTCGCCAGCAACAAAATTAACTCACAAGAAAGAAATAGCAGCAGGACGAGGTAAACCATAATGTACAGGACTGAGTTCAAGCAATCAAGCAGACAATCTAACGGTGAACGAAACACACAAAGGCTTTCCAAAAGTGGTGTTTTCGCACAGTGGAAAAAAAAAGAACCGTGAGGACCCATCGGAACAGAAAACCAGTAAACTCTTTGTGCCTGGAACGTCACATTGGTACAAATCCAGTACACACGTGTGCCAGAGTCAACGAGGAAGGATTGTGACACCCTCAAGGATGTCCAGTTACTATTTTCCCGTGAGTGTCCTGGCTATCCGGAAAGTGAATTTTAAACTTCATAGCGTGTTGTGACATGCCGCGTGTCGCTTGTGCGCCACGTGTGTGACGAGGTCTGGACGAACGTGGGGTGATTGTCATACCAACCTGTACATATGAATTCTCTTGTAACTGGAATGCAAAAAAAAAAAACGTCGAAAGTATTGCTCACTACTGCAGTCTTGAATAGGATTGCCAGTGCGAATAACTCGTGGCTACAACTGCAGTCGTTGCAGACCACCACGCAAATGGACGGCGCAATGTCCTTCCGGTCGAATAAAATATTTCCCTGTGTTGTCTGGTGCTTACGTAAGCATGAAGTTGTTTGCACGGCCTGAAGGGCGCAGCAGTGAGTTTATGGAACTTTTATTTATGAGTGGATTGGAAAGTTCAACTTCGGTGACATTTATTTAATTTTGCACTGTTCTAGAGCCTTTCAGCCTCAGTTCATGATTGAATTCATCCGGCTTCTTGCGGATATAGTTACCAACTGGTCGCACAATCTTCATGTTCACCGCAGCTGGCGATACAGGGCGCTACCAGGTTTATAGCGGCGTTCCGCAAGGTGTAGTACTGAGCCCGACAATGTTTAATATTGCGCTCATCACCCTAGCGGATGAAATGTCAGAAGTTCGCTGAGTCACTTCGTACGCTGATGATATATTCATCGGCGATTCTTGTGTAATCCGACTACAGGTGGGAGTCCTTCTACAGCGAGCTGCAACAATGTCTCGGTTTTTGCGAAGTTAAGGTCCGAGTTCGACTTCATCAAGAAGCGCTGTTATTGTGTTCCCCGAAAGTAATTGTTTCAACTAATCTTGTCCCTATTTATGGTACTTTGATACGCTGAGTTAGGCCCCATAGGTTTCTGGGGGTCACTGTGAACCCCGGGTCGTCATGAACGAGGCATGTCACAACTCTAAACACTCAACTTGCAAGCTTTGTGCATGTTCGTTTTATGGCGGGAATCAGATTTTAGAACGCTCTTCTCCACTTGTGCCGGACTTTTTTATGGGTTATTTCCTTTATAGCCTGCCAGCAGTTTTGAATTTGCGCACTTCATGCCGACGCACGTCGAAAGTCTTCAAGCGCAGGCCCAGGAATATGCACGGGCATACCACGGTGTACATGTGGTTGCCGAGGGACGTGTCATTCCGATGGATGCATTTCTTTTCAGCGGAACTCTTCACTCCCCATCTCCGGTGTCAGACGACACGTGCTCAGCATTCCCTGCCGATTTTTCCAGTTAAGGGCTTGAGAAACACTTCGTCAGCAGCCGTTTATGTCATGAGCACGTAACTTCCTCATGTTTTGCCCAACTTCGTCTTTAAAGAATCCTCTGTGGGCATTTTAAGAAGCATCGATCCTCCTTTCCACACCAAGAATTATCAAGAAGTCTTGTTTGTCCTCCGTGCCTCTCAAACCGTTAATTGCAAAGGTTTAATTGAAACTGTTAATTTCCGAGAATATGCTGTTCTGCACTCAAATAGAAAAAATCGCTTCCCCTTGTGCATCTGTGCCACAGAAGCTCTATTTTCTGACTCAGGTTGTTGCTGTGGGACATATTTATTAACGTCACTCACTGTTCATTGCGTCAGCCAGCATTGAGCGGAGGCGGCTAAGAGGTAGCGGTGCCTACCGGGTTCTGGTTTAATACTTTCGGAAAGGCTTCCTTTTTGCGCCAACATTATGTAATTAAACGGCTACTTCCGCAGGCACGTTGTCGCGTGCAGTAGAAGTTTCAGGAAGAAGCCATGACAGCTAGAATGTCCATGCGGGAAGAGTGGTCACGGTTCCGCTTTTCGCGTCCATGCTGGCCGTACAGATCCAGATAAGGTCTTGGGTCGTTCCAGCACGCTGCCCAGAGTCTGTCGTTGGGTTCGTTTCGTTAGATTTTCGAACGGAGGGCAGAGGTTAAAGCGAATCACAGTTTGCTCCCATTGATTGATTGATTCAAACCTTTATTGGAGGAAAGGGGAGTCCCGGAGGCCGTGCATGGGGAATGGGAAGTGAAGGGATAGGGGAATAGCAAAGGTCTTCGTCACACAATAAACATCGATCGTTCGCTGTGGCACAAACATAGTGTCAAAACGATATTTTACATCTATCACCACCCGCCGCGGTGGCTCAGTGGCTAAGGCGTTGCGCTGCTGAGCACGAGGTCGCGGGTTCGATTCCCGGCCGCGGCGGCCGCTTTTCTGATGGAGGCGAAAAGCAAAAACGCCAGTGTGTACGAGATTTCGGCGCACGTTAAAGATCCCCAGGTGGTCAAAATTAATCCGGAGCCCTCCACTACGGCGCGCCTCATCGCCTGCGTTGCGTCGGCGCGTTAAACCCTACAATCAATCAATCAACATCTATCACCGTTTAGCTTGTCACGCGCGAAAATGGCACAATCTCTCGTTACCCTCGGCACGTGTCGTGCGAATTCCACCCTGCTTAGACGACACCGGTAGCGCGCATACAAGCAAGCCGATCGAATCGCGTATTATAGCGGGTGGGAGTGACAGCACCGGCTTTTCGGGCACGCACGAAACGGGATCTGCCGGCTAGGCATTCCGGGGCTGGTGTGAACACGGAAGACAGATCTCGCTTGTCGACGGCGGATGCCGAGATACGACGAAGGACTGAGATGGAGAAGGTATCAGAGAATGCCATGAACGGTCGCCCCGTCGGTGGCACCGCTGCGGCTGCTTTGTTCCGGATGCTGGAACGTCCTTCGACCGAAGCGGTAGGAACTGCATCGCGCGTTTCTTGCATGCGCTGTTATTTATTCCGCGGCGCTTACTGTATATATCAGGCTTTACGACTTCCCCGTGTCCAGCAAGCTCACCTTATCGCCTATTTTTCGACCGGCGAGTT
>NW_027526407.1:74644833-74829833 GCF_048455015.1 Haemaphysalis longicornis
GCGCTCCGCCGGGCGCAGGGATGCGTTCACCCGGGGTTTCTCTGCTACACCAGCGCGCTGTACCGGCGTCGCCATCAAATGTTTAAACTAACCGCAAAGGCAGTAATATCCCCCATTTTTCTCAATGCAAAAAAAAAAAATGATTAGAAGCCTAAACCTATTCAGGCGCTTGCGAATGTGTTGGAGTTAGCAAAACTCTTTTTACTTGAAAATAATATTTTTACTCAAAGAAAAAAATAGCGCGAAAGGAGCACTTGCTTTACATTTGTCATTCCTATTGCATTTACCACAGAAAAAAAAGATATATTATAAATTATTGACCACTTGCACTTCCGCGTCCAATATTGGCCTCATTTGGCTGGCCCAACGCCACCTCTATCCTTTAGACATTTCCAACAGTTTTACGACCCAAATAGAGTTCTTGTACACGCGGCTATAAACATTTGTGCGACTTTTGTCTCCCTAGCTAAGTGAACCAAAATCAGCCTTTCTCGTAGTAACAAATACACGTGCACAAATATTGGCCGTCGTATTTGGGAAGTGCGAAACCTAAGCTGCTTCTCTCCTAAACAATAGATTATATTTTTGCTCGATTCCCAAGTGAAGTATTTACTTTGAGCGTTAGATTTAGTTTATTTGATAGTAAAACGTTTTCAACAGTACCTGTCTCTGGTTAAAGTAGAAAACAGCGGTAGATAGGAAGTGTTTTCGTGTTTTAGTGCGTCATTTAGCTCTGGAGGCGGGCTTATAGTTTCAGATCCCTTTTATAATTCGATTCTCGATGTGCACACAGGGGAAAAATACTGGGCCGATATTCACGAAGCTGTTTGCATGTAATGTATAGTATAAATAGTGATTTATCTCCGCCCGCGTGCGATTTGTTTCGTTCAGAGATGGCGACGTGATAGCCGAGGGGTCGGCTATAATAAAAGCTGCTTTTCGATATCGTATACAGGGGTGGAAGCAGGGTCTAGCTTTTTGGAGCAGGCACGGGAGCAGCAAAAGTCTTATTTTGGAGCAGCTTTGGAGGAGCAAAAATCCCATTTTGGAGCAGGTTTGGAGCAATTTAGGGGCTACTTCGGAGCACTTTTGCTCGTATACGGTATACGAGCAAATAGCTTTGTAAATGAGGGTCCGTTTTCTACTTGCAATGCCAAAAATTGCTATTCCGGCAGTTATTATCATGGAAAAAATTACTGTCGGGCGGTCTACTTCATCTCGATTGATAGCAACGGGATGCTGGAATTGCGCCCAACTCCATTATCATGGGCAAACGTTAGTGGAAGTTCTTCTGTGGAAATAAAAATGCGAAACGCGGCGCTACCACGCGTATTTGAAGGCGGCTCTGAGCGGCCGCCGGCTCTAGCGCGGTCGCTTCCGTTCCCTCACGTACGTCACGTCCGGCCGCCGCTATGGCCGCCTTTTCTATTCAGTTTTGGTTCCGAAAACGCGAATGTCGCGAGCTATTTGCGTCGCGCGCGTTGATGTTTGAAGCGCAGTATTTTGCATTTCGAACCCTTTTTATATGAACTGTTAGGTGACATTATTTTTACGTTGTCGAAAATTTGAGTGCAGTTGGCCTTTAATGTACAGCTTAACGTACAATGTCATAGTATGGCGCTTCTTTGCACGTCGTAGGGCTTAACGTTACGGCTGCGTAGCGTTAAGCCTAAATATAGGCCCAAGCAGACAGATTGGCCAAGACACTCAGGTACAGCAACGTAGAGAAAAAACGCAAACGGGAAATGATGATGATAATGATGGTGGTGGTAGTAGTAGTAGTAGTAGTGGTAGTAGTAAACGTGCAGCAATTAGATATTCCGGCTTCCGCGTTCACTAAATCGTAAGGAGCGCTTAGGGACGATATTTACTACAACGTGTGGTGATATAAATTAAATTGAGTGCTGCAGTGCCCTTTCCGAGGTTTGAATTTCGGGTTGAGTAAGAGATACCCTTTTCCAGAGCATTTCGTCAGTGGCCATAACTGAGAGGTTTGTTATGCGGGGGTGTAATGGAGGGCGGGTAAATCATTGTTTAGGCTTGAGTATCCACAGCTAGCCTGCGACCCTACGCATTAGCCTTCACATCCTGCTGAGGCGAGCCATTGCCGATTCGGACGAAACCTACGACATGGGACACACAAGGCAAGGGCATTCCAGAAGCCTTGTGGTAAAAAAATGCGCAATAAACGAGCTATCTTGAACAGCTATACACGTGAAAGCAATAAGACGTATAGGTTTATCGCATGTTATGATAATGTAAAGAAAATTATATTAACTACCGTTTAGTGCAAATATTATTATGGAATAACGCATGTTGTGCCCTCTTTCCCGTCCATTGCGGCCGTTTTTCTGATGGAGGTGAAAAGCCAAAATGCCAGTTTGTGCGAGATTTCGGCGCACGTTAAAGATCCCTAGGTGGTCAAAATTATTAATCCGGATTCCTCCACTACGGCGCGCCTCATCGCCTGTGTAGTGTCGGCGCGTTAAGCCCCACAATCAATCAAGTATTGTGCCCTCGGAGGGCTCGGCTTCTATCTCTGATAAATGAGTCAGAAGTACCAGCTTTCAACGAGTAGGACCACGAAGGACAGCAACCGATATGAAGATTATAAAATTTTCAATGCACAGCCGTTCCTTATCTTTAATCTACGTCTCGCAAGACCAGCGGGATCCGTTCCCGGCCGAGACTGCAAAGCAAGAGGACGCGGTGTCTTTTTGCGACGATTGCATTGTTTTCCTCGGTTAGCAAGCTTCAGACCTATTGGCTGTTTAACTGCAAACGCGCGATATGTCTGCTTGCGGTAGAGTACCGCGATTCCAAACGAGTGAAAGAGTGCCTTAGCGACGGCGAAACATGCGAGACACCTTCGAGGAGTAAGCGACCATCCATTGTAATAGATGGACCCATTGGTGAGTTCTACTGCACGGGTTTTCAAAGGTGCCATTCGGAACGTGAGGAAATAATGAACTGGTTGACTGGTTAAACCCTTATGGCGGCCCAGCCGGAAGGAGGGAGCAGAGGTCCTTGTTGCTTTGGAACTTCTCGGCAGCGCGTTTTTCTTAAATGCACTGTAAAAGATATATATATATATATATATATATATATATATATATATATATATATATATATATATATATATATATATATATATATATATATAAAACAAAAATAAGATAAGGGTTGGCAGCCAAGAAAACCTCTGAGAGCAAAGGGGAGGTTGTGGTAGGTCATTGAAACAGATACAGAATATGGAAAGAAAGAAAGAAAGCGGAGAAAAAATGCCCGCCAGGTGGGATCCGAACCCACGACCTCCAGAATACCAGTCTGGTGCGATAACCACTACGCTACCGGCGGGGCTATTTTTCCCCTCCACCACTTTCTGGGTTCTACAGCCCAGACCATAATTCCCAACTGCCTTGTCTCCAGCCTGATTCTTGCCTACTTTAGCATTGAAGTCCCCCATAACTACGGTATACTGTGTTTTTACTTTAGCCATTGCCGATTCCACATCTTCATAGAGGCGTTCCACTGCTTGGTCGTCGTGGCTGGATGTGGGCGCGTAGCCCTGCACCACCTTGAGCTTGTACCTCTTATTGAACCTAATTACAAGACCTGCTGCCCTTTCGTTAATGCTGTATTATTCGTCTATGTTGCCAGCTATGCTTTTATTGACTAGAAATCCCACCCCCAGTTCTCTTCTGTCCTCTAGACCACGGTAACATAGGACGTGTCCATTTTTCAGCACCGTAAAGGCTTCGCCCGCCCTCCTAACCTCGCTAAGCCCTATTACATCCCATTTGCTGCCCTCTAATTCCTCGAACAACACCTCGAGACTTGCTTCGCTAGATAAGGTTCGCGCGTTAAACGTTGCCAGGTTCAAATTCCATTGGCGGCCTGTCCGGATCCAGGGATTCTTAGCACCCTCTGCTCCGTCACAGGTCTGACCGCCGCCGTGGTCAGTTGCTTCGCAGCCGCTGGGGACTAGGGGCCGAGGGTTAATTGGTGTATTCATGGGAGGTTGTGGCCGTTACTACACCAGGGTGGCCAATCCTGCTCTGGTGAGGGAGTGCATTACCGGAAATGGTCGCCGGGGTCAGGCCGCACCCCAAGCCCCTTTGTGCAATTCCATCAATACGCGGATTTTTTCTTCTTTTTTTTTAATCCGGTGGGAATTGTCCGGCACCGGGTTTCGAACCACGGTCCTTCTGCACGCGAAGCGGGTGTTCTACCTCTACGCCATCGCTGCCTCTTTGATATATATATATATGACAGCCCAATTAGGAGATTTTGCTGAGATGAAAAAACAGCGCGAAAGACAGGACTACGCGAGACCACAGCGCCGCGTGGTGTCGCGTGGTGTCTACTCTCACACGGTGTCTAGTTTTTTGTGCAATTTTAATGTTTCTGAAATGGGGCGAAACCCTTGCTCAAGCTATGACTACATTACAGTTTTATGTTGCGGCAACAGGCACTTCTTAACAAAACGCGAGATGGGGTCAGGAATAAAGAAGGACGTTAGATTACTACTGGAAGCCGAGAAATGGTCGTGAATGACACCTTAGATCCATGCTTGGAAGTCTCCAGGAGGTGGCCCATTCTGAAGCAAGTACCTATGGCTAAATTACGATTGGTTATTCCTAAAAAAGTGTATGCTAATATAGATCCCATGTCCCCTGGGAGGGAGGTATGCCAGAGAGAGAATAGCCACTGAATGGACGAAGCACTTCAAGATCACGGGGCCAGCAATGCAACTACAAGGGACACTTTCATGCAGTGTGTAACAGTGGTAACACAAATCACGTCAACACGTTGGATTTCATAAAGAGTTGTCTCTCTCTCCAAGGGCAATGAGAGCGCAAAATAACACCTGTCGAGCAGATGGCCGTAGTAGCAGATCGCTGTAGTAGTAGTAGTAGTAGTAAGTATTGCTGAATGAGGCGGACTTGGCCTTGCATAGCTCCCGGCAATTGCTCCGCCTAATCGTCCCCAATACGATATCAGAGACTCTCAAAGTCAGCACACCTCACTTAGTCCTAAAATAACACACACGCAATGTCACCACTCCTCACTTAGTCCTGTGGACTGCAAGAATCCGAGTAGGAGATGAGACACATCTCTTCGCACAATCCAGTGGTGCCTAGGAAAAATAATGTCCTCCGATGTAGCATGGGGCACTCCTAACTTCTGGAGGTCACAAAAAAATTCGTCCGTTCAGGGTTGGTTTTGGAGCAGTTAATAATAAATTGATCACTATCACCAGCCACACAGCACTAGGGGCACAAAGGGGATGAAACAATGTTGATTTTATGTAGCCAAGCTGGTGTACGGGCTGAGTCTGTTCTTACTCGGGGGAGCAGGCAGGCTTCGGCTCTCTTCAGGCCTTTCGTCATGACTGGTTGATGTACTGGTCGCTACAGCTGCCTAAAGTGCACACGAACGGTCTCTTTCTGTATGCGTTGGAAATCGCACCGCGTTTGCACCGTCCTTGTAGATGATAAGGCGTCCTTGGCTAAGCTGTCAGCACGTTCGTTTCCCGCTACACCGACGTGCGACAGGATCCACTGGAATTGCACGGTGAAGCCTTCATGCTTGAGCCGCTTTAGTAGAACTAGGGATCGCTGACAGGTATTTTCAACAGGTATACACCGCTGCGGCAGGTGAAGGCCAGACTTTGAATCGCTGAACATTGCGACCTTTAGTAATCGCTGCTAGACGGCTCCACAGTCACCTCTCTGTCCAAGCGAGTACACTTTATAAGAACATTTACCAATTTAATTATTAATTAATTAATCAATCAATGAACTGATAGATCGATATCTTTTATTTGGTATCAACTGCAACACAGATACCAGGGCAAAGACAAAAAGCCAGAGAAAGGAGGCTTGACAGGGTCTGTGGCCTTCACGTAGAACGGTACAGAAAAAATGTACGTAAGTACATGCTAAATGGTAACAAACTTATATGCACAGTTGAAATTTCATCCAGCAAGTATTTTTTATCAGTACGGGCGCGAATACACACTTCAGAAAGAAAAATGAGTGCTTCTTTATAACACCAATTTCACGTAAAGGATATCTACTGAACTTAAAAGCTTCCTAGCACAGTTGTTTATTACCTTAAAAGCTTCCTAGCACAGGAACTGTGAATTCTGGGTCTGTGTCCTTCGTTACGATCTTCAAGGTTGCACCATGAGCAGAAAAAGACCAATCCACAGTGCCCATGCAGAACTCTCTCGGTAGTGGTTTATCTCACTTCGTCTGTAATGGTCCACAGCTCCGTTCCGGCCCTACTTAGACTACGGGTCCTTCTGTTCCATATTAAAGGTGCTACAAACAACTACTTCTGCTACCACAATGGAGAAAAAAAGTATTTGAGGAGGGGTATTTGAGCGCTGGGCTGGGACAGCGCGGGCGGGCGGCGCGTTAATGTCACTGTCTGGCGAGGAGGAAATGCAGCTTGCGGAGCAGCACACCAGATGACGCGTCAAGCGCGTTCCTATAGTTTACATGTTCTCCAACGAACGCGACGCACAAAACTCGTAATATTATCGAATATATTGAAACATTGACAGATTTCTTTCTGTAAAATCCCTAAATAAAAGTGCTGGACAGTTTAGCAGCAGTTCTTAATGAATATTGCCCTAGTTACAAGCCGTACCGCGCTTGAAACGAAGTACTAGAAGAAATCCCGGAGCAAACGACGTTTGCCGACGTCGCCTGCTCGCCACAAGTGGTTCACTCTCGCCGCTCTCGCCTCTCAGATTTGCGCACGCTTTTCATTCTGCCCAGGCAGGGCGGCGAAGTTAGGACAGCCTAAATATGAGCTAATGACATAGAGGATAAGAACCATCATTCACTGGGATTAATAGCTTCTCAACCACGTGTTTTTTATTGTACGTTCCACGTCGTAAAATATGAAAGCCCCTTGGTCTAACGACAAACATGTTTGAAACCCGAAGATTTCTTCCCCCGCAAACCGACTCCAATAAAAGTTTAGTCACGTGAGGGATTCGAAAGCCCGCGGCGGGCGTTTTCCCTCTGGCGCCTCGCAACAGATGGCGCGTCTGTGCCGTGCCCGGCGCCGTGACTTTATCACGCCGCCGGAGCAGGCCCTGTTGCGCCTCCTCAATAATTCTTGCTCCGGGACTACTACTACTACTACTACTACTACTACTACTACTACTACTACTACTACTACTACTACTACTACTACTACTACTACTGTTACTGCTGCTACTACTACTACTACCATAGCCATTTTGTCAAACTCGCTCAAGCATGGCTCAGTCGCCGTAATTTTGCATTTTGAATGTACTTTGTTATCACATTTTTCACAATGTGGAAAAAATGAAGCAAATTTTATAGAATCCCTCAAAACTGTCTTACGAAGTTTGTAAGCTCCACAGGAACTTGTAAAGTTCCACAGCAGGTCAAAATGATTCTGACCTGCCGTCGTATATAAACGTATTACCTCAAAACAGTCGAACAATGTATTCGTGTATTGGTCATTTGATCGCTGCGCGCGAATTTGGGAATTTCGAATTAATTTCAGAATTTTAGTGATGAGCTTGCAAACTGTGACTGTTAATTGATTGAGAATTGTGATACCATTTTTGCTGCTGACGCAAGGCATGTTCGTTTCCACCTGCCGAGTTGAATCGTATCTACCATTTGCAAAGTGATATTTAAATTATAAAATGCCATTTAAAATTTCAGCTTCCCTCCACTTTTCGAAGAAGGATGAGCAACGAATTGAGCGAAGTGCAAGGAGGGCGCGAAACAGAACACGTTTGTTTGTAATGTGCGATTGAGCATATTTGCTAGATAGTTACCTGAATGGAATTCAGAATGCAGCCTACCATTGTCCCTGAAGGAGAAAGTGTATGACAGCTGCGTCTTACCGGTACTCACCTACGGGGCAGAAACTTGGAGGCTCACTAAGAGGGTTCAACTTAAATTGAGAACGACTCAGTGAGCAATGGAACGGAAGATGATAGGTGTAACATTAAGGGACAAGAAGAGAGCGGAGTGGTTCAGGAAACAAACGCGTGTTAAGGAGATATTAGTAGAAATTAAAAAGAAATCGACGTGGGCAGGGCATGTAATGCGAAGGCAAGATAACCGTTGGTCATTAAGGGTAACAGAGTGGATCCCTAGAGAAGGCAAGCGTCGCAGGGGGCAGCAGAAGGTTAGATGGGCAGTTGAGATCAAGAAGTTTGCAGGGATAAATTGGTCGCATTTAGCACAGGACCGGGGTAATTGGAGATCCATGGGAGATACCTTTGCGCAGCAGTGGATAGGCTGGTGATGCTGCTGCTGCTGATGATGATGATGATAAATTTGGAAGGAGTACAGTTTTATCCTGCGGACAAACACGGGACCGTCCGTTTTCCTCCCGCGTCGTGCCATCTAACTGTCGGTGCAAAACTCCAACCCAAACCACTCGACCACGGAGGACAGAATTCTTTCGAAATCTTCCAAATCTTTCAAGTCGAAATCTCTCACCAGCACAACGGGCATTTCATCGGTGAGGGCATGAAGCCTAGCTGCGCGCGCACCCCCCCCCCCCCCCCCCCCACCCTCAACTCCCCTTTACCTGTGCATGCACAAAGATGATGTGAGCGTGCTTAGACGTTAAAGGCAACGGCCAGACGTCGCTCAGGAAGCCCTTCAAGCTGGACAGGAAAAACACCGGCTAAAACGTCATTCCAGGAGCCCTGAAGAGAAAAAACACAAAATAGTTCATGCGAGCGAAAAAAATGTCAGTTCTACGCCGATTTGTCCCCCGCGGCGGTATGAGGACACCGAGGGGGAAAAAGCATCTGGATAATGTGAAAAGTCTAGAATTGTTTAAATTCCATGGGTTACTGCACCTGGGCATTGCACAATACAGCAAGGTCTCTACGTGCCGACATCAGCTGCCAGCTTTTGTGCTGCTGGCGATAGTTTTGACGCCTACTGCGATGGCAACGGCACTGAGAGCGGACAACGGACGAAAAAGTAAACAACGGAACGTGTTTTTCTCTCAGACAGAATGAAAAGAAACAAATTCTAGAAGGCATTGATAATCACGATAACAGCTGATACTGGTGGAATGCCTTCTTCGTCGATGGACTTCATTGAATAGGAAAAACAGCGAGTGTCTGGCCCTGAATAAAGTGTAGAATTAAGCTTTGCAAACGTTACTGGGTTCAACACACCGCAGCTACACCACGGCTATGAGGCTGGGCGTAGTGGAGAGCTCCGAATATAATTTGGACCAGCTGCCCAAATGTCAACACACTGGCATTTTTTAAATGTAGAGCATTTCAGTAACTCATGATGTCACCCGCGTTGGCGTCCGTAGTCCGCGTCCGCATCGCTCCCCCTACACTATATAAATACTTGCCGGCGCCAGGTTTCGATCCTACGACTCTGCGGGCGCAACGCAAGGTGCACGGTACTCTACCAACTGAGCCACAAAGCCGACACAGAACGGAAGGTTACGAACGTGCCTTATATCCTTGACTCATTCAACCGTCGGCCAGAGGTGCGCCCTCTCCCCCGCGTCCTCCTCGCCTTCTCTCCGCTCGCAACGCCCTCTCTCGCCGCGTTCGGTTCGGGCGCACAACAGGTGGGGACGTGCGCAACACCCTCTCTCGCCGCGTTAGGTTCGCGCGCAAGAACAGGTGGGGCGCTCGCATCGCGCTCTCTCGCCGCGGTCGGTTCGCGCTTAAACCACATATGTCGTTCGCGCGCGCTGCGGTCGCTAACATCTGTGGCGTGATCGTGACGTCAGCATCACGCGTTCGCGTGGTGGTGATTTCGGCGCTATAACACTCTCTCGCGAGGGGCATTGGATTGGATTCGATTGGATTGGCTTGGATTTGCTTGGATTTGGATTGGATTGGATTAAAGTGGATTGTGTTGGATTGTGTTGCGTCATAGCCGCGCCACGTTGCGTCATAGCCGCTCCACGTTGCGTCATAGCCGCGGCAGGGGGTTCACGGCACGTTTCACCATCGACTTCATCGACAATGTCTACGCTGGAAGACAACAATTACAACAACAACAACCAATACGTAATCCATACGACTTGCAGGCGCGCCCCCCCACAGAAATGCTCTGCATTTGATCGTGCCCCTCGCGAGGGGGATGTTTCTTCTTTTTTTCTTATTGCCTCCACCTGAAAAGACACCCCGCAGCCGAAATCGAACCCGCCTCCTTGGGTTCAGCAGCACAGCTCCCTATAATTTAGTTTTGCAGGAAGCATAACGGAAATTAAGGGCTCACCTATGCTTAAAAAATGATGGAAGTCCACAATAACGCGCAAGACTTGAAGGTAGCGAAGCTGTACGCAACCTTCACGACCATCACGACTGTTAAAGTCCACGATTGCAGCCGGTTCGCTTCTTCTCCGCTGCCGCAACGGCCTTTACTCCATCTTTGTTGCTAAAAGTGTGAACTTCCTTCATTTTTTTTTTTTTGGAAGTGATAATCATTGGACATCACCTTGTAGGGGCGTGCGCTATAACGTGTCTTTCTCGTTCCGAGCAACTGTTGCCACGATTACGGTGAACGCTGGAGTCTTTTTTTTTTTTTTTTTGGAAAGGGGGGGGGGGGGGGCAATCTTGGTCGATCTCCCTAAATGGGTAGGCTTGGCTTGACAAACGTGCGCAGAAGACACTAGGCGGTCGTCACGAGGCACGCACACAGGAGCGCTAGGCATTTTCTTGGTTTCGGTAACTGCCGGGCGGTCACCGCGAGGCCCCGACTCACTTGCGCGCGCTCGGAAATTTCGTGGTAGACACGAAAAATTAGAATTTCTCTTAAAAACTGTCTGTAGGATTCCTCAACGATGGCTGTGTTTCAATGCGAATTATTGTTCGGCTTAGGAGCATGGATATAACCTCACAGACATCCAGAGATAAAGATACCTGGATCCTCACAAGAGCCATCTAGTACGAGACGTACGGGTAGTTCGCGAGCGTGCGTTTGTACGTTAGGGCTTCGTGCGCTAACAGCAGCAACTATCAGGTATTCGAGTGCACACTTGTGATAGGAGGCCAGACACGTAGATAGACCGGCTTTCAAGTAAAGCAGTCGTTCAAATAATGTTTTTTCGAGTAAGGTGTTACTGTGTGCGTCACCGCAAACCAGCCAGAATTTGTGTTTTGCAATATGAAAGACAGTTGGCTCTGTGCTTAGTTTCTCTGGAATGCCTGTCAGCTTCTTGATATTATTGCAGGGGTACAGTTTTTATTTCTTCAGCGGAAAGTTTATTTCCGTCCGCTACACGCTCTGCTTCTGCGTCTTCGATAAGTAAGTTTTTATCGCCTGTGCATTCATGACTTCTTTTTCGCATTAATTCCAGAGCGTATTTCTGCATAACCTGTGCAGTCTCGTGTTTTCTCGGGGAAAAGCGTACAGCTAGATTAACAGAGTTAGAACTTCCAATTATTTTCCTACAAACAAACGCATGACGGCGAACTCCTCTGCCACAAAAATAACCGCATAGAGATCATGCAGAACAAGGAGGGCTCCGTTATCTCCAAGGTCAATCTGGTTGTATTATGGTGATAAGAAGTAGCGGAAAACTTTCCTTCCCATGCACTGCATTTCTTATCGGGGCCTGCAGGCGTGTGCGGCTGCATAGCACTAGCAAGCTCTCAGGGCGGCATTGAAGCACCGAGCTTTAACCGTTATTCCAAGGAAGGCTGATTTCTGAAAGCTTGCCTCGAGATTACGGCACGTGCATGCCTTTTTCTACCGCCTAACGTTGTGAAGATGAGAAAGGGAGTTTTGAGTCCCGTTACAGAGCGGCCTTAAAGGGCTTCCCGTTCTTAATGCTCCCTGACATGAAAATAAATAAACTGCAGTATACCATAATATGTAGACATTTGAGATAACAAAGACAGCACTCAAGTGATGTACTACATCTGGTGTTGCCAGGGAGGACTGCGGTGCACTTCTCCACGTGAGAATGACTGCCGTCGACGCCGTCGACAACGTTGCGATAGTATTTCCTGGACTGTTTATGCGCATTTTCTGCAGACAAAGATGTCTCGCGCAGTTACCTACCTATAGGGCGAATGATGTTCGCGGTTCCTAGGAGCAAAACGTTAACTCTAGCATGTCGATGATGACGTCGACGAACTCAGCCGGAGAACTGTGAACGATCTGACCGCCGAGTTCATTCAGCTGTACTTCAAGCACATACTTAGCATTAACTCTGTACGTACCCAGAAAGAGCGCCATTTGGCCGGTCTTCCTTTAAATCTAGGAAACTAGTTTCATGCACACTGCTAGCAGTATTTCTGAAGAAAAGTTTGACATCCACCTGAATGCAGCTAAACGGCTACACTTCGAGTTGCTGATCACTACGCTATCGCACTACAAACTGCTAGCCTCCTGGTTAGCTCAGTCGGTACAGCGACTGCTCCAGTTAAGCGGTGGTCCCGGGTTCAAATCCTGGACCAGGACGAATTTTTCTTCAACTGCGAAGTTTCTGAAAAAGCTCTATAGCTTTCCTTTGTAGCCGTTTGGCTGCATTCAGGTGGATGTCAAACGTTCTTTCATAGAAACTTACTCCACCTTGGGGATTTCCCCTAAATCTGGTCGATTAATGCTAGCAGTATTGTTTGGTTCTGAGTTGTCAGAAAATTTTATTATAGAAAAGACCAGTAAAAACTGCGTAACAAACTTACTTCTTAATAGCTGCTGTGAACCGAAAGTGCAACATGTAGTAAAATAATTAACTGGGATGGCGCGAGGCCTGGTTATACTCGGGTACTACTTAATTAAGAACAGCAGCGGAAGTTGCCGCTGTGCCTCACCACCGCAGCCGGATGGTACACCGCGTGGCGCAAGTAGTGCGTCACTAGGAGTATTTCGAACATGGTACGAGCCGTTTCCGTGATTTTTTTACCTAATATGCTGATAAATTACTGCAGCAACGACAAGCAAAGTACGTGAGAAAAGGCAGACGATATCCCGCATTTATGGCAATCTCATTTCAAAACGCGCGCGCCCATTGACATGCGGGTCCGCCGCTTAGGCGGGGGGATACCGTACATGAGCTATTACTAACTCCTTCCCGAGTATAGCAAAAGGAAGGTTGGGAGCCGGGGGGGGCGGGGGGCGGGGGTAAGCATGGCTTCCTATGGATGCCTTGCAGGCGAAACTCGCCTGAGTGTCTCTGTGGCGTCAGTTGGTGGCCGTGTCCAGCCTTCGTAGGTCATCACGCTCGTGGTCCGATGATCTTCGCCGATCACCTTAATATTCTAGCATTTGCAAAAGAGGTGACTCCCGTCAGGAGTCACTTAACGTACCACTTCACTGGCGCTAGTGATGACGAGCTGTCGTGATCGCTTCGTTGACGCCGTCAGAGCCGCAACCGGATGATTCGCAGCAGGAAGCCCCAGCGCAAACTCAGCCTAATCTCTTATCTTCCGATTGGACCTGAGTAACGCTTCATGCTGTCAGTGTGCTGTCTTCGCGACGAAGTGTACGTCTTCTTCGTGTCTGTTACCGTAAATGTTCCAAGCGCAACCCCTCAAACGATCTTCTTTTTGGACCGCAGGTTAAGTCGGTGGACGGCGACGATGCCAGTGCCTCCAACGGACCCAAAGGAATCTCCCTCTTCTTGGCGACCGTGTTCGTTGTCGGTGGCGTCGCGGGAATCGGAATTTTGGCGCTACCGCAGTCCATAGAGCAAACAGGTGAGTCTATACGTTCCACTGAGCTTACCCCGGGTCGCTGCTCTAGAATCGCTTGCAGGGTTACAAACATCGCAGGGACGACCGCTTTGTAGCATCGCAGAATAAGAACACGTGGAATGTTTGGGGTTCCCCCTCTCCGGCGCATGCATGTGTACATATACATGTATATATTGTAACGATCGAGGAACGGCAGCCATAATCGACGTAACATCACCAGCGCTGTTACACAGCAGTGATTTAGAAGGAACAGGCAGTGGAGCAAGTTACCTTCATGCGAGCCTGCATCATCATCATCAATCATCATCAGTGTGTTAGCACCCAATTTATATATATATATATAGGAGGTCCCGCTACAGTCTCCGACCATGGGACCTCCTTCTGTATATAACCCCCATGTATCATTTTGCGATATTAATAAATTGGTTTATTGATTGAATGATATATATATATATATATATATATATATATATAAGAAAAGAAAACTTTGAACAAGGTAAAAGCACGATTGTTGCCGACGTTTCAGCAAAGAGACTTGCTTTCGTCAGGGCAATCTCTCGCCTGGCTGGCAGGCTTTATATAGCGGTAGGTCCCCAGGTGAGAGGGGAGAAGGAAAGAAGGAAGTGAAATGGAGAAAGCGGATTGGTTTAGGATTATGTCGGGGGAGATATTGAGGGGCAAAGAAGGTTGTATGGTTAAGCCGCGAAGTAGGTCACAGGGAAGTCCCACGACCTCCAGAATACCGGACTGGTGCGATAACCATTACGCTACAGGGGGGGCTATTTTTCCCCTCCACTTCCTGGGGTATTTATGTCAATGTAATTTTTTTCCTGTGCTTGGGGGTGGTAGCCAGCGCCACTCCGACTTCTCGGGGCGACTTATTCTGGAGGTCGTGGGTTCGGATCCCACCTGGCGGGCGTTTTTTCTCCACTTTCTTTCTTTCCAAATTCTTTACCTGTTTCTATCACCTGCCATATCCTCCCCTTTGCTTTGCGAGGTTTTCTTGACTGCCAACCCTTATTTCTGTCTTATTTTCAACGAGCCCCTCATTTCTAATTCTGATTCGCTACATGCATAGCGAGGGCCTCTGTTCTGGCAGTCTTGGTGCCATAGGGAGCTTAATAGGGTTCAACGCTGGTCGACCACTCTCGACATGTCGTAGACACTCGAGTCACGGCCCGGGGGTTAAAAAGAAGGTCCCCTTCACCCCGAGAAGTCGGAGTGGCGCTGGCTACCATCCCCAAGCACCGGAAAAAAATTACATTGACATAAATACCCCAGAAAGTGGAGGGGAAAGATAGCCCCGCCGGTAGCGTAGTGGTTATCGCAACAGACCGGTATTCTGGAGGTCGTGGGTTCAGATCCCACCTGGCGAGAATTTTTTCTCCACTTTCTTTCTTTCCAAATTCTTTATCATTTTCGATCACCTACCATATCCTTCCCTTTGCTTTCCGAGGTTTTCTTGACTGCCAACCCTTATTTCTGTCTTATTTTCAACGAGCCCCTCATTTCCAACTCTGATTCGCTATATATATATATATATATATATATATATATATATATATATATATATATATATATATATATATATATATATATGTGTGTGTGTGTGTGTGTGTGTGTGTGTGTGTGTGTGTGTATATGGGTATGAGCCGGAAGTATCTGGCAATCATCATCGGTGTGCGTCTGTCTTTCGCGTCTACAACTCAGTTGTGGTTAAAGCTCATTTCGATATGTAATAGTAGGTATTTCTTGGATGTTGCTCCTGACAGGGGTCCAGTTAATATTGTAGCGATCAGAAGGCAGTATACCCTGTGTTCTTCGCGCCGGTCCCCCTGCATTTGTGGACCCGTGCAGTTCCATAAATACCAGGGACTAATAAGAGGCACCAATTTCAAGTGAAGTTCACAAACTGTTTTTTGCTGAAGCACGTAGGATTGTGAAAAGAGGGTATCGCCAAAAGTGGTACGTAAGGATACCACGAAGGCTGTCCACCCCTTAGGTTATGCGCCTGTGTACCATGCACAGCTTTCAGAGCTTTTAAAAATTGCCATGAAAGAGAGAGAAAAGTTTATTGGCAGGAGACTTCCATCAGTACTCCGGAAAAGGCATCTATTTAATGACTTTTTTTTTTTCAGATTGTAAAAGTGAAGTGCCGTAGAGGTAAAGAGAAACGGACTATATAAAGGGGCACCGCCCTCAGCTCATGTCGTTTTGAGAGCACGTTTCGCGACAGAAACAGAAACACGCATTTTTATGTCGCTTCAAAAAAGGAATACAGCGAGAGAGAGAGAGAGAGAGAGAGAGAGAGAGAGAGAGAGAGAGAGAGAGAGAGAGAGAGAGAGATAGAGAGAGAGAGAGAGAGAGAGAGATGAGTCTTTATTCGTGGCCGGCGGGCTCTAGGCCTGTTAAGGGAGGGGGGAGGAAGTAAGTTAAAAATGTGTGTAAAGTAGAAAGAGTTCTTGAATGGGTAGCATTTTTCCTTGTTCGATACTTTGCCCATGCCAAGGGGCGTGTTCCAGCGGACCATAAAGGGGACATAAAGACAAAATACATATTTGTTTTACTCAAAAGATTTGGTGTTTTATAGTGCCCCTAGCGCTTGTCCGACAGCAAACGATGCTTTATTCACTGAGAAATGAAGCAATTTAAGCCAAAATTTTGATTCTCCCGCTGAATCGTGTGTTTCTTAACGTCTGACATGACGTATCCAGGGCCGGTGCTTAAGCGAACGTTAGTATGCTGACTATAGACCTGCAACAAACAGAAAAACACCTTGTTTACCGTCAGTCCTCCTAGATGGCGCCACCATACCGCTCAGGACTGCTGTCCACCCTTGCTATGTTTTCGACCAGATTTGTACCTGGCTAATTTTTGCGACAGTTGATAGCACTCGTTTCGTCAAACATTGGGTATTCGCGACAAACAGGATCACAGAAGGCAATCTTGCTTATGCCAGTGGGTGAGTGTAAGCTCAATGAGCCGGACGGCTGTGAAGCTATAACCGGCGTAGTGCGCGCAGTACGCTCTATCGCTTGTATGTTTACGTGTGCCTTCGTAGCTTTCATTGTTTACACCACCATTCTTACTGCTATTAAAATAATACGCATTAAATTTTGTGGGGAGCGCTTCGGCGCCCCTCGCCACGAGCTCTCTCCTCGGGCCCTCTCCGCCGCCGGTCACCCACCGGCCACGCATGGCCTCCAAGATTCCCCCGCGGACACTTTGCTGCCGCG
This sequence comes from Haemaphysalis longicornis, assembly GCF_048455015.1. Taxonomy (NCBI): domain Eukaryota; kingdom Metazoa; phylum Arthropoda; class Arachnida; order Ixodida; family Ixodidae; genus Haemaphysalis; species Haemaphysalis longicornis. The sequence continues at coordinate 74,661,769 of NW_027526407.1, forward strand.
GGACCTGGGGACGTCGGGCCCCGAGAGATGGCGCTGGCGGACACGGAGCAGAAGCAGCGATGGGGAGGAGCGGGCGGTGGGGCTGAAGAACCGCGCGCGGGGACTCGAACTCGGGACGCGAAGTGTTCTTGGTTGGCGTGTCTGTGTGTGTATGCCCGGACGGGCGACAGCGCGTTGGAAGATGTAAGTAAAGAGTTCTTTCACGCAACCGCAGTGTGCCTCATTCCTTGGCATGCCGTAGAGAGCAGGCCCACAATTTAAGCGCAAATACCCCGTTCTGCCAGCTTATAATCCCTGCCTAACTTGCGTTTGCTTTAGACGGCCTCAGCCAATCACACAGCTGCCCATAATACGTCATAGGTTCTAGTGCGGGAAATGAACTACTGGGTTGCATGGCCATTCTCCTATTCGTAATTATTCAGCTAATTTGAGTGAAGCTTGAGCTAAAATATGAGATCAGTGCTGTTCTAACGAGGCAATCCTTCGACTGAACCAAACTTGCATCTTGTCATTGTGGCCCCTTTACGCAAAGCCACGCGCACTTCGGCTGATTTTATCAATGTGTGAGCAACAGGTGGGGCCGTGGGGAATTTTTTTGTGTGTGTCGCTTGGCAAAGCCGCGTCGATCGGTAAACAGAGCGAGCGACAGCAGAGCACAGAACTAGAGTGGAAAGAGCGCGAAAGGTGTGGTGCTTGCGAGATGGAAAACAGCTTCTTTTGCAACGGTGCCGTCGTTGCGATGTTGACGTGAAGGGAAAGCGCGGTGCTCCACCTGCCTCTGCACCGCCTCGACAAGTCCCGTGACTCCCGCCACTGCTTGCACGTGGTGTAAAAAAGAGTGTGCAGCCGTTGCAGGGCGGCAAAGCGGGAAAGCCGAAGCAAGGCTTCCTGCTTCGTGTCAGAAACGTGTCGGAAAATGTACTCATTGAATGGATGAAAAACCAGCGGTAAACACAGGACACAGTAGGAGAAAACGAAGGGACAAGGTGGCACTAACAACTGAACGAACAAGGCACTTGAAAGCTTAGAAATACCTTCCGGCAACAGCATTGCGCATGTGGGAATAGTCATGCATCGCATGAACGGAATGTTATCAAGCAACCACAGCGTTTTGAAATCTCAGCTCTTTGCTAGGCAGGAGCAATGACGTGTCACTGACGCAATTGCTTCCCCCTTTCATTACCCTTTCATCCGTTAAGCCTTAATAAGATCAAAACATGTTCTGGGCTGTGTTGCGCATGCGCAGTGACATCTTCCTGTCGACTGCGCCAATTATAGGGCAGCTTGCACAGCCCACTGATACAATGGCAGCACCCAGGACGAAGATAAAAGAGTCTATAGAAAGCCTCCAAAATTTCCCTTTGGGTTTTGTACTCATGTACTCATTCTGCGGCTGAGACTGGACGAATGTGGTGAATCACTGGCCAAAACGTTTCTTATCTAGATCTAGATGCGTGGTCTTCTAATCGAGGAGGTTTATTTTAGGTTCCCACCGGCAGGAAAGTTACCACCGGCAGTAGCGTCAGTCGCCGCCGCGTCATTGCGTGCAAAGCCGGATCGCTCTCCGTCAATGAGAAAAGGATTGAGACCGGCGAAAACCGGACAACGGAAGGATTGCATGATTGAACCCAATAATATTGCAGACGGTCTTCGCAACACCGTACGCCGATCGTAACAACAGTAAAATCAAATTCGTGAGCCGTCCAGTAACACTTACAAGGAACCCCTGTGTGTATTTCCAGGTTGGTCGGGCATATTCCTGATCATAGCATCGGCGTTCGCCTCGGGCTACTGCGGCTGGAGGCTGGGAGCCTGCTGGACCATATTGGAGGAGCGCTGGGACATGTACAGGGGACACGTACGAGACCCCTACCCGGCGATTGCTTTCCGGGCGTACGGGAAGTACGCAAGGTGCGACACGCTTTTGCTTCTCTGTTGCCATCACACATAGTTTCTTTCTATGTACACTAGAGAGGAATCTGGCGCCAGCGACCGACTATGCGGTTCATATCGAGGCCGCCTGTGTAGTCGTGGAGCGCCATTCATTTCATTCATTCATTCATTCATTTTTATTTCTTCAAACATGGGTTTACAGAAGACTGAAGAGATCATCTGGGCCCTTAGCAGTAATGCTAGTGCCGGGCCCATGCAGTTGATACATTTATAACATTTCAAGCACTCAGTTACACTACATGTAGAAACGAAAGAATACAAAAAAAAGCAAACTATAGCATACGCAAAATATACGGTTTATAGCATGACACAAAGAAAATATCTCGTAAACACAATGAAACAATACTCGCGTACAGAGTTCATCAGATATTAAACACAGGAATTATACCAGAAAACATATATTTGAAAAAAACGTTACGAAAAATGAATGATTTCTTGCGTACACAGCTGATTATAAAGTAAAGTTTCGGTGATTAAATAAGCGATGTAAGCTCCTTACATTGCATGTTATAATTGCACATTGCACATTACATTATAACGTGCGCTTGCATTATTTTTGTCATTGGCTTGTATCGAAACGTTTTGGTGGCCGTATATTCGAACAGTGCCACAAAAACACAAAGAGTGGCGTCTTATAATATAAGTGGAGAATAGTATGGGCTAGTTAGTTGGTCGTGTTTTAAAGGTAAGGAAAAAGGAAGTAAAGCGTATTTTAGCCGGAACGGTTCTGCCTACTGTTCTTCAGGTCAAGCTGTCAGTCAACAACGATGTTAATATTTTGGGGGAAACTCATTAGAGAGCCTTATTTTATTATTTTACCATTATTTCAAATAATAAGCTGTTCGAAGAGCTTGGAAATGTTTTTGAGCGTGCCTATGACAACGTCGCCTTCGGGGTGAACCGGTGCAGCGACCGTCAGCTACAGTGTAACAAAACTTGTTGGTGAGGAAGTTGGTTCATACTTGAAGAAAAAAGAAAACGTGGCGTTAAAAAGTCGTGGACGAAGACAAGATAGGACGGACACAGGCGCCCGCATCTGTAGAATCTTGTCTTCGTCGAAGTACGTTTGGTTTCTTTTTTTTTTCTTTTTTTTTCATCAGCTACAAGCTTCGCGGTGGTATATTACCCGCACAGTCATACGTTCCTTCGGCTCCGGCATGACCAACGTTAGGTACGATCACGCACTGCCTGCTCTTTCACCGAACATGCAGTTGCCACAGCTCACTGCTTCCACAGAACAGGGTCGATTTCGGCTACCTCGTAGCTCGTAGACGTGTGAATGAATAGTGAAGAAAGCAAATCCCCAAAACCGCTTAAGAATCCAATTGCCATGCCAAGCCCAAACCAGAAGCGGTGGTCTTGCCATAACCCCCCACGACATGGAATCCCAGGGGAAGTTTCCTCTCTAGTATACTTACTAAGAAATCGGGCGAGAGGACAGCCCAGACTGCCTTCTGTGCGGTTGTCCTGAGACTATCGAACATTTGCTTAGTGCTTGTCCAAAGTACTCGAGTGAGCGAATGAACCTTGAGACAGCTTTACTACGCTTGTACACTCGCCCTCTGTCCGAACAAAAGATTTTGGGCACGTGGGCTGACAACAGGAACCAAAGCCTAGCCGTTAAAGCCCTGCTAACATTTCTTGGTGACTCCTCTTTGGATTCTCGCCTCTAGGTGTGACAAAATTGAACAGACTGCGAAATAATGTCTGAGCAGTTTAGTTTTTTTTTTTTTCATGGATGATAGTCATGTGCTTAAAAGTGAACTGTTGTCATCTGATTCAGCGCCCCGTTGTACGTGAGACGTTTATTGGTTTACTGCTTGTACATAGTTCATTTGTCGCTTTCATTGTCATTCCCAATACCTTCCATATTCATTCCTTTCTCTTTCTGTCCCCAGTACCCTCCCCCCAGAGGGAAGTAGCAGGCCCAAGATCCATTTCTCAGGCCGACCTCTTCTCCTTTTTCAATAAACATTTACTCTCTTTCTCTTCTCCTTATGCCATCAACACATTACCTGCGCTATCATCATCATCATCATCCCTACTGCTACGGTATTGAGCCTCTGGTTGCCCAACGCAGCACAAAAGTTCCTTCCTGCAACCTTCAACAGCACCTCTCCTCTGTCGGATCGTTTCGCTCGCTGAGAGTTCTATTTTTAAGCGGAGTGCTAAGAACTAGTCTCCTATGCAAAAAGGAAAGCCAAACAAGAAAACGCCGATAGTATTAGCCTTGATTTCTGCCATTACAGTTTGAAGAAGCCAGGAAATTTGAAAACTGAGAGCACTTACGGGACACACAAGATAACTTGCACTTCGTCCTTCTTATACCCCCAGCTGGCTCATGCCCTGTCGAAAAGTGAAAATTAAACATGAAAGGAAAACTGAGCCAAACAATTTCACATGTAAGAGAAGAAAAGAGGGCTTCCAAAAAAAATTGAACTCAGCAGTAGCCATAAAGAAGCCTCTTTGATATGCAGTCTGGCATATCCCGGAGTACCTTAAATGTGTTGCTGCATTGTGGGCATATGCTTTAGTAACGCTTGCGTACTAAACCCCAGCGCAGTCCTTTAAACAAAGAGCATATGCTGTCTGAGATGCATTTTCAGAAGGATTATCAGGCACTAACAAGTTGAAGAAGACCCGTGTCCTGGACCGCTGCCGCTCTAAGTAGATGGCCAGCTGGAATTCCTAGATACCATTTCATTTTTTTCTTGGCGACTGCTGCAGGATTGGCACGTCTGCCATCCAGATCCTGGGCTTATTCGGTTACGGGTCTGTGTTCCTGCTGCTGGCGGCGGAGCTTGTGATGGACGTGACCAGGCAGTTCTCCGACCACAAGGTCAACATATCCTTCTGCTACTGGCTCATCATCATCGCTGTGTTCATGGGCGTGCTCATGCTGCTGGGAACGCCCAAGGACTTCGGGTAAGCCAGGTGCCTACGGCCGTTACAGGGAATCCGCTCCGGTGCCAATCAAGGGCCATGAAACTGAGTTCGTGAACTTCATGTCATATCCATGAACGGAATACGTGTGGTCCGCGCGCCTGCAGAGCCCACGTCATGAGTCATTAGCTCCTGATGGCAAAACTTGTGACCACAGCTCAGTACATGATTGTGGCTGAAAACTGAACTGGTTGGAAAGGAAAGTCCCAGCAAATAGTTCCTTAAATTTTACTCTTCAACCAAGCTTGCTAAGACTTACGGGGGGAGCGCGAGTACGTCCTTGCGCCTTGGTTGCCGCCTTGAAGGTGAACAAAAAATACATTTTATAACGTGTAATCCACAGATTAGTAATGTCATCTGAGGCACAAGAATCTTGCCGAACGGTTGGGAAGGTCCTACTCACAAGCCGGACATCCAGTGATAGAGATTTTACATCCCGTTCATTCCATTGGCAAGTTCCGAAGCACAGTCCCCTACGCCATGTGTGACGACGAACTTTGCTGTCCTGTACCATCGAGCTTCTCGTGGACCACGTTTTGTGACGGTACACTGTTCCCGTGTACCACCAAGAAACGTGCACCATCGAGCTTCTTTAACATGCCGAATACGACCCCCCTCCTGTCCGGCAGGTTCGCCGCTTTCGGTGCCATGGGCGCTACGGCCATAGCATTCGTCATCATCGTGGCCCTGTGCTGCGTGCGCATCTCTGGGGGCAGCGCCGCTTGGCCCAAGCAGCCGAGCGTCCACTTCGCTGGCTTCTTCCGCGGCTTCGGCACCATCATGTTCTCATACGGAGGAGCCGCCATGTTTCCTACCATACAGAATGACATGAGGGAAAGGAGCCGCTTCCCAATGGCCGTCGCCTACGCTACCGTCGGTGAGTAAATCAATCAATCAATCAATCAATCAATCAATCAATCAATCAATCAATCAATCAATCAATCAATCAATCAATCAATCAATCAATGGATCAACCAGTCGATCAACGCACCAGACGTTTCTTGGCTTTTAATGACTGCCGTAAGAGTGAGTGAATGATGAAGCGAGGGAGCGAGTAAACTAGAGAGCCGTACCTGTTAGTCCTTTGGTTGTTTGGTTGGACGGCTGATCAAAGAGCCTGTGAATTGATTTGAACTTCGCGGCAAAACTTTTTGACGACCATTTTACGGGCATTGCAGCCCTGGTGACGCTGTACGTGCTGATGGCCATCATCGGTTTCATCACCTTCGGCAACGAAGTGAACGCTAACATACTGATGTCCATCGGAGACGGCACCGTGAGCCTCTCGGTCCAGCTTTTCTTCATCGTCCACCTGATCACCGCCTTCCTGATCGTCATCAACCCCATGTGTCAAGAGGTCGAATCACACCTTGGCGTCCCCGCAGGTAAGCAAAGCAGGCAGTCACTTCTGCTGCACAGTGGAACATGGCCTATAGGAGTTAATCGACCAGACTCACGCGAAATCGCCAAGGTTGAGTAAGTTTCTGGGAAGGAAAATTTGACATCCATGTGGCCAATTGCTACAAATAAAAGCGAACCAGCTTTCTCAAAAACTTCGCAGTTGAAGAAAAATATGTCCTGGTTTAGGATTCGAACCCGGGACCACTACCTAACTAGGGCAGTCGCTCCACCAGCTGAGCTGATCAGGAGACTAGCCGTTTGTAGCGCGAGGGCGAATTGATCACTAACTCTAAGTGATGGTAAGGTGTTAATCGACTCTATTTAGGGAAATTCCTCGAGGTGGAGCAAGTTTCTGCGAAGGAAAATTTGACCTCCACAGGAAATGTAGCCAACGGCTACAAAGAAAAAATTACATTTCAGCTGGATGTCAATTTTTTCTTGGCATGGCGTATTAAAACAAAGAAGGAACACTACGGGAGCGTAAGGGACAATGTGCCCGCTTCACCAAATTCACAAAACTGCGCACTGGAAACGCAAAAGGTGCAGAATAGTGCGTGCTGCGTGTCAGCTGAACTAGGGTCACTATATGACCTAAAGAGTACCGTCACTGAGGCACGCAAGTGAGCAACGGCGGCCATTTTGGTGTTTATCAGTGTTGCCAGATTGCCGCTTTGGCGGCCTCACCGCTCACATTGATGATGATGATAGTTGGGAAAGACGCAGCAAGAGGGCAAATTCGGACGCATTTCTGCAACTGAAATGCTGCGAAGCGCGTTATCTTGGATTCACGTTCGGTACGAAAGCCAGTCGCGCGCAGCCGCAGAGCAGGGAGGGCGAGCTGAGACTATCACGGGTGACCAACACAAAAAGTATAAGCAACAAAATGGCGGCGCCCATGAACCGTCGCAGTGTAAACGAATGTCACGTGGTGCGATCTGACCAATGATCACGGTGGCGGCGCGGAACAATGTGAGAAAAGAGTGCCGATACTCTCTAACCTTATCTAGTGACACTAAGCTGAACATGACGCCCCATGGGGGAAAAAAACAGTCGACGTCATTTCTGCCAGACTAGAGCCGAAAGCGAAGAAAGATACAGAAATACGATGGGGCAGTGACGGTGTTCTTAATAAGTATTACCAGGCTTTTGACTTCAAAGCACGTAAGAAGACATAAGTACTCCTAGGAATTTGTTGTTGGGACCGATTCGATGAAACAAGAGCTGTCGCCTTCCTCTGGGACCACACCCTTCCCGTACTACGCCCGAGTATACAGACGGCAGACGGGAATTCCGTAACGTTTAAAGCTTCCCTGCAAACTAATTATGACAAAAAATGAGAAATCATGGAGTTCCCTTAGCGGCTGATTTTCGTATGAATTTTGTTGAGAAAGTTTTGGTAAAAAAAACACAGTTACAGCCTTTTTCTCTAACCATACTCTTCCTCAGACGCGCATGCATTGGCGGTAGACTGGAACTCTGTATCGTGCACAACGTCGCTGTGATCTCATTCAGACATGCAAAAGAAACTCGGAGTATTGATAGAGTCATCTCAACGAACGATGGCCGTGTAACTGCTTGTGGAAATGTTTTGATACAACAGAAGTTACAGCCGTTTTGTGCTGAGCAATCGCAATAAAGTTGTCTTTGCCATCGTAAAAAGCGCGAAGAGATGGGACGGGATCATGCCGAACCATGTCGAAGGCCTATCACCAACTAGCCCACATTTCTGCGTTGGTTTTGCCGCAAGGCGTCCTCTATTGCACGCAGGAAAAATACACGGAACCCCAGCCGTATAAAGCTCCGCTATGACATGCTGCTGGGAATCAGCCGCCTCGGTACAGGCATCCGCTGAGGGCCCCGATGATGTGGGCCGGGAGTTCCCGTTGTTGCTGGTAGCTTGTCCCAACAGGGTCTCTGGATTTACGTGTGGCCGTGCTCTGGGGGGAGGGTTAAAGGGTCCATGAAGAGAAAATACAACTTCGTTTAATTTGAAAGAACTATAGATTCAGTGTCTCACTCAGCTCCATTACAGCCACAAAAGATGTTTTTTAACGAAAAGAAGCAAGAAGTATTTAAAAAGTTTCAAATTTTGCGCCACAGTGACGTGTTATGGGTAAGAATAGCGTCACACGGGCCAACAATAAAACATAATTTTCAGTGCGTTAACTGCACGTTAGCATTACAGCGATGCGGTCAAATGGAACTAGAGGCCCCATTACAGACGTCCAGTCATGTGTCGTCGCGACAGGTCAGTTAGGCGGCCGCCAATCGCACAAACAAGGTTCCGTGACGTCATAGAAAAGTTGCGGAAAATTGGCTAGGGGGTCGCGCCTGCTTCACACGTTTTCTTTTATATCCCAGTTACTTGTTCGAAGATTGCAATGATATTGGTATCATTGTTATCGAGACTAAGCAGTCTTTCTAATAAACCCAACTTGTATTTTGTCTTCATGGCTCCTTTAAGGCAGGCGGAACATGAATGCAGAGGGTGCCCGGGCACGTGCGTCTGATGCATGCGCTGCCTGTTTTTTTTCTTTTCTTTTTCTGTGCGTGCTCGCAGAGTTCACGTGGAAGCGAGTGGCGCTTCGGTCCGTCATCATGCTGTTGCTGCTGTTCACCACTGAGACGGTGCCCCATTTCGGAAAGGTACTTCCGCTGGTCGGCTCGTTCATGGTGGGCCTCACTACCTTCATCCTACCCGTGGTATTCTACTACAAGCTCTGCTCCGACTCCAGCGAAAAGGCCGAATGGAAGGACAGGTGCGTGGAAGAGGGAAAAAATGTGGTTGATGCCTCCTTCATAGGAATCGGTAAAACACGAAAGTGAAATGTGCCTGCACATGCGCATTTAAATGTTTGTTGTGCATCCATACGAACTTGCACATCGCTTTTTATATTACGTCGGTTGGCACCGCTAGCCGCGTCAACGTTAGACGCTGGATTGCACGCGCCAGAACATTAACGTAAATCCGACTGAAACCACAGCCCCTTGAAAACCGCGCGAACGAAACGGAACCGAAACCGAAATCGAAAGCAGTAGGAGGCGGGGGGTGCCTCAATTCACCTGCGTCCCGCGTACACGAAGACACTGGCATCGAGGCACCAACTGTCGGCGCTCATTAGTGTCATAATGAACTAGTACTTCGCTTCACTTCTCCTAGACGGCATCTGAAAGAAGAAAGTAGTCGGAAAGATATGCATTCGTGGGCCTCCTTGCGCTTGAATTCGTAGCGCAGTGTGCAGAGCGCTGTGTAGCTCCTGTTGCAGCGAGAGAGTTCGTGGATCGAATCCGGGCGCAGCCTCGTCAATGTAACTTTTCCTGGCGACGTCATTTTCATGACGGATATGACGCCGGTCAGATCTTGGTGTACCCGGGCATAAAACACTTTCGTGTTAAAGGAAAACCGCCTTCACTGAGAGAGTGAGGCAGTTACCGTCCTCGGATTCAGCCCCTGGATGTAAACATTTATGCGCCTTTAATCCCCACTTCCACAGCGCTAGAGAAACGAAGAAATACAGAAGCACTTTGTGTTCGTCCTTGTTTTGCTACCGCTGTAGAAATGGTGGATGGCCAACTCGACCCAGACGTGCATCCTTTTAAGCTGCCTTTGGCACGTACCACCTACTCAACTCTGGTAAAGAACTATAAGGTGCCGTTTTTGGACGGGAAGTTGCAGTAGTCGTGCCAAAAATTTCCTCTGAACTTTTTTCAACGTCGTTCCCAACCAAGGGCGCGCCACCGATCACAAACATAACAACTTATCCTAGTGTCATCATTCAGTCACCACGTTTTGTGTGCCAAGCTACGCTCAGGTCTTTAATGAAGTTCGAGGGTACCCTTTTGTTGAACGAGCATAAGAACTCCTGCAAAGGCCCGCCACTCTACAGTGGCTGCTTGCCAGCCGTGAAGTGGAACCTCGCAACCAGACATACAAGCCAGACATATCTTTGCAGTCAGAAGCTAACTTTTTTTACTCTCCAAACTGCACTCTCGCCTTATAATCGTGACCGCCTTACAGTCGAATAAATACGGTACGTGCTGTCTGTAGCGTCAGCTTCACTTCGTTAATTCCGTGTCACTAAACTTTCTAGGCAATAGGATAATTTCTTCCCAAGACACAATCGTTAAAGCCCAACCTACTTAGAAAAACTAGGTACCCAAGCCACCGACACTCGCCACGTTCTCGGAATTTATTCAGCCATGCCTGCTATTAGCTTGTGTTTTCTTACCTTGAGCCCGTAGTTGAGAGAATCCTTTATTGCATTAAGACCCATTGCCATCAGTGGCACAGATCAGTAGCGTAGACAGGATGTTTATGGACGCAGACCTATGGACATTCAAAAATCAGCACTTGTTTCACAACGAACGAACCTTTCACTTTTTTTTCTTGTGGTCAGTAATGAACCATTTTTGCAAACACGGCTGATCGGTTTCCTCTTCACTCCCCATTCCTTTCGCCCATCGTGACCGGTGGTCATCCTTTTCTAATAAAGGTTCTCTCTATCTCTCTTCGCGTTGCAGGAAGATACCAACCTGGGAGAAAGTGGTGATCCTGATAATCTTGATCGTGGGATTGATCGGCACCATCGCGGGAACCGGAGCTTCCATCGAAGATCTCGTGAAGCCCGGATCCTTCGCCCTGCCCTGCTTCATCGACCCGAATGTAAAGCCGTGACCTTTAGGAAACGCAATGCTGCAACGGCACTTCCATCGAAGCTGACATTTGGAGCCTACGCTTACCAGCGCCTCTGAATCACAATTGTGTGATAGCATGCCTTCGTACAAGGAGGCCGGAACTCCATCGACAATCGCTATTTTAGTCTGAGAACTGCTCTTGAGCTTCACGTTTGGCTAACGTGACGCACGCACGGAACGCTCAATAGTGTACAAATGTATGTTTTATACAAGACCATGCTGACAACATTTCCAAAAAAAATTTCTTCCTTCCTTCCTTTCTTTCTTTGGCTCTTAGAGGTACTGTTGGATACGCAGTGTGGAAAGGCCACGTCTTGCATCGGCGTTTCAAAGGTGTTGAGAGAAAGAGGGAGATAGAGAAAGCGTCTAATGAAACAACAGGGGAAGATGCAGAAGCGATGGGCAGTAGATGGCCATCCCGCTTCGGTATGCCGCGTGCTACGTCTGCCATAACCACCCGAGAGATCAGGGCCTCCTGGTCTTTTAGCAGCTATCTAAAGCGGGGAATGCTATTAATACGTCAGTATGCGCAAGAGCGAAGGAAGAACGGAAGGAAACAAACATTTCTCAGAATCTCGCCATGCTAATGCTACACGGTGAACAAACAGCATTCCCTTGAGCATTTAGCGAGGTGTCATCCACATCGTACAAAGTGCCATTCACAAGCAAAGTTAAGTGTGCTGTGATGAAACATACCATGGTTTCATTGTCCCTATATCAGCCATCATATACACATACGTGAACGTCGAGAGTGTCCCACCAATCACCTAGGTTAGCGAAACTGGCGAAACCAGTGCTGCTTCGACACGGAACCGAGAGTGCCGATGCCTGCGGTCGTAGTGTCCCGCATTGCCTGTAACAAGAACGCTGGTCCTGTTGTAAGCATTGACGTCTGCGATGGCGGCGAATTGTGTAGCGTGAAAGTAGGGCCACGCGTGACTACAAACGTGAATTCTACCTTCGGCATTGCGCAGTTGATTGATTGTGCAACCGCTGCGGTGACTCACAGCCTAAAGAGTACAAGGAGATGATTGCAGCTTTTGTGGCAAGACTGTTCAGCCCTTGACGGCAACTTTTGTAATGTTCGATTATTTGTTTGTGCTACGTGGGTGCGAATCTTATTAAAGATATTTTAAAAAACCTTTGGTGTTCGGGTGTAATTTTTCAACAGAGCATAATCACGAGGTCGTATGCAAGGCGATATTGTGTGCAAATATGCGTTGGTGTCCATCTGTGGTGGTTTCTAGCACCCTTGAAGGGTGCTAGAAATTCACTCTTATCGTCTGTTCAGTGTTAAAATGTGCAACCTGTCCTGTGAAGTAACGCTACCAGGAAAGAGTTGAAGAACAGCTAACGACCAACCCTTCTACCCCCCAAATATACGTGCAAAATTTCCAGATTCAACTTATGCCAGTTATATTGAGATAACGTTGAAATGCGTGCTAGTTGGTTTGCATCCTTGTTACACCGAGACAAAACAAAAAAAGGAGACGCGAAGACCAGCGCAGATAAAGATTCCTTACCGGTACTCGTGCCTCCCATCGGTTTTGTCCATGTGTAAGCGCGCTTTCGAACCATCTAAAATTGTTGTTTGAAAGTTACCGAAACTGTTGGCAATTATGGGAGTAGAATTAACTCTTGGTGTAGTCCTTGCTAAAGAAATTCTCTTCTGGAAAAGTAACATATCTGCGTAGCCCTGGCCTCAGCGTTTCTTCGAGTTGCATTTTAACAGCGAAGCTATTCTTAGTCGAGACTTTCATGAGACTACAGTAAAAACGCCCACCAAAAATACCGAGATATCAAGGAAAAAATACGGAATCGGCGAACGTTCGCGTCAGGTGCGAAAAACTACAAAAATGATGCCACACTGAAAACCAACACTGAGAGGATATCAAGAAAAAATACGAGATGGACTAGCTTTCGGGTCAAATGTGGGAAGGTCAAGTAAGTGACAGCATCAAAACATGAATAGATGATTCGAGTTTATTTTGTTCACTCATCGGCGCTACAGCCATCGATCTCAGGTGGTGGGCGACCTTTGGCGTCTTTTAGTAAATTCAATATTTCACCCCTAAAGGGCGATGTTTCGGGGAGGGCGTTCTCTCGGAACTTTACGGTAAATGTGGTGACGTGGTCGCAGCGATGTGGAAAGGGCATAGCATAGCGAGCAGGAGTGCAAGCGCACTGCACACATGCAGCAAGTTAAACTAATGCTTGAACGAGACGTTTAAATAGGCAAAGCTATTCCAAACTATAAATCTGGTGGCAGCGTTTACAGTCGTCAACATTGTTGAGCACAAAGAAAACATTAAGCATAATTGAGGCAACACATCAATACACAAGTGATATTTGCATTTTTATTTTAATTAAAACTACATCGCGGCTTGATTTTTGTGACAGCAAATAAAAAAATACGCCATGACAAAACGAAAACCGCTCGCGGTATCCGCTCGTGGCAGTGTTCCAAGTAGAAAAGTAGCAAAAGGTTCCCGTAGACTGCGCGAGCAGTGGAACACAGCAAAAGTGAATTGGCGCGAACGGGAATCGATCTTCTGGCTTTGAGAGGTTCTATGAAGCTTTGCGTTGTGATTAGGGAACGTAAAGTAGCGTTGCTGTTAACATCAGCGTTCGCGACGTTAACTCAATCAAGCTGGGCTAATTTTTTTAAAGAAGGTATCTGGATGATAGACAGATTTATTAAATACTATGCAAGACGCAACAAACCTGCCTATCTCCGCTCATTGCTATTCCCTGCGTATTCCTATTCCCTTAATGATCAACTATATAAGACTGCTTGATACGCTAGGAACTGTTCAATTTCTGAAAGAGTTTAGAAACCAGGTAGTTCACGAAATTTACTTAAAAGCTTTCGAGGATGCCTACAGAAAACAAGAAGCAGAGCCTCTGATAAGTAATTTACAGTTTGCTTACAGGAGATGCTTGGAAAGTGCCGTTTGTGGACGTTAGGGGTACGGAAAAAATGGAAAGTGAAGCTTTAAGCGAGTTAATGTTCGCAGATTAAGTGCTGGTATTAAGTTATTTTTGGATATTACTCAGGGCTTACATGAAGGATGACAGCCTGGTAGTAGAGACAGTATGAATATAAGAAATCTTACGTCTTGTGAACTACAGCAAGTTGCGAAACATTAATTCAGCATAGACAGCGTACCAATGAAAGGAGCAGATGAATACAAGTATCGTCTACAATTAGTAGGCGTCGATCATTATCATTATCATCAACCACAACAACTCTACTAAGTTTCTGTAGGACAAAAGCCTCTCCCACGGATGTTTCCTCCTCTCTTGCGCTGCTTGAGCCTATTCTTTGCTTCCAAATTTCCTTAATTCGTCCCTGAGAATAAATAATTATCCAAGGCGTACACTGGGAAATTATTCACGAATATTAAATAGTTGTTCACTTTTGCACCAGCACAAAAAAATATACAAGCAATGCGCAATCGTGACCTCATATATGAAGGCGAAGCATGGTCCTTTCCTCCCTGAAACCGCGGAGGAAGAGTCTTAAAGGGTCACTGAGACACCAGGTGGCAGCAAGTCGAGTGCAAGGCGTCGTGTACACACACTTATGTCATTACGTCCGAGGCCCAAAAACGTCAGCGCCAAGCGATGCGCGACCAGAGCTGGCCTAGCGAGCAGTGTCATGGTAATTAATCTCCAGCATGGTAATAACAGTGCCACAACCATCGACATTGCCATCTGCTCAACGCGCGACTGAACAATGACTCCCAGATATAATCGATGCTATCCGTTGACGATCCGTTGACGGATGACTGAGGCGTCATCTTCACCATACCCCATTCCCCTGGCAGAAAAGCAAGTCTAGCTTATCTCCTTTTCCAATGCTGGCTGGTACATACGCATGTAAAGTAAGCGACTTTCTGCTCCCGTGCCTTATGCATTTACGTGCTTCATTAGCCGCTGCATTCTGAGGAGCGCGGAATACATTCGACGCCGCTTTGGTTCATAAAAGACTCAGCGATGGGGGAGATAAGAAGATCCATTATTATGAATGGAACTTCTGCGGTGTTAGTGTTTATTTTGTTTTGTTACCAACCACTGCCTCAAGGGCACGAGCGCACTTCGTTGGAAAAGGCGTACCAAGGAGAACCTTGGAGAGCAATCTCTGCTCACTGACTACGTCGTTTCCATGCGCATGTTTCGATACATTTTCTTGATTATATATGTGTGATTGCTGCCTTCTGCCTGCACCTATGTGTGGGGAGGTACGTTTTATTGAATTCGGGTATTTAAACACATTTGAGCGGCACAAGCGAGCCATGGAAAGTGTCCTGCTGGATACACGAAATCCAATGACGTAATGACGTAGAACTGCTTACATCTTGTGCCGTTCGAAGTAGACCAGGCCGTCTATCAAAACTGCATCTGTAGGAGTCATTGCAAAACGCTAGGCCTTGCGAGATATATACCAGACTTTATACGTCTTAAGGGCGTTGCCTGCAACACCGACTCGACAGTAGCCGTAGCGACCACAAGCCGTGACGAGCAGAAGGACTGCAACTTCCCAGGCAACACAGTTGAAACTTCATACAATATTAAAGATGAACCGTTTCCCCTGTAAGACCAAAACTGCGCTTTAACGTGTTCGAGCAGTGGGCAGGCGGAACTGGATTCGTGGAAACAATTTACGGCTGCTCTTTTAAATGCAATGCACTCCTCTGCTTGAGGTTATGCAGCGTGGGCTCTTAGAAAGTGCCACTGAGACACACTAACCAGTAATCAGTAACCATACTAACACATTGTTATACTGGCTTGTAGGCATCTGCATGCATTGTTGCAATGAACCGTTGCAGGCCCTTTCTGTTGCTTCCATGACAGGCAAAGCCCCCAAAGTCTGGAGACACTACGGGGCAAAGAGGTGGAGTTGTAAGTAGTCTGGACAGCAGCGACTATTCAAGCATCCACAGGCGCTTAAGAGGTGAGATACGTCAGCTCAGTGCACACAAATGGCATCGGAGCATCCCAATCATGGGTCATCTATAGCAACCAATAAGAACGCTGCCTTTCAGGGAAAAGTGCAGCATGTCATACGACATTTGAAGCAGACCACAGCAGATTGTGGATTTTTAAGTTTCTCGGCCCAGTCTGGTTTGCGTATGGCAATTGAAAAAGTCCTGTTAATTATAACTTTCCAGGCAATGGGGAAGTTTAAATGGAAGTGTTTATGTAAGTGCAACAGTGATCCCTTTCGTTACACATCCTTCTCCATATGCCACGCTTCCACCGAACACGTTAAAGTAGACTCCCGCTAATACCAAGTCCACGGGTACCGCAAAAAACTTCGAATCAACCAGCTTCAAAATAAACAAAAAGCACAATAACAGCGTTGTTGTTAGTCTGCAACAGCTCCACCTCCATGATTCCGTTCAGAGTCTCGCCTTTCGTCCCCAAGCCGAGCGTACGACACGGGTTGCTCTGATAGTTTAGTCTTATCCCTAAAATCGAAGCCTGAAGCGTCCACCGCACAGACTGCTGGCACAACGCTGTACGAGGCTCAACCGGATAAGAAACCGGCAGGTTCAACTGGCCTGCCGGTTTATCGTTTTGAGCACCTTGATGGTAGCGCACTAACACACGTACACTCAGAAAGGATACGAAAAACCACTTCCTTGGTGTCCGTGTGTTAGTGCGCTGCCATTAAGATGTTCCCAATGCAATACCAACAGTCCAGTCGTCACTCCTTCTGCCGCTTTCTCAACTGCACGCTGCCTCAGTTGAGATGGCGCCGACGTCATGCAGAACACGACTCGGTTCTTGCGCTTGAAAATTTTGAATTTCATCGAGAAAGGACGGTCACCCCGATGCTTCTCATTCGAAATGACTTCCAATTAACCGATGTAAAAGGTTTTAACTTCGAATTATCGAGCGATTTTTTTTCCGTTGCATTTCGTGTGAAATTGCCGGGACCACTTCCAATGAACCGAAAATACCAAGTAAGCGACTTCGAAATCAAGACGCGACTTGATTCACTATTACGTGCAGTGCTCATCGATTACTCTTGTGCGGCTGACATAAATAATTGTGCTTCGCTGCGTATGCTTCGTATGCGCAAGCATATGGGTCCCGTGAAGAGGGAACCACCCCATCCGGCACGTAGTCGCCGCAATTTTGTTTGGCTAAATAAAGTTGCTCTCTCTCTCTCTCTTTCTCTCTCTCTCTCTCTCTCTCTCTCTCTCTCTCTCTCTCTCTCTCTCTCTCTCTCTCTCTCTCTCTCTCTCTCTCTCTCTCTCTCTCTCTCTCTCTCTCTCTCGGTAGTTACACGCACTTCATCTGTGTCCGGAAAAGAGGATGAGCACATTACCGTTTCGCTCCTCATCTTTCCTCATGCCATGAGATCTGGTTCGGAAACACCCAGTGCAGTGCAAACAGGGGTTCCACTACAAAAAGCCGAGGGCTTAGAGTCACTAGGTACCTATTCCACCTTGTCCATTCGTGGCAGGTTTATTCCCCTCTGATCACCTCCGCTTTAAACTCCTGCTGAGCATACACGCTAGAACTCCAGGACGAATATTCTCACATTTCCCCAATGCGCGCAGCGATGAACAGAATGCCTGCAATAAAAATACGGGTCCATCTCCCCGAACGTGAAACCTGGGGAGGGGCGAAGCATGCAGTATATAAGTGTATTCTTGGCGCCTTGGCGTTTTTGCCAACGGAGATGAAACCATGTAGGGGTAAATGCAAACAGCTTTGCTGTAAAAGTCTCTTGTCTTTGAAGCACGAAGCTCTCTAGCGCGAGGCGTAAACGAGTTTCCCGGTGTTTTTTTTTTAGTACGCGTTACGTTCTAGCGCGAGCCGTAAATGAGTTCCCCGGTGTTTTAGTACCGTGACTTCATGAGACGGCGATTACGACGACGACTACAGGAGACGCCAGCAGCCCCAGCCCCTAAAGATATTTCCTAATTAGTCTCTCGGCGACAAACTAGGAAAATATGACTAGCGCGCTATCTCGACATTGTTGAATGCTCTGTCATAAAGGACTCGGGGCAGATTCGGGGGCTTCGCGAATGTATATACATAACGAATGTACATCCCGCTTACAAATGTGACATCGCAGCAAGGCTAATGTAAGTTGTGTCATGCGAGTCGCTATTGTGACTCTTGGGCGTGTTCTTTTCGTCCCACTCGATGCATATCCTGTTCCGATTATAACGCAGCATTCATCACAGAACGTGTCATTATGTAGTCCGCGTGGACAAGCGTTCGGCCACAGATAACACGAGTAAACAGAAGGGAGGCGCATAAACATTCGAACTTATGTGTGCCTGTCATTATTTGTGCGCGTACGTGGATGGGAGTGGGTACGTTTGTGCATGTATTCGCACCTGTGCATCAGCCGCTACAGCTTTGGCGTGCCTATTTAAACTCCTTTCGTCCAACGTACAGCCGAGTCACGCGAGAGAAGCTCGGCTAAGTTTGAACACGGCCTCTCGGCGCCCGCCACCAGTTCACGTAGCACTGCAGCCGCCTGAACAAGAACACAATGCCACCCATTCGCAACCCTGAGGTCAAATTTGTCAAGGTGAGCGTTAGGGGTTTATGTGAAAAACTGGAAATCAGAAATGCCACTATTGCATGAACTTTTCTCTTCGATGTGCCACCAGAGGTGCGTCCTTGCTGTAACAGAAACGAAACATTGCGCTGCTACTCCTGATAAATTACATTAGCAGCTTTATGTATGTCACAGTGATCGGTAGAATGGCTGCGAATTTCAGCTTGAACGAAAAAAAAAAAAAGAAACGACGGACGGTAGAAAAGAAACACAGACACACTCTTGCTTTTTTCTACCATCTCTCGCTCTTTTGTTGTTGTTCAAGCTGAACTTCGCAGTCAGTATGAACTAACCCGTCAAATATTAAGCAATTCAACGGCAGAGTGGCATTGTCATCTGCCATACATTGTTTAATGGTCTCAGGCGGATCAAATGCAGGCAGCATGTTGCGACGCTAACTCCGCCAACGTCTATGACAGCAATCTCCCCTTCCATTCACGTGTTTGAGCAGATAAAACGTTGTGATTGTAACCTGGTCAAGATTCTGTGCAGTCGATATCGCATAGGAACAAGGTTTCTTATGAATTATATGCGAACCTGAAATGGCTCACAGCCTTCCAGCTTTCGCAATGCCCTTTTTCTGATCGAAAGTTGTCTTACCTACATAATCTAAAAAATTAGAGGCCGTTCCACTCAATGTTAAAGATGTCGGAAGTGCAGACAGGGATGCGCCGTAATGGGCTGTAGCGCCGTTATCCGCTCACTGCTACTACCCAATGCAATTCAAATTTCCCGCCTCCGCAGTGCTCGCGCGCCCCCTGCCTGAAACTGCGCCAGCGGGAGTTCTGTTCTCTTTGTGCTTGTTTTTCCTCCCGCACGTGCCGGATTTGCACTGCCACTTTTCTCGCCTACTGTCGTAAAAACCAACCCAACGAGCGTTCGTAACTAAATGAACGCGGGCGCTGCCGGTATATTACGCATTTTTTGCCTCAAATGTACCTACAGTTTCCTTTGCGCAAAACAACGGGGAGATGTATGACAAGTGCCAGCGGCTCACGAGCTTTGAACGCTTATGACTATATAAACCGCTTGACTTTCAAAGCCTTTTGGTTACGCCGCGGCGACAGTGCTACGACGGAACGACGTGCGTCTCTACTTGGGTCCCGCGAGCGAGCTACGACGACAAGGCGAGCCCGAAAGTGTTCTGCACTTAAAAGAGAGAGATAGAGAGAAAAATAACGTTTATTTCCATAGTGGATTAGGGCGCGGGGGGCGCAACGCTGAGGGTTGCGACGACTGCAGCCGCTCAAGTCACGAGCTCCTCCTGTAGGTGTGGGTCCGAGCGGCCCAACGCCCCCATCCACTGGTCAGGGGAATTGATTGGAGGGAATGGGTCCTCTGCACAAGTCCACATTTGGTGTTGGACCGTGGCCCTTTCACCGCAGCGGGGGCAGAGGGGGGATGACGGCTCTGCACGGCACGGACTCCGTTTGCAGTTGACGCCGGAGGCGTTCTTCCTCCAGAGTGAGGGATGAGTTGGCGGGGGGAAGCTTGCGGCGGGAGAGGTGGTAATGCTGCGTGGTGATGGTAATGCTGCCATGAAGAACGGCGTCTAAGAGCGATTAATATATAGCTTCGAGAGAGACCCTAACCAGCTGCTTTGCTCACGGCGTGTGTAGGTTGATTTTATATTAAGCTAAGCACTTCACCCCGCTGTGTTATGTCTTTACCGCACTTGACCATACAGCATTGTGTACAATCGGGTTTTTAGCAATGACACGGCTGCAATGTGTCGCGGGATTTTAATTATAAGAAAAAATTATACCCATCGGGTGACCGGTAATGGTGGTTTGTGGCAGATATTTATCAACAACGAGTTCGTCAATTCGGTGTCCGGGAAGACCTTTCCGACGTACAACCCTGCGACGGGAGACAAAATTGTGGACATCCAAGAAGGAGACAAGGTAAGCCTGTCAAGGTTGAATGGATAAAGGCCGTGTTTTCTCAATTCTAGGCGCCACTGATTTTAAGCGCCCTTTTCTAAGTAAGCAAAGGTTAAAAAAAAGAACTTTTTTACGTGTATCCTTCGACATCAAAAGCATCGCATATTTGAAACAAAGTTTTTTTTTTTTTTTTTGGGGGGGGGGAGGCTTAGAATCTAGAAAATTCGGTATTTGACGTCTCAAAAAATCCTGTAACGTGCTCCGAATCTTCAATCAGAGATAACATAATTCTATTACGAGAAAGGAAGCCTAAAAGGGCTAACTGAAACTGGCCTAACTGGCCTCGGGCACAATATTTTTTGCATTGTCATCCGCTGAGTAATCACATGCAGGCTGTGATAATTGCACGCTAAACGTCTCCAGGAAGAACTTAACACCGTATAATTTCCGAAGTACAGTCATTAAACCAAATGTGCCTTTATGACTGTAATGCACGTGGTCCGTTTGGTGGCACTTCTACCGTTATTCTGACACTTCTACTGTTATTTTAACGAATTTGCCATGAATACATTTGAGTCGTTTGCTCACGTGGAGAGGCGTTAACGGTAGATGTGTCGTCCCTGCCACGTGAGCGACCGACGTCAAGTGTATACGTGGCAAAATCATTCAAGTAACGGTAGAAGTACAGTGAACCAGTAACGAATCTTTCTGCGACGTGCCTTTTTCACCAGGCGGACGTGGACAAAGCAGTCAAAGCCGCTCGAGCTGCGTTTGCAAGGGGCTCGGCATGGAGGACAATGGACGCTTCCAAGCGGGTCCGGCTTCTTCTCAAGTTGGCCGACATAATGGAGGAGAATACAGACTACCTAGCGGTAAGACTTCGGTCGAGGTAATGGGCTGGAGTTGGCCTGCATGTACACCACACTCTCCGGGGTAAACAAATACGGGAGCTTTATTTGCAATAACAGGACTTGAGAGCAATGGAAACCCGGTTCAGAAGTAGTCGGGAGTTTTTTCTTGTGTATCACGTTTGAAAATTTAGCAAGCTGGGATGTCTGGAGTTTAGAGCTCCGCGCCAGATTTCGCCATGGCGCATTCATGCAAGAGGCGAACACTGTAATAATAGTCCTGTAGGAGTGAATATTTAGGGCGAAAGCCTCAAGTGGCCCATACCGCTTTAAACCGGCGTTGTTGTCCCGTACAGAAAATGTCCGCCGCTGTTGAGCAAATAGAAAACACAAATATGTTAGAGCTGGTTCAAAATTGGATAAAACGTTGAATTTTGATAAAGTACGTCATGTAGTTTAAAAAGGGAATTGGGTACATTAGAATGCGTACGAAAATCGAACCTGGACCTCCAGAGTAGGAGCCGGGGACGTTACTCAAGCGCGGAGCTAGCGGCTGAATGATGGTAAGCCCATAGTGCGGGCGATGCTGACGTCACATCTGGTGACAGGTGAACGTGACGGTTCGTGAGTGAAACAGGTGCACCCCAGCCACAAAGAAAAGGGTTTCTGGGATTGCCTCGGTGTGAATTGTGCCGCCACTCTACCTGTCGATTTAACTCGCCCCAGAAGATGTGGAATCGAAAGCGAAGAAGCAGTCGCAATAACAATGGAGGAGTAAAAATGTGATGAGTATCGTGAGAGAAAGCCATAATGATTTCGCTTTCGAAGCAGATAGGCAGGCTAAAGTGCCTCGAAGAATTTTTTCTGGATCTTAGTATTGATTTTAATAGAGCGCTCTGTTTGGCCTTTCCAACGAAAAATGAAATGGAATGGATGACTTCATTAGGAGGAGGCCAATAGGCCCTGTTGTGGGACATGGAAAAAAGGGTAGGCGAAGGTGGTTCACATGAATCTTTTCACTGCACTGTGAACATTTACTTAGCACGTTATGCCATGGTTCCGCCAAAGGGGTACCTTATGCACAGTTGAAGTAGTTGCGAGGATACTCTAATACGAAGGTCATCCGGGTATCCAAAAGGAGCCGTTCAGAAGTTAAAAAAAAAGGTGTTTTTGAGGGGTATTTAGAGAGGGGGTGAACGATCCGCCATCATACTACTTTATAGAGACGTGTTTTAGACCGAATTCTGTAATTTGCTGTATCATTTGGGAGTTGTTTCTGACATGTTGGACCTGTTCTTCAGAAGTCGTCGGGTGAACTTGCGTTGTAAGGAACTGGTCTCGGTCAGTTGAGTAAGCTGAACACGCCTGGATGAGGTAGAAAAGGTAAAAAAAAAATCTGTTTCTGATCCAGAAAGTCCGCGATTGAATGATGGCTTTATACGTTACGTACATATTTTTGTTTCAAATTGATTTCAAGCCGTAATCATATTCCAGAGCCTTGAAACCATTGACAATGGGAAACCTTTCACCAGCGCAATCGGAGACGTCATGGCATCCATCGCGACCATTCGCTACTTCGCGGGCTTTGCTGACAAGGTCCACGGCAAAACGATTCCCATGGGTTGGTGCCGAACGCTTTTTCCTACGTTAAATGCGAGTTTCATCATATCTTATCGCGGAGTGCATTTTACGTTAGTGAATGCATTTTCCATGCCCACGGATGCCTGAACATGGATGTTTCGTCCTCTTTGTAATAATCAAGAGGCATCCATTTCTGGATGACGCGGTGCCTACTCGGACTTTAAATACCAATATTAATAACCATCACGATTTTGTAACTGGTAGAAATTTGCGCTTTTGCACTATACTGATTTAAAAAATAACTTCTCTACACCTGAAGCAGCAGTTTAGGTTTTAAACGTGGGAATAACTTCCATACCTAAAGTCCTCGGATTTTCAGAAGTGCGACGTAAGAGTATTAGAGCAGAAATGCATCAGGAGTGCTTGTTTAAATTATAGAGTATTATCGGCGCCTTCACTCGTGGCGTTGCAGAGCTCTGCAATTAATTGGCGCTCTTGAAACCGGTCAAAATTTCATTTTCAATGCAATGAAATTGCATCTTGCTACAGTGTAGCACTAGACATCTTATCGATAGTTCGTAGACTATCCTAGGCCTGGAATCTTTTTTTTATATCATTATGTTGTGTTCTCATTTTTGTCACAGATGGAAACACGTTTGCTTACACAAGGCGTGAACCGATCGGAGTCGTCGGCCAAATAATACCGGTGAGCAGTGAGCACGCCACTTTGTTCGTTTTCTTGCGCGAAATCGATTAGGTTCTCATAACGCTGCAAAACAGTTACTTGTTCTTAAATGGGGATATGCAGCGCTCAAGGGGTCCTCCAGAGGATTCCGAAGACCCACGAAGCCTTCTTCCAAACTCTCTATTCCCCATTTATTTCTCTTTTTTTACAAAACTCTCGGGAAACGCATAATTGTGGATTTGCTGCATGACATGTACACACTTTGTCAAAAATTTTTGGGCCAATCCTAAGCATTCTCGACCACAAATGATTCAAAGAATCGGCTTTACGTTTAAATATGACAAAAATATTTAAAGGCAGTAAGAAAGAGAGGTATTTTCTCTAGCTTTCCTGCATAAAACGTTTCAGCCTCACTCGGGACGTAAGCTTGTACATTCAATTTTTCGCAGCCTGCGTGTTTCCGGCTTGGCCCACAAACTTTTGACAAAGACTTCTCCCTGTTCGCACGATTTAACTTCGGCTTTTTGCACAACCCACCAGCTGTGCAAGAAGGCCAGACACGCGGAAGGCGGGCATATAATAAGCTACGGTTTCGGTGACTTCTAGATGCAATTGAGAATTGTTTGACAATACCACGCACACCGTGGTGCAGAACAGTCAGACACAAAAGTTGAGCATTGAATAGGCGCTCGGGCTACATTAGCTGCGAGTGCAAATTGTTTGAAATTATTACACCGGCCATCAATATTAATCGTGGGTCTTCCATCACTGTTGCAAGGCCATAAGGGATGCCCGTAGAACTAATGGTTCAGAACCACTGCTGTAAAGATGAGAAAATGAGTTTTTCGCAAGGTTTGGCCGTACCAGCCATAATGCGCACACACAGATATCAACTCACGCATCCATAAAAATATAAACATGAGTGAGTGAGTGAGTGAGTGAGTGAGTGAGTGAGTGAGTGAGTGAGTGAGTGAGTGAGTGAGTGAGTGAGTGAGTGAGTGAGTGAGTGAGTGAGTGAGTGAGTGAGTGAGTGAGTGAGTGAGTGAGTGAGTGAGTGAGTGAGTGAGTGAGTGAGTGAGTGAGTGAGTGAGTGAGTGAGTGAGTGAGTGAGTGAGTGAGTGAGTGAGTGAGTGAGTGAGTGAGTGAGTGAGTGAGTGAGTGAGTGAGTGAAAACCTTCTGATAGGCAGTTGACGTCAGACCACAGCGCCCATGGCTTATTACTCCATAGGGCGAAGAACAACGGCAAAGTGTTACAAAATAAGCAAACAAAAAGGTAATTATTTGAAGGTGAAAAATAGCTATTACGCGCGCTTGAACTACCGGAAATTCGCTGTAACGTTTGCGCTTAATATTTATAATTAAAGCACATGTAGATGAACCCGATGCCCGTATTCGGGCTCATTGGTGAAGGTCAGCTGAGGGGGGGATATTTCCCGAGGTGCCAGAGTTTAGGACGCGACGAATGAGCAAATGTCCGCATTTTTTTATCTTGTCCTGCTTCCAGAATCCCAGCAATTAACTTTTAATGCGCATCTCCTCGGCCGCAGTGGAACGTCCCTCTCTTGATGCTGTCGTGGAAGCTTGGTCCCGCGCTGGCTATGGGCAACACGGTTATCGTCAAGCCGGCCGAACAGACGCCGCTGACGGCTTTGGCCGTCGCCAACTACGTGGTCGAAGCCGGCTTCCCTGCCGGGGTGGTGAACATGGTGCCCGGATACGGGGAGACGGCAGGCGCCGCCATTTCCGGGAACCCTGACATTGACAAGGTGGCCTTCACGGGATCCACAGAGGTGACTGCCTTCTTAAAGACCACATTATTTCATGGGGTCGGTAAACGCTGAAATCATGTTCTGTCTGTGTCTGTCTCCAGTATCAGCCAGAAAAAAGAAAACTGGGCCATTTTCACTAACGTGAAAAATCAGAAGGGGCGAAGCATGCAGTGTACGGTTTCTGCAGTGTACGGATGATATGGTTTCTATGATGCGGCTTCGATATATTACGCGGTTCAGAAGTTATAATTAAGTGCCTAATGCGGTTTCAATGTTGAGCGCTCGGCGTCTTAGGCCTTGGCGCCTTGGCGTTTTTGCCCACGGAGATGAAACCGTAGGGGGGTAGAGGAATACAGCTTTGCTGTAAACGTCTCGTGTCTGAAGCACAAAGCGTTCAAGCGCGAGTCGTTGCACAACCAGTGTCCCGGTGTGCTCTTTTAGTACGCGTTTTCGCCCACGGAGATGGAACGTTCTAGCGGGAGGCATTGGAAAACGAGTGTTCCGGTGGGTTCTTTTAGTACGCGTTTTCGCCCACGTAGATGAAATGTTTTAGCGTGAGGCGTTGGAAAACGAGTGTTCCGGTGTGTTTTCTTTAGTACGCGTTACGGTGTAGCGCGAGGAGTTAGAAAACGAGTGCCCCGGTGTTTCAGTACCGTGACTACATGAAACGACGATGACGACGACAGGAGACGCCGACAGCTCGACCCCCTACGGGGCTTCGCCCCTAAAATATCGGCGGTACTTTATGATTGGTCACTGACTCCCTGGCGAGTGAGTCACTGCGACTGTTAGGCCAGTAAGGTGTCACCAGCAGAGTCACTGATGAATGCGCACAGAAGTAGAAACGTCGGGCCCGGAGACTGCGGTACCTATGCCTTGCCGCGTTCGCTGGTTTCCGCTAAATGTACAATGGCGTCCACTAAAGCAACAAGTTGACGAGTATCGAATTCGCGAATATCATATGAAATACGCAACCAGCAACAACATTATGCATAGTACTGTTAGCTGGTAGTGGCGAAACTCGATCGTCTTCGAACAACATTTCCACCGAAACAAGCATTACCAGAAAAAAAAAATTATCAGTGGGGCTGTTGTAGGGCTGGCCCTGACGCTCTCCCTGGAGCAGGTGTCTCCGCCTCACAAAAACAGGTTCCAAGTAAACGAAACAAAAAATCATAAAAATAAAAAAAGGCTCTCGGGCCTTTATATTTTAATACGGCAGCTTATATTGCCCCTGAAATAATGTCTTTCCAGTAATGCAGCTGTGTTTAGAGGTGAGGCCGACTTGATGGAGATCGTTGAAAGCTTGGCCTTTGTAAGCCGGCTATTCCACATTAGGCCTCCTCGACTATCAGTCCCGGATCGTCCGCGGACTGCCCGAGACACGATCCGGCACTCGTTTTCCCATGTATTCCTATGGGGCTTCCGGTCCGAGGGCAGTCCGAGGACTGCCAGCGGACTGCTTGAGACGTGATCCGGCGCTCGTTTCTCCCATGTATTCCTACGAGGGCTTCCGGTCCGAGGGCAGTCCGAGGACTGCCAGCGGACTGCCCGCGGACTGCCCGCGGACTGCCCGAGACGCGATACGGCGCTCGTTCTTCCCATGTATTCCTATGGGGCTTCCGGTCCGAGGGCAGTCCGAGGACTACCCGCGGACCATCCAGGAATGGTAAATCGGGGAGGCCAATTGTGTGGGCACAGTAAAGCATAGCCAGCTACGGAGTGTGTGCGATTAGAGAAAATGGCTCCAACCCTCGTGTTATAGAAAGTATCCCGAAACAAATTAATGACAATTAGTCGCTAAAACGAATCTACCATTACGCCGGGTTTCATATATTTGTAACAATTACTTAGTTCACAGTAAAGTTCCAAATGTTATAGAATTACTGTTTGCTGTCGATACACGCTCCTCCCTTCCAATAACAGTGTTTCTGCCAGAGTTACTTGATATAGGAGTTGCGAAACTTAAATAAACAATGAATAACTTAGGAAAGTACAAAAATTAAAAAATTTATGCACCTTTTAAATAAAGTTTAACGTTAAATTGTCAGTTTGAATAATTACTGTGTTTTTTTTTTCGGATAGTGCGTGCGGTGGCCGCGGTGGGGCCACCGTACGTACGACCCAAAGTAGGGGGGGTCCAGGTGCGAACCGTTTTTTGAGACGGAGTTTCGCAACTGTCTATATCGAAGAGCTCTGGTTTCTGCTCCTCCACCGAAAACATAGATAAAGGAAAGGTTACTTAGGCAGTCAGGACTGTAGACACCTGCGTGTTCACATGCTTCGTAAGATGAATGGTGCAAGAAATGAAAATAAAAATAAGTGATTAGGACAAGCTGGCAAAGCAGCACAAGAAAAATTCGACATACGGTGCCATTAAGAATTAGAGTTTCCTCAACATGCCGTAAATGCAGGAACTATGGTTGACTGAGTGCAGTCGCTTCAGTAATTAAAAAGAGGCTAGGCATGACCGCTAGTAGCTGATATGACCAGCACCTTATCGCAAGCATTGTCGATACGTGAAAAATCTTGATTCCTCCCTCATGATACCATATGTGCAGAAAACTTCTTTCTGACTTACAAAGTTGTCCCAATAACGTTCCACTTCAGCTAATATGCGCTACAGTCAGGATACACCTGTTTCGCGCAAGGACTACGCCTGTTAGGCTTTCTTGCGCAGCTTTGACGTCGTGCAAAAAAGCCAACCCAAACAAACACGCCGTGCGGTGAAGCTTGGAAATATCGTGCGAAAGAGCCAACATTTGTTGTTCTAATATTTGTAAATTTCGAATACATTCGAAAACTTCGGATGCCACTAAAAGTAAAGCTGCGATGCGAAAAGAATCGAGCAAAAAACACCATTCGCAAAGTATTCAAATTTTCAAATACTAAGGCACCTCTATTTTTTTACACCCTTACACCTGCACAGAGTGGACAGAGTTATTCACAGTTTTCTTCAACAGTTGTGTGCGAATAACTAGGCGAACTTTCTGTGCTAGCGCTTGCACGCGTGTGTCGCTTCCTGTGCGTAGTTTATCTAGCATGGGAAGCCACGAACGTGTGAATAAACGCTTTTCCGCCGGGGCGAAGGATACACAGACTCATCGACAAAATTGATGGCGTATTACAATAATGCACCTCGAATGACCACCATATCCTCCCTATTTCCAGGTCGGCCGCCTCATTCTCCAGGCTTCCGGACAATCAAACCTCAAGAAAGTGTCGCTGGAGCTCGGCGGAAAGAGTCCGCTCATCATATTCGCAGACGCAGACCGTAAGCTGGTGGACGCACCCTTTAGCAAGATTATTTCGTGGTTGTTCAGTAAATTTTCTAATTACCGTATTTACTCGATTCTAAGCACCCCCGTTTCTAAGTATCCTCGCCTACTTTCGAGAAAAATTTTGGAAAAAAATTCACGCATCTCCACGAAGTGAATCATGACGAGTGGGCGAAGCACTGGGGATCGTTCTTACCGGAAATCACCCGTGGCATTGACCTCTCGCGCATGTAAATGAGTGACAACGCGTGTGCACAGTATATATTTATTATTTTATTATTTATTTAATTATCACATACTGCGGACCAAGTATGGTCCATGCAGGAGAGGGCGATAACGTTCAAAATATACAATTCCAATCCAATCCAATCCGATACAATTAAATTTATTACAATCTAATCCAATTTCAATCCAATCCAATCCAATCCACTGCTCCTCTCGCATGCGCGACACTGTGTACACGGACGCCAAGCCCCGGACAGAGCGAGGTCCTAAGGTGCTTCGCTCTTAAAAGTTTGCATGCAAATTTAAAGGAGCACTGACACCAATTTTCGGCGTTAATATTATTCCACAGTTCGCTTCCTTCACTCAACAGAATACTCTGGCTGAAATATGAGCGGCCTGCGATGTGAAGAACATAGTTTAATTGGATCTCGTTTATCGCGCCGACGCAGCAGCGCGCGGAGCGGCCCTCAGCAAATGGACATCAGCGTGACATCATCAAGTGAAAGCCAAAAGAAGTGACGCGGCAGCGCTCGTCAAAAGCTCGTGACGTCACTTCACGCGCGCGGCCCCACGAGCGGCGAGCGGGCGCGACACCCTCTCAAGCGGGCGCCGGTGACGTCCGCACAAAGCGGTGAGGTCAGTCAGGGAGTCTGTCATATGCGCCGTTCGGGATGAAACCGCGGGAATTTGAAACAAACGATTTTCAGGCCGTTCAGTGTAATTAACTATCGCGCGCTGAAGTATTTAAAGTGCTGTCTCAGGTTCGCCAAGCCATTAAGCATCGATAAAAGCAATAAAAGTGTAACATAAAATTTTCGTGTCAGTGCTCCTTTAAGCATCCCCTTTTTTAAGCAACCATCACAAGGTGGATTTCAGACACGTGGAAGCGGGCTTGAGTTGGCGGTGTGGCCAAGTCATCTTTGAAGTTTTTAATTAAAAACCACTAAACGGAACAGAAGCTGACCTTCTGGGGGACACTGAAAGCGGTGGCCCAAGAGGCCCAACGGACTCGAATTGCGGTGAGGGTGACTGAGTATCAGACGTAAGCAGTGAGTTCACTGTCTGTACCTATTTTTTTGGTTGAATATTGGTCAAATAAAATATTATTCCTTGCGGCCGTCTCGTCAAGATACGGCCGCGAAAAAAAAAAAAAGCGGCGGGAGGGGGGTGGGGGGTAATTTAGGTTTTTCGAATCTACGCCCCTCCTTCAATTTTGGCATCGCGATATTCGAAAAAAAAGAGGGTGCTTAGAGTCGAGTAAATACAGTATGTGTTATTGTATAACCTGGAACTTAATTTCAACTGGGTGTCACTGTGTCTGCAAGGGAGACGGAAGTGAATTCGCCAAAGTGTTATTACTGGCTACACTGTGTAGTTCAACGATGCGATCTATTATTTCACTATTCACCGCGAGCCTAGAGCCTTAGTTTACCTTTAATGGGCGAAAGAAGACAAGGAATTCAGAGAAGGTTTAGGCTTCGCTTTTCAGCGTGGAACGCGAAAGTGTTATCAGGCCCCGTTAGCACAGCTTTACGATTCGCTACTGCGCATACAAATCCAGTGATGACGTCATCGTGCTCATAGCGGCGCCCGCGAGAGGTGAAAACGTTTCTCGCCTTCTCGCACGCTATCTGGTGGGGCAGAGTCTCACAATCCTAAGCGTTTCGTGGGGCTCCGCAAAATAGCCGCTAGGTTGCCCTACATGATTTTTTGCTCCGTTTCTCTTCCTGTTAGTTTTCTCTTCTTTTTTCGTTTCTTTTACTTCTATTTTTAGTTTTTTTTAGTTTACTTTTTTATTTTTTGGTAAGATGACGCGTCATCACATCGCTACAAAGGGGATACCACTATCAATTATCTCATCATCATCATCATCATCATCATTTCACGCCCATTTTTCATTCACAGTCAACGCTGCCGATGACACCGGCTTTCCGGTGTCACGAGGTCCTTAACGCTACGCGATAAAAAATGCAAGGTATTTTTTTAGCCAGTTGCTAAATTGAACCCCGCCGCAGCCAGAGCTGCTTTAGTTACCTCGACATGATCTCTGGTAGAGTCTTCACAGCAGACTTTACTTGGTGCCTAGTCCAACTCTATGTGTGAGAACCACGCGCGCCTCAATATGTTTTTCCCGTTTGTTTTTCCCGCGTTTTGTTTTTCCCGCCAGTGGAACTGGCTGCCATGCTGGCGCACGAGGCCGTCTTCTGGAACCAGGGAGAAATCTGCGCGGCGGCGACGAGAACCTTCGTGCACGCCGACATATACGACAAGTTCGTTGCGAAGGCCGTCGAGCTGGCTAAGAAGAGAGTGGTCGGAGACCCTTTCAACGAACGGTGCGCCCAGGGTGCCCAGGTATGGAATGGAATTTGAAATTTCCCGCCTCAGGTGCGAATACTTAACCATCAGTTACGTACTGAGTATTGCTTAGTGAAGAACGAACGCACCGTTCGTTTATCACGTTCTTCACCGTTCGTTCTTCAGGGGGCCAGGTATGAAATGGAATTGGAAATTTCCCGCCTCAAGTGCAATTACTTATCTATTTGTTAACTCTTAGGTTTTGCTTAGTCAAGTAGTAGTATTAGTAGCATATTTAGTCTTTAGTTAAACATTGCTCTGTGAATTCAACTATGAGACAGAGCGATAACACCGTACCCATCAATTCTTGAAATGAAATAATCTGAGAAATAAATATTATTTGTAATAGGCGGTAGCAAAAGGACGTTTGGAAATAAATGTCATTGTGTAGAATCCAGACGAACATGTTTTCCTGGAGTATTTCATCTCCAAATTTTGTGCAATATCTATTAAATTATGCACCAGATGAATAAGGGTAAAACAAGACGTATGAGCGTCCTTAATGTCAACGGAAAATCTGCACATCAAGAAAAACTGATATGAGTGTCGCAGAACTTCTTCTTACAAGAACCCTGCACAAAGCCTCATCGCATATTTTGTTGTTTAAGGTCCTCAGTTATACTTAGTAAGACCAGGTGGACAAGCTTTAATAGCACGCGAGTCGTAGCATTTCAGTCTGACATGCATAAAAAAACTAAAGTCGTTCCACTCAATGTGAAAGCTGTCGGAATTGCAGAGCAGTGATTCGCCATAATGGGCTGTAGCGCTGTTATCCGCTCGCTGCTACCACCCAATGCACTTCAAATTTCCCGCCTTCACAGTGCTCGCGCTCCCCCTGCCTGACACTGCGCCAGCGGGAGTTCTCTTCTTTTTGTGCTTGTTTTTCCTCCCGCACGTACCGGCGTTGCACTGCCTCTTTTTTCGCTTACTATCGTAAAAACAAACCCAACGAGCGTTCCGAACTAAATGAACGCGGGAGCTGCCGGTTAATCGCGTATATTTTGCCTAAAATGTACCTGAAGCTTTCTTTGCGCTAAACAACGGGGAAATGTATGACAAGCACCAGCGGTTCACGAGTTTCGAACGTTTATGACTATATAAACCGCTTGGCTTTCGAAGCCTCTGGGATACTCCGCGACGACAGCCGCTACGACGGAACGCCGTGTAGCTCTACTTGGGTCCAGCGAGCGAACTACGACGACAAGGCGATCCCCTAAAGTGTTCTGCACTTAAAACGTTCAAGCAGCAGAAATTTCTGGGAAGAAAGAAAGAAAGAAAGAAAGAAAGAAAGAAAGAAAGAAAGAAAGAAAGAAAGAAAGAAAGAGAGAAAGAAAGAAAGAAATAAAGAAAGAAAGGAAGAAAGTAAGTAAGAAAGAAAGAAATCTCGTTAGCGAACATGTGAGAAATTTCTCCTTATAGAGTAATATTTTCCATAAACGGAATCTACAGTCGCGGGCGATATATTACGAACAAAGTGGATTTGGCGCCAGCTCTTGGCGTGAGCTTTTGTACACTTTCTTTCCTAACACTTCAAAAAAATTGATATCTTTATTAAAAACAACAGTACAACTCCTTAACCTGTGTTTTCCTTAGCGCTGTAGACCACTGCCGTTCTACTCTATATGTTACATTGTCAACTCCGTCAGAATAAGTATAAGTGCTTTTCCTTGCCCTCGCGTAGATCGACGAAACCCAGCTGGACCGTGTCATGCACTACATACGGCTTGGGGAGAAGGAGGGCGCCAAGCTGCAATGCGGAGGCAAACGTCTCGGGTCGCGCGGCTACTTCGTCCAGCCGACCGTGTTCTCGGACGTCACCGACGGCATGACCATAGCCAAGCAAGTCGTGCACTTTTAATTCGAACCTACGCGTTCTGCCACGCAGTAAGCGCTCAGCCGCACAGGAGTGAAGGGGTTCGATCCGTAGTTCATACCATCCCCCTTTGATAGTAGCCTAGTAACAAGAGAAAGGGTTATGTACTGAGATTTTTCACTCGATGAGCGTCAATTCGCTTGTCAATGTCCAACTCAAAATCTTTAATTCACCGAAGCAACCTTGGCCAAGATGCCACCACATTAACTGGTTTAGTCCCCGATTATTTTATTTCAATTTCTTGTCTACCACAACGATTTGCTTGAAACAGTGCATACTAACGTTGCACTTGCAGTGATTTCGTCGTAAGAACGTGTGAAACACTTCGCTGTAAAACCTTTCCCTGTCACTCACCTGCTCGTTTACTTGCTCTCTTGTTCTGCAGCCAACAACTCCTTACAAAAGTGTGTGACATTTAACAACGCCGACATAGGTTATTACAGAACAAAATACGCAGGAAACCATTACAAACACATCAATACCGAAGAAAGTGGAGGGGAGCCCAGCCTCCCTGGTAACATAGTTGGTAGTCGGTTAGGGTCCCACCCGGCGACCAGGTTTTTCTCCACTTTCTATCTTTACGAAAGACCTTCTCCCCTTTCCTGTAATAGCTGACTGCAAGTCGAATAGAATAGTATTTTCGAATGCATATATATATTCTTTAGCGTGACTAGTATTAATACACAGCTACACAAAAAACAGAGCGATACCTTATAAACGTAGGACTTCACAGATGCGAGTGTTCGTGTACTAGTACGCGATAAGAAAATGGTGCAAAGATTTAAAACTTAAACCGAGACAAGATGTAGGAATAGTCGAACAAAAATCTTGCATACATTAATTGCCATGAACAAATGCATGTTCCTGAAGATAATCTGAAATGGAGGAGACGCTTCTGACTGGTCCCTCCAGTCATTGAAACGGGGCTGGGCATGACGGCGGCTGGTGTGGCCTAGCAGAATTTTTAACAATAAGTCGTCATTCCTCACTCAAGTCCCTATATTGTCCGGAAACTTGTTTATGGCTTATAAATTTTGCACAAGTAACGTTGCACTTCAGTTAAAGTCCAGCGCAAGGCTCACACTTCCCAAGGCAAGACTTACATTAGGCTTTCTTGAATAGCCTTGGCGTTGTAAAAAAAAAACATAACACGCACGCTGTGGGGCAAAGCTTAAAATGATACCACGTCAGTCAGCAGAGCCAACTTTTATTGCTCAATTATTTGTCAATTTCGAATATTGGAGAAGTTCCAGTACTTCGAATGGTAAACTCCACTGCGAATCTAATCGAATAGCAACGGCTATTTGTGAAGTATTCCAGGTTTCGAGCATTCGCATTCCTCTGCTTATTGGTCAATGAGTGAAACTTACCAACAAAATCATGAGCAATTCCTCTCAGTGAAGGTGGAAGACCAGCGAAGCTTTTTGGCACGCGACATGGACGTGACACTGAACTCACGTGAAAGTATGGGCGAATTTTATTTCTCTTTAGCATTAAAGGGAACCGTGCAACACTTTTTTCAATTTTTTTTAAATCTTAAATGCTTGCAGAACGTAGTCACCCAACACACTCAGTACTTAGATTAGGGGCTCGCAACCTACCTCAGCCAGAAATTACTGCTCTATGCCCATCAGATAACTTGCAAACTCGCTCAAAAGATTTTGCTGTCTTTCCCGGTCTTGACGTTCTTTGACGGCTGGAATTGCGTCACTAAGGCCATGTAGCGGCTGTTGGTCGGTTTTCCTTCAGTTGCAGCAATGAACGCTTTTCGATAGCAACTTTATAAAAAAGCCACAAAAACAAACCAGAAATGGAAGCCGCATCTGGTGTGACGAGCAAATAACGCAGTGCCGCTCCGTGCTGGCACGCGAAGGACAGAGTGAAAGCGCTTATCGAAACTGTTGCAGGGCCCCTTTAACGGTGGTCATCCCTAAGAAAGGCACATGCACACCGGCACACACTTATTTTGACTCCCTTGAAAACGGTGCCTTTGATAACTAATCTGCTCGAAATGCATATCCAAGTAGTATGACGTTGTAGTGGCGGCAACACCATTTCCATTTAGCGCCACTAGCATCATCATCCGCATCCTCCTACAATCATCATCAGTAGTGCTTTCCCGGCAGAATCAGCAGTGCCACGCGGCTGAGTTGTAACACGACTGCGCAGCTGGGCGTCCGCTTGTCCACGCCGCTCTCTTTCGCACCTGAATAAATGTAGGAGGCCACAGTGCACCACCAAGTCCATGGCTCCCTTTCCTATAACGTATAAGCTCAGGGACTTAGTTATGTGTTAATCTCGAAAATGGCGTCTATTGATAACTAATCCACACAAGATGCGTGCTCAAGTGTTGAGACGTGTAAGCTTGACATGCAAATCACATTTTTTGAACGGAGTGCAACTTTGGTGGTGACAACGTGCTCTTCGCAGACATAAACGGGATGTTACTTTATCAACATCTCGCGCTGTGGAATGTCTTGCGCTTCAAAGGCCCGAGGAGCATCGGTAGTTTCCGTCCTCGGGCACAAAAAATACATGAAAACCTAGGAATAAATGCTTCACTTGCTTAGATAACGTTGGATAAATCTGAGATATTGGCATTGCTGGTAGTTCCAACAAAGGCTACAGCTTGTTTCCGCTTACTCCAGAGGCTCTGCAGCTTTTCATGACTTCTTAAGAAAAGTTGAATTGCAGTGATCGTTTCTTTTTTTATCACTGCACTTGTAGCTTCTGTAACGTGTAGATCTTGAGAAGAATTATTTATTCAGTGCCTATAGGTTCCCATGAGTCAACTCCTTGTAAGGTTAGGCAGCCACCTTTCTCTTCATTTTGTTTGCACAATAAGCACACATTGCACAATTTCAAATAAATTGGTAATCATACGAGATCTGTCCTGTTGGTAATAATGGGTAACAAATGTCTCGGCTTGTGCAGGGAGGAGATCTTCGGCCCTGTCCAGAGCATCTTCAAATTCTCCACGACAGAAGAGGTCATCGAGCGCGCTAACAACACCGAGTATGGACTCGCCGCGGGCATCCTCACCAACGACATGAACACTGCCACCATGGTGGCGCACGCCCTTCAAGCAGGAATCGTCTGGTGCGCATGGCTAAGACAGTTTGCTTTTACAGTGAACAACTGCTAATTGCTCATTGTTCATCATCACCAGCCTATCTACACCCACTGCAAGGCAAAGGCCTCTCCATTTAATCCCCAATTATCCCGGTCATGTGCTAACTGTGACCAATTTACCCCCGCAAACTTCTTGATCTCATCTGCCCATCTAACTTTCTGCCGCCCCCTGCATGCCACGCTTGCCTTCTCTAGGGATCCACTCTGTTGCCCTTGATGACCAGCGCTTACCTTGCCTTCGCATTACATGCCCTCCGCACGCCCATTTTTTCTTCTCAATTTCTACTAGCATGCACTTAACACGCGTTTGTCCCGTGACCCACACCTATCATCTTCCGTTTCATTGTGCGGTGAGTCGTCCTCAATTTAAGTTGAACCCTTTTAGTGAGCCCCCAAGTTTCTGCCCCGTAGGTGAGTGCCGGTAAGATGCAGCTGTCATACACTTTCTTCTTCAGGGACAATGGTAGCCTGTCATTCATTATCTGATCATGCCTGCCGAATGCACTCCACCCCATTCTTATCCTTCGAATTATCTCTGCCTCATGGGTGGGATCCGGGGTCACAACTTGGCCTAAGTAGATATATTCGCTTACCACCTCCACTACCTCGCCACCTATCTCAAACCGCCGTGCTGTCCCGAGGTTACTGACCATTACTTTAGTTTTCCCCATATTAATTTTCAGGCCCACGGTTCTACTCTGTTATGGGCCTGCAAATGCTATCGTCGGGAAGAAAGCATGTTTCTTCGCGGTAGTTGTCCCTGAACGCACCGGCCCCGCAGCTGGAGTGGCCTCAAGGTCACTAAAATACTACCGCCACAGGCGTTTCGCGAGAGGGGAGCTTGGACCATTCGTCTTTTGATTGGTAGTTCGGAGCGTGCGTGCCACCTGTCGCACTGACGCGTGGTCCTCGACACGCCTGCAGATTGTTTTGTAGCGTAAGCTACACTGGCCGGGGTTAAACAGTTTCGCGTGGACCTTGAATGGCCGGGCTGCGCAAGCTCGAGGAGCATTGCATTGGATTGAATTGGATTGGGTTAAATTGGATTGTAATAAATTGGATTGCAAATGCAATCCAATTGGACTACGGGTGTGTAGAGAATTAGGTCTGCACATTCTACGGTGTGCGCATTCCAGAGTAGTGACGTCATAACCGCGGCAGACGCACTCGCGCCGGCGCGTGCCCAGCTGTCGGCTCCGTTGCGCCGTAGCCAAGTCTGTCACTGCGCCAGCGCCGCTTGATAGCCGTTTCGCGTGGCTCTTGGAGAGCCGTGCTGCGAATGCGCGAGGAGCAGTGATTGGACTGGTCTGGACTGGATTGGACTGGACTGGATAGGATTGCTGAACCCTAGCTCACGCTACGTGTATCCTGGCATAGCCGAGCTAAGCCACTGCTAATTTTTTCTGTTCTTATTGCGCCGGACGGGGGTAGCTGTAGTGCGGGCTTTCAACGTGTGCGTTCCGGGGACAACAAAAACAAACAGAGCACCAGGGTTTATGCATTCAGTTAATTCTTTCGCTACACGGCTGTTGCGGACGCATGGGGGGTTCCGTATATGGTACTTCAAAGAAGCTGTCCGAGAAAGCAAAGGAACTGTTTGGCAAAGGAACCGTAACCCAGAGGCTTCGAAAGCCAAGCGGCTATGCCAGGATATACGTAGCGTGAGCTAAGGTTCAGCTGGTTATTCTTAGCTTTCCTGGTTGTCTAGGATTAGCTGATTAACATGCTTACTGAGGCTTATCATCCAATCCAAATCCAATCCAAAACCAATCCAAGCCAATCCAATGCAATCCAGAACTCCTGCTGGCGCAGTTTCAGGCAGGGGGCGCGCGAGCACTGCGAAGGCGGGAAATTTGATTTGCATGGGGTGGGAGCAGTAAGCGGATAACGGCGGTACAGCCCATTATGGCGAATCACTGCTCTGCACTCCCGACAGCTTTCATGTTGAGTGTAACGGCTTTAATTTTTGTTATATTGCGCAGGATCAACAGCTACTTCGAACTGGGCCCTCATGTTCCCTTCGGAGGCTATAAAATGTCCGGAATCGGACGCGAAATGTGAGTCCAGCGGCTGTTCTTGGCCTTTCCACCCTCTTGTTCCGGACCTAGCAGGGGTTTATTTCGCTGTACGACTCTGGTTCAAGGCTTTAAATAAAACCAGCATTCTTCCTGAACCTTATTCATCATCATCATCATCATGTTTGTGCCGACTGCAGAACGAAAGCCCCTCCCATGCTTCTCGAGCCGTCCCGGTCTGAGGCAAAGAATTGGAAACGAAGCTGCTGCCTTATGGTATGAATCCATGGCGAGAGATTTTTGTCGTTGAACAGCGCCGGTATTGGTCAAGGAGCGCCCTTATTTCGCGTATCATCCAGACAGGAGGGCAAAGAGGGATGGTAGGAGTAACGCTTAGGGATCGCTTAGTGACGCTTAGTAACGCTTAGGAGTAACGCTTAGTAACGCTTAGAACAAACTGGGGTGAAATACACGCTTAGCTGAAACTGATAGAAGGAAGTGATTTTCTCATGCGGAGACCTGACAACCGCTGGACCACCAGAGTAGCAGAGTGGACAGCTAGAGACGGGACTAGAACTATAATGGAAAAGTAATAACTCGATCGAGGGACGAAATCAGAAGGTTCAGAGGCAGAGAATGGACTAGGGCGTAAAAAGACAGGGATGGCTCGAGAAGCATGGGAGGGGCTTTCCTTCTGCAGTCGGCACAAACATGATGACGATGATGATGATGAACAGGGTTCAGGAAGAATGCTGGTTTTATTTAAAGCCTTGCACCAGAGTCGTTCTTTTGGTTGTTTTGTGCCGTTGCTCTTCTAAATCTGGGCCAAAGTTGCAGCCAAAACTAGTCTACACTTCATCGTATTCAGCACAAAGTTTTTAGCTGTCCGAAATCTCACCAAGAGCCTAATAAAATAGGCACTGTCTAGCCTAAAAAGGAGGAGATGACACAGGTTTCGAATACGAAGTGCATACACCTTAAAACAAACTACCTTACAGACACAAGTGCAATTTCCCCATTCAGGTTCCACAAATAATTGTAACTGTCAGGGGTTCATCCAAATTTCGATTTTGGGGGGTGTCAACATCCTCCTGGGGGGGGGGGGGGGGCTGTTGGGAGGGTGTGCATAAATCCCTGGGCGGGGTGGCCGTGGTTGTGAAATCTTTTTAGGGGGTGTCCAAATCCTTCTGGGGGGGGGGGGGGGGGAGGGAATATAAATGCCTGGTAACTATACTCGGGAGCAAGTTAAGAACGGCAATGGCTCATATACGGTATCACTCCGCCTAAGCGACGGACCCGGATGTCAACGGGCGCGCGTGTTTTGAACGGAGGTGCTATGAATGCGTGATATCGTCTGCCTTTCCTCGCGTAGTTTGTCTGCCATCGCTGCAGTACTTTGTAAGCATATTAAGTACAGAAAATTACCGAAACGGCTCGTGCCATGTTCAAAATATTCCCAGTAACGCACTACTTGCGGCGCGCGGAGTAACATCCGGCTGCGGTGGTGAGGCACAGCGGCAACTTCCGTTGCCGTTCTTACGTTGTAACCGAGTATAAAGGTTTCTCTTCAAGGTACGACACTGTTTGCCCCTTTTCGGAATGTACTTTGCTGTGAAAACATAAATTTGTTGATTATTCTGGTGATACTTTTATTTCAAGATTGAAACATGAATGAGCTAGGTGGTTAATCGTATTAGATCCGTTTCTAAGCCAATGAAATTCATACAAGGAGCAGTATGACTCAGCTAAAACTTCCTAGAACCGCATCGCGAGAACGACCTATTCTGTTTACGTTCTCGATAGGAGCATATATTCCGCCAATATCCCGAAAGAAAACACAGCTTTACGCATTTTAAAATCATGAGCATATGGGAAACGTTAACTTAATTAAACCTTATTCTATGGCTCCGCTATTCGTCTATCGTTTACACAGTCGCATCTGTTTAGGAATCGTAAAGCCCGAAGGCTGAGTGTGAAGAAGGCTTCGTCATGCATACATTCCTACTCCTCTCGTTTGCAGGGGCGAAGATGGTATCCTGGAATACACCGAAGTCAAATCCGTAAGCTATAAAAACCGCGAGCTGTAACGCAGATTCATATTCTAACCCTTTTTCTTAGCACAGCACTAACCTACCGTATGCGCTTTTTTCCAGGTTGTCACGAAGATTCCCGTCAAGAATTCGTAATTTTTTGTTGCTTCAACCATTCAAAGAGTAGGCTGTACACAAACTAATAAAAATTGCTGAAATCAAATCCCTCTGTGACAGCTTTAATTGCGTATGTCACATTTTTTTTCTCATTGTTATGTTAGACCTACTTTGATGTCTCGGTGTCATGCACACGAAAGAACTTCTTTGATGTAAATAAAAACACCTTGAGAAGTAGATCTTAAAAGAGAGACGTACATTTTTGTTGTTTTTTTTTCACAAAAAGGTTGATTGGGATTGATTGTGGGGTGTAACGTGCCGATGCCGCACTTCGGCTAAGAAGCGTGCCGTACGGGAGGGCTCCCAGTTAATTTCTACCGCCTAGGAATCTTTAACGTGCGCCAAAATCTCGACACGTGAGCATCTTCGCCATTCGCCTGCATCAGAGAAGCAGCCACCTCTTCCGGGATCAAACCCGCGTCCTTGGGCTCAGCAGAACGCACGCCTTTGCCACTCAGCCGCCGCAGCGGGTAGCAAAAGACACATACCAAATCAGAGGATTGGTCAGTCACCATGGTAAAAAAATTAGCAGTGGCTTAGCTCGGCTATGCCAGGATATACGTAGCGTGAGCTAAGGTTCAGCGCCCGTACTCCAATTGGATTGGATTTCAATCCAACACAATCCAATTTAATCCAATCCAATCCAAATAAAATGCAATCCAAGCCAAACCAAACCAAACCAATCCAAGCCAAGCCAATCCGATCCGATTCGATTCGATCACCAGTCCAATGCTTCTTGCGCTTGCGCAGAACAGCCCTTCACGGCACACGCGAAACCGCTCAACCTCGGCTAGTGTAGCTTACGCTACAAAAAAAAAAAAAATTACCAACCGTTCCCTGAGAAAGTTGAGAGAAGCGGGAAAGCCAAAAGTGCGCCCAACCATCGCTGAAAGTGCGTTCAATCGATCGCCAATCCTTAAAATACCCAGCGGTATGGAAAAGTCGGGCGAGTTGGTGTTGCGACATGGTGATCTACATCCCAGTTAGTCAGCGCTCGTCCTATACCTGGCTATTTTCCTTGCATTTTCATGTTACCGCGCTGTTTCTTCACCATGTCCTAAAGGAGCCATGAAGACAAAATACAAGTTGGGTTTATTAGAACTTAGTCCGGATAGCAATGATACCAATATCATCGCAATCTTCGAACAAATAACGGAGATATTGAAGAAAACGTCTGAAGCAGTCGCGACCCCCTAGGCAATTTCCCGCAACCTTTCTATGACGCCACGGAACCTTGTTTGTGCGATTGGCGGCCGCCTAACTGACCTGTCGCGACGACACATGGCTGGACGTGCGTAATGGAGCCTCTAGTTCCATTTGACCGCATCACTTGAATGCTAACGTGCAGTTAACGCACTGAAAATTATGTTTTATTGTTGGCCCGTATGACGTCATTCTCGCTCATAACACGTCACTGTGGCGCAAAATTTGAAAGTTTTTAAATACTTCTTGCTTTTTTTCGATAAAAAAACATCTTTTGTGGCTGTAATGGAGCTGAGTGAGGTACTGAGTCTTAGTTCTTTCAAATCAAACGAAGTTGTATTTTTTCTTCATGGCTCCTTTAAATGGAAGAGCAGTATGGAAGAGTTGGGCGAGTTGGTGTTGCGCCATGGTGAACTACATCCCAGTTGTTAGTCAGCGCTCGTCCTACTTGGTTATTTTCCTTGCGTTTTCGTGTTACGGCGCTGTTTCTTCACCATGTCTTAAATACCCAAATTGCAAAAGAAGAACGAACCGATTCGACGATTGTTTTCGCGCACTAAGTAAACGCATGTACATACAAACTAAATGTACACCGATACGTGGTTTATGAGATAAAGGTATACTATTGTGTTCCTTCTTCATGATCGAGGCGTGTATTGTCTTATATAGAAACGCCCTCCTTTGGCGATTTTCAATAAACTATTTTGACACAGTGGAACCCCGGTTTCCCCACGCACCGCGTGTCCAGATATCTTATCAGAGCTTTTCGGTCGACCAACCGGTCTATGAAGAAGGGCATTAGTTTTTTGACAGAACTCCATCGGTCCCACAAGGAAAGCTGTCGCTTTAAAAAGTAATTCTTAGCTACCCAAAGGGTAAATAGTAATGATAACTAAGCGTCGTATAGGAGAAATGGAGAAACAACAATAGAAAGGTTAACCGAGGAGAATAGAGCAATCGAATATAAGAAATTCAATGAAGTGCGAGAGTGGGGCAATAAAATATTGGCGAAATCACTTCAAATGTTTCATGAAGCCCTGAGGACAGCGCGCACACTCCGGTGGCCAACCTCCACATCTGAAGCCGCGAATGAAAGTAAGTGCCTGCAACTGTGATGGGAGTCTTCATTCCGTGAAGCTGCTTCTCACGGCAAAGGTGTGTGAAGCGTGAATATCGGTGACCAATTAATAATAAACGTTCAACGAAGTCGCCCTCATTGCCGCACCTGCACAAGGTTGACGGCAGCAAGCGGGACAGGTACAACAGCGAAGATCGGTAACTAAAAATCCCGGGCCATCTCCACTAACGTGAAACCTGGGGAGGGGCTAAGCATGCAGCGTATAAGCGTATTCTTGGTGCCTTGGCGTTTTTGCCAACGGATATGAAGCCATTGGGGGGTAGAGGTATACAGCTTTGCTGTAAAAGTATTTTGCCTTCGAAGCACGAAGTTCTCTAGCGCGAGGCGTAAACGAGTGCCCGGTGTTTTTTTAGTACGCGTTACGTTCTAGCGCGAGGCGTCTGACTGCATGAGACGAACGACGACGACGACGACGACACGAGACGCCAACAGCCCCAGCCCCGAAGGGGCTTCGCCGATAAAATTCGTTGAATAAGGGTATCTAAAGGCGAAAGGTGCAGAAATGGTTGAGCAAACACCTGTTTTGTTTGTCACCATCCTCGTCTTCTTTGCACTAAACCTTTTATTAAGTTTGAACAAACTGAGCTAAAATTTATTTCTCTCTCTCTCTCTCTCTCTCTCTCTCTCTCTCTCTCTCTCTCTATATATATATATATATATATATATATATATATATATATATATATATATATATATATATAGATAGATAAAGTTTGGCAGTCAAGAAAACCTCCGAAAGCAAAGGGGAGGATATGGCAGATCATTGCAACAGATAAAAAATTTGGAAAGAAAGTGGACAAAAAATGCCCGCCAGGTGGGATCCGAACCCACGACCTCCAGAATACCGGACTGGTGCGATAACCACTACGCTACCGGCGGGGCTATTTTCCCCTCCACTTTCTGTGGTATTTATGTCAATGTAATTTTTTTTCCTGTGCTTGGGGGTGTAGCCAGCGCCACTCCACACATACACACACACACACACACACACACACATATATATATATATATATATATATATATATATATATATATATATATATATATATATATATATATATATATATATATATATATATCCTGTGTATGTATCGGTATCTCGTTTACGGTGAACGTGGTGCTGGCACATTTCGCGGCGCCCTGCGACTGGAATCAAGGACGGCGACATCGTCTGCTACAAGTTTCCACACGGTCTAGCTCTAATGGTACGATAGTTTGTCACGCATCTCCTCTTCCCACAGACGGATGTCGACCGGCTCGCGCAATGTATTACACTACGTTGCCCAACTCGCAGAACGCGCTGGTACAGACCGAGAATTTGCAGCTGACCAGCTCTTAAATCGACGAGGAGAAAAGGACGTTGATGAACTGCCTGCAGTGTCTTTTCTTTCCCTACTTTTATGCTGACGCAACGAGGAAACCCGTGCGTCTGCTTGTAACGCTTGACGAGTCAGACTTGACTCATAATATAGGCCCTGGGGGCTTCATGCAGTTCATATAAGCCGTATTGTATCGCCCCTGAAAGCAAATGTCTCTCTAGCAACGCAATTGCGCGTAG
The DNA here is from genome assembly GCF_048455015.1 of Haemaphysalis longicornis. Classification (NCBI taxonomy): domain Eukaryota; kingdom Metazoa; phylum Arthropoda; class Arachnida; order Ixodida; family Ixodidae; genus Haemaphysalis; species Haemaphysalis longicornis. Next base: position 74,706,103 of record NW_027526407.1, read on the forward strand.
ATGTGAAGCCTACTTTAAAGGAGTTAAGTGTACAGCGTTTATTAGGGATACACGGAGTTTTATGGCGGTATTATTTGTAAGGCCCGGGCGCCTTCATATTACCATATAAGAACTTTTACATCGTTTCTGATAAGTGTCTCTCCAGCCATGCTTTTCAAAAAATAGTGATGCCGACTTTAATGAGGCTTGGTGCATAGCACTCCACGGGGATACATGGAATCTTCAGAGGTACAGCAAGGCTTGGGAGTGGGCTAGTTGGTGTTTTAGCATCTTGAAGTGCAGAGGTGCGCTGCCTGACACGAAACGTAGGACAGGGTTAATACCACAAAAACAGACAAGGTGAGGCGCAAACTATCAACTGTTTATTATCTTGTGAAGGGGGGCGGTTATATATGACGGAATTGAAGAACATGCACGAAAAAATAACAATAAAACGCTACACGTGACATGATATCTATTCCTCATTTAGGAAACTTATTTCACACGCCGAAAGCCGGATTGAAGGGGCGCTAACGCAATCTCCCTCCACTCCTGACAACATTGCATATGCTTCGTATATCTCGCGGGTAATCCTGTCTCTGGAGCGGAACAAAATGGTTGTCCCCTCAAAATCGAGCGAACATTTCTTCTCGCACTTCTTAACATGCGCGGCCAAATTTCCATTTGCCGCCAGTTGCGCGCATGCATTCTTATGTTCCCGAAATCTGTCATTGAGACAGCGGCCTGATTGCCCCACGTACGACCTACCACAGGAGAGGGGGATCTTGTATACAATACCCTCTGCACAGTTGACGAACTGGCGCCTGTGCCGTGTGCCACATTCGAAACCTTTTTTCCTCTCTTGATTTGCAGCCTTGCACAGTCCCTTTAGTTTCAACGGGGCAACTCGTCCTCGTCCGCAACTCCGAGGACATTATCAGTTTTCTGGACAGTTCCCCCCCAGCGTCTTGTTTTTCAGTAGATGTGAAAGACCTGTTTTACAGTGTTCCGCAAGAACGTCTTTTACTGGAAGTAGAGGACTGCATACTCGCTTATGGAGTCGTCAAGTTCCAGAATGAAACGTGTGTTAGTGTTCCTTCTTTCTTGGACCTGCTCAGGATCTATTTGCAGTCTGTGTACATTGAATTCGAGGGAACTGTTTATTCCCAGCAAGACGGGATCACGATTGGCTCATGCATAGCTCCGGTGTTAGCAGACATTTATTTGGCAAAAGGGGATGTGAATCTTCTCGAGGACTTGACACCACTTGGTGTAACAAGGTGTTTCCGCTACGTCGACGACTTTTTAGTATGCATGCCTTCAGGAACAAACCTCGACAGTGCCATCCCTAAAATTATGGAACAGTTCAGCCGGTTGCATGTGGGGCTATATTTCACACACGAAAAGCCGGAAAACAAGTGCCTACAATTTCTTGACCTGTTTTTAAAAGAAGAAGAATTTCACACATGTTGGGCCTACCGCACGAGAGGGGAGAAGGGACTGCTGCCTTATGACTCGTCCCACACCAAATTGATTAAGCGTGGAATTGCAACTTCCTGCATCACGCAGGCAATCACGAAATCGTGCTCGCACACTGTGACTGACAGCCTAGACCGCCAATGTATATAAGGCTGAAAAAGGGTGGTTACCCTACCCATGTACTTGTATCAGTTGCAGAGAATGTGCTGAAGAAGGTGAAAAACGCAAACAGCCCCGAGAAGAACAAGGAAAGACCTAAGATTCGACCAGTTGTCATGAACTACATTCACAGGGTTTCGCACCGGCTAAAGAAAGTGGGCGCCAAACATAATATTCCGGTGGTATTTTCTGCCCCGTTGAAACTAAAGTGACTGTGCAAGGCTGCAAATCAAGAGAGGAAAAAAGGTTTCGAATGTGGCACACGGCACAGGCGCCAGTTCGTCAACTGCGCAGAGGGTATTGTATACAAGATCCCCCTCTCCTGTGGTAGGTCGTACGTGGGGCAATCAGGCCGCTGTCTCAATGACAGATTTCGGGAACATAAGAATGCATGCGCGCAACTGGCGGCAAATGGAAATTTGGCCGCGCATGTTAAGAAGTGCGAGAAGAAATGTTCGCTCGATTTTGAGGGGACAACCATTTTGTTCCGCTCCAGAGACAGGATTACCCGCGAGATATACGAAGCATATGCAATGTTGTCAGGAGTGGAGGGAGATTGCGTTAGCGCCCCTTCAATCCGGCTTTCGGCGCGTGAAATAAGTTTCCTAAATGAGGAATAGATATCATGTCACGTGTAGCGTTTTATTGTTATTTTTTCGTGCATGTTCTTCATTTCCGTCATATATAACCGCCCCCCTTCACAAGATAATAAACAGTTGATAGTTTGCGCCTCACCTTGTCTGTTTTTGTGGTATTAACCCTGTCCTACGTTTCGTGTCAGGCAGCGCACCTCTGCACTTCAAGATGCTTCAGAGGTACTTTATAAAATGCGCTTAGGCGTCCATGTCTTGATATCACACTTTTTATGTGGTACCTAAAAATGTCTTCCCAGCAAAACATTTGTACTGAGTGGTGAAACCGACTTTAAAGGGGCAAAATGCATGTCTCTCCATACAGGCACATAAGGTTTTATGGGGGTATTTAATAGAATGCCGTTGGGTCGTCACACTTTACTACCAAACTCCTGGCATTGCCTCCCTTAAAAAAACATCTCTCCAGCGACGCATCTGTGTATAGTAGTGAAGCCGACTTTAATGGAGCTCGGTGCATCGCAAAATATGCAATGTGCTGCATTTATATGACACCACGCATTATATGGCTTACGCGTTTATATAACACCGCCACCCTGCAAGATGTGCCCCCCCCCCCCCCCCCCCCGCAACAGAGGATCACCCGAGAGGAGGCTGTAGCCTGGGGGCAACTACAGACGAACACATATCTCCACCTTAGCCTAATGCATATCATACACCCACCATATATCCACCAACATGCCCACACTATCACACCACCTGGACTTGCTAGAAAACACCAGAAGCCTATTCACTACTCGCACTCTGCATACTATTTGCACTCCAAACACTATTCTTGCTACAAACCTCGATCAGTGGGAGGCCACGCTGTGCAGTTCGTATCCGGAGGAACAGCGACGGGTGGTGGACCGGACACGGAGGGCAGCAGCACAGGCAGGAGCCCTGGACTGTGGGCTTCTCCAACTTTCGAGCTCGAATTCATCTCCTTCCACTCTAAATAAATGTAGCTTCAGCACTACAGAGACTTACCGTTTGAGAGTTTGTCTTTTTTTTTCTACCAAATTCGGAGAAACCAGCGAAAATGTACACAAAGGCAAGTGAAATTGGTCGGCTGTAGCGTTGCCTTTGCTCAGCTCCGAAGCCTGGAATAAAAAAATCGGTGCAACCGCAACCACTTGCGCTGGTCCAACTTTGCTGTGCGCTGAACTTTTCTACTATTTATAACTTTAGCACCTTTGCCGAAAACTTTTGCCAAATAAATTACCGAAAATACTTCTAGCCAAATAACCTTTATCGAATACTTAGCAAAAATTGCTACTGAAAAAAAAGGTCGGTACATTGGTACGGTGACATCTTGGTAACAGCGCGAAAAAGGACGAGGACAGAGGAAGCGAACAAGACGTCCGCTCGTCTTGCTCGCTGCCTTTGTGTCCGTCTTTTTCCGCGCTGTTGCCAAAATCCTAATTACTATCATTCCGTACCCTTACTGCAACAGACGCGACCTTGAGCCCTTTCCGAAAAAAAAAGGCCTTCCTACGTGCCTGTTCCCATAAGCTCTTCTTCCTCAAAGGCTACTTACGTTACACGGAAACATAATTCTTTCTTTTCGAATGTTACTTGAAACCTAATTTTATCCGCATAATGGAAAAGCACCGAAAAGAGAGCTGGCTACGAAATATGTATTGTTGTTGGACTGTACAGGTGCCGTCAGAAGTAATTGGAGCATGGGAGCTGTGGCCGAACCGCATAGGAGTGCCGTGTATCTGCACCGGCGGTAAACGAAAGGACGAGAACACGCATGCGCTCCTGCCGACGACGATAGCCCACCTGTACATCTCAAAACACTTCTTTTAACCTGTACTCGAGATAGAGTTTGTTACTATATACACTAGAGAGGAACCTGGCGTTAGCGTCTATGCGGCTCACATCAAGGCCGTCTATGTCGTCATGGGCCGCTATTATATCATGCGCTCGCCTGCCCAAAGGTGTCAACATTTCACTTTACGCAGACGACATCTGTATCTGGGCTTCAGGCAGGAACCGTCGAAACATTCGCGCCACACTCCAGAAGGCAATTCTGAAGATGAGAAAATATCTCAGATGCTGCGGTCTCATATTTTCCCCGGAGAAGTGTGCTGCGATAGCATTCACGCGGCGCGATGTTTCACGTTATACGCTCACCGTAGAGGGCACTCCAATACCATATGTCAAGTCGTACAAGTTTCTCGGTGTCACGTTTGACCGCTCAATGTCATGGGCCCCACATATTCGGCGACTGAAGGAGCGGCTTCTGTGCTTTGTGCGCATTCTGCCTATGCTCGGTGGGAGTTCGTGGGGCTGCCCTGTATCCTCACTCTTTTGCCTATATAAAGCCCTTTTTGTCGGCCTCTTGCGTTACAGCCTGCCGGCCCTACATCAGCTATCGCCTACAAGCCTGAAGGTAATAGACTCAGTGCTGGCAAAAGCTATGCGCACCTGCCTGGGTCTACCTAAATGCACATCGACGGTTGGAACCCTTTGCGAAGCTCGGTGCTTTTCCGCCACAGTGCTACAACGCCAAGAGGTGCTTCGAACGTCTTTGCGCCATTTGACTCGGTGTCATACGCATCCTTTGGCAGACCTCTCCGCACAGTATGCAAGACACTTGCTTCCGGCGAATTTTCAACAGCCTCAAAAGTCGATAGTAGCCCCGTGGGTACTGGCACCATGGAAAATTTGCACGACTATACCCGGAATTAGCAAAAAGTCTGCCATGCCTGCGGCCGCGCTCAAGTTCTTCACACTCGAGTATATTTCCAGCACTTACAAAGGCTACACACATGTTTATGCGGATGGCTCGGTTCGCCCGGGCTCATCCGCCATCGGCGTGTGGATCCCATCAGCCCGGTGCACTATCGAAAGAAAACTTAGCCATGAAACATCCTCGACTGCTACCGAGCTGGCAGCTGTGAGGGCTGCACTTCATTACATCAGCGGCCATCATGCCCAGCAATGGGTAATATTCCTCGACTCGCGCAGTGCCTTACAAGCGCTCCGAAAGCTTAACAACAACCGCAGTCAGCTTGTATGTGAAATTGCCGAAATTCACACAATGGCAGTGCGCGAAGGCCATGAAATCACTCTTCAGTGGGTACCTGGTCACTCGGACATACAAGGCAATATTAGATCCGACGCAGCCGCCAGCGCAGGCCACTTGCTGAGCAACACAACCCAGCTTCCTTTCTCCCGAGAGGACAGCAACGCCCTTATCCTCGCAAGTGGATGGGCTGCACAAAGGTCGGAGTGGCAGGACCCTCACCGCAGGTATCTGCCACTGCACGCTATTGACCCGCATTGTGACTTCCGTTTTCCACGCGGCCTCAACAAGCGGTGTGAAGGAGTTCTGCACCGACTGCGCCTGAATGTGGCGTTTACTCGGAGTTTTAAGTTTAAGATTGGTTGGGAAGATTCCCCCCTGTGCCGGACTTGCGGTGTGCGCGAGACTGTAAATCACTTGCTCTGCGTCTGCCCTCGATACGCTGCTGCGCGAAAAACTGCAGCGAGCTCCCTCTCTCGTGTACGTCATGGAGGCAGCCTCGAACTTTTTCATTTTCTTGGGCCTTGGGCCAATAGTGCTGACAGTACCTTAGGTACAAAAGTACTGCTCCAGTTCCTACGAGAGACTGAACTGGACAAATCTCTCTAGATCAGAGACAGAGCAAGTGTGTCACGATATCTTCTCTTTCGCACTGTGGCGTTCATCTATTTACTTTTCTTGGGTTGGTGTTGTTACTTTTTTTCCCGTCGTTTACTTTTCATTTTGTTTAAGCGTTTCCATTAACGATTTTCTTTTCAATTGTATTTTTTTTGTCCGGACTCTGTTGGCAGCAATCTCTTGTTTTTCTTGTCCTTTTTTTTTCATTTTTTTTAACGCTTCATGTTTGTCTTCTTCCTGCTGTAACCCTGATGTCTGATAGGCACCACTCATCAACGTAGTCACCCCCCATCTGGTGTAGCAAGCCTTGTCCCTAGCAGGGCTGACCTCACCAGTTCACATTAAAGAGCATTCTCTCTCTCTCTCTGAATTGAGACGTTTCAGTGACCGCCAATTTAAACAAAGTGCCACAAAAACGCGAAGAATAGTGTGCAATTATGTAAGTGGAAAATAAAAACAGGCTGTTTTAAAACTAAGGAAAAAGGAAGTAAAGCGTATTTTTGCCGGAACGGTTGTGCCTGCTATTCCGCAGGCCAAGATTGTAGTTACGAACAAGGTTAATATTTTTGGTGGAAACTCATTAGAGACTTTATTAAGAGAGTTATTAGGAGACTTCATTAGAGATTTTATTAATTTTACCATTATTTCAAATAATAAGTTGCTTGAAGAGTTTGGAAAGTTTTTTGAGCGTGCCTATTAAAACGTTGCATTCGTGGTGAACCGGTTCACGATCGCCAACTAGAAAACGTGGCGTTAAACAGTCGTGCACGATGACAAGATATGAAGCATACAAGCGCCCGTATCTGTCGTATCTTGTCTTCGTCGAGGTACGTTTTGTTTCTTCTTTTCGTGGGCTACAAATTTCGCGGCGGCATATTACCCGCTCAGTCATGCGTCCTTCGACTGCGGCATGAGCAACGTCAGGTGCGATCACGCACTGCCTGCGGTTTCACCGAACACGGCTACCACAGAACAGGGAGGGTTTCGGCTTCCTTGTAGCTCGTAAACGTGTTAATGCGTAGTGAAGAAAGCAAATCTCAAAAACCGCTTAAAAATCCAGTTGTCATGCCAAGCCCAAGCCAAAAAGGGGGGTCTTCCCATGAACCCCCACGACGACATGGCTTACAAGGCGCAGTTTCCTCTCTAGTATACTTACTAGCATACTTACTAAGAAACTCTATGGTATTCGAGAATTCTTTGCAGCATAGTGGTCTCGGCGATGGCGCTGATAGCATACACACCTGAAAATTCTTTTTTAAAAAAACTGTCACTGCAGATCCCTGTGAGAGCACCGCTTCTCCGGCAGCACGCGTGCGCTGGAAGTGTGCCAAACATAGCTCGGCAAAACTGGATGCCACTCACTCACACTCACTCAAAAAAATATATTTATACTGAAGCACTCACTCGCACTCACGCTCGCCACTCCGCCCTCACCACTCGCTCTCACTCACACTCACGCTCGCCCCTCCGCTCTCACTACTCGCACTCACTCGCACTCACGCTCTCCACTCGTCCCCACCACTCGTACTCACTCGCGCTCACGCTCGCCCCTCCGCCCTCACCACTCGCACTCACTCGTGCTCACGCTCACCACTCGTCCCCACCACTCACACTCACTCGCACTCACGCTCGCAACTCCGCTCTCACTACTCGCACTCACTCGTGCTCACACTCGGCGCTCGTCCCCAACACTCACACTCACTCGCGCTCACTCTCACCACTCCACCCAAACCACTCGCACTCACTCGCGCTCACGCTCACCCCTCGTCCCCACCACTCACACTCACTCGCGCTCAAGCTCACTATTCGTCGTCACCACTCGTACTCACTCGCGTTCACACTCAACACTCCGCCCTCACCACTCGCACTCACTCGCGCTCACACTCACCACTCGTAGTCCCCACTCGCACTCACTCGCGCTCACCACTCCGCCCTCACCACTCGCACTCACTCGCGTTCACGCTCACCATTCGGTGTCACCACTCGCACTCACTAACGTTCACGCTCACGACTCGCATTTCCTATTTACACTCCCTCGCAATCGAACTCACCCCTCGCAATGGCCACTCACACTCGCTCGTACTCACCACTCGCTTCCTCCACTCACGCACTCGCCACTCCCATCGCCCGCTTACGCTCACTCACGCTCACTCACAACCGCCACTAATTCGCATTACAACTCGCTTTGTTCCTTTGCAGAACGGGAATTTAATTTTAACTTCGCTTTGTTTGTAAACCAGATGAATCGTTCCATTTTGTGGAGACCTTAAATGTGGCCATATTGACACCGACACCACAGTGATGTCGTTTCATGAAGCGAAAAGGAAATTCGGTGTTTTAAGAGCTTCACATTGGCTATGGGGCGTGCCCCATAACAATCGCTAACTCCGAAAAACTTGATTCAACTGACAAAAAATCAAACCGTTTTCTTAAGAGAATTAAAACTCGAAGCTTTCTCCAGTGCAAACTGAGTCAAAGCCTCAGTTTAAAATCCAAACGGATTCAACAGTGTCGAAATGGCGCAATCGGATAGACGTCGGCTTCATATCGCGGGGGACCCAAGCGCGATTCGCACCATGGGAAAGGTTTTTTTCTTGAGGCGCTTCATGTGCCTTCGCTTATGATCATCATTGCTTTGTGAAACCCACTATAAAGTTCGCTTTCCTGCGGTGCTTTTTACTCAGACGCCGACGCCACCAGTGAGGAATGGAAAGCTTCATTTCAAAAATGGCGAAGCTTGCATTAGGTCGTGCAAGGCTTGAACCACATCGAGCTGGGTGATTTCTTTCTATGAAAGCATTGATTGGCCCACTAACACGCATTGCATTAGGTTCGAAATTATTTATTTACATGTTGCCAGAATGCAATCCGGGAGTTGTTTTCGAGATGTGCGATTTATGACTCTTCGGAGCACCCAAAGGTAGTCGTGCGTACTAGGATTAGGTCTGAAGCCGGTTAGCGATGGATGAAACCAACCAGTGCGCTCGAGATGGAACTGAAATCGGTTGTTAATTAATCGGTCGATGACCTTGCACATGATAGGAGTTAGTGAAATAGGTCGCAGATTTTCAGGTTTTCGCGGGCGTCTTTACTAGGCTTCGTGATGGGATGAATGATGGTCGTCTTCAAGTGCTCGTGGACTTGTCCCGTTTCCCATGATTCGTTGACAACATTCAGAAGGGCTTCGTGGTCGTGCGTTGGCAGATTGCGGAGATCTTGCCAAGTGATTTTATCATGGCCTGGAGCGGATCTAGATTTGCCTTGAGCGATGGCAACATGAAGTTCTCCCAGGGTAAAAGGAGTGTTGAGTTCGTCTAGAGGGTGTGGTATGTCTATGTCGGAAAGAGATTTTAGTGCCGTTTTATCCTTCGCAGCATGCGGAAAGAGAGTCTTGATAATAGTTTCTTCTACGTCGTAATAGTCAGACTGCAGTCTCATTTGTCAATGATAGGAAGCTTTGTTCTCCCAGGGTAAAAGGAGTGTTGAGTTCGTCTAGAGGGTGTGGTATGTCTATGTCGGGAAGATATTTTAGTGCCGTTTTATCCTTCGTAGCATGCGGAAAGAGAGTCTTGATAATAGTTTCTTCTACGTCATAATAGTCAGACTGCAGTCTCATTTGTCAATGATAGGAAGCTTTGCTTTACCGCAAAGGCTGCGAAAGATGCCCCATTATAAGTGAAGAAGGCCTCTCCCTCTTGGCGGAGCCGATGGCAAAGATTTTGCCAGTTTTCACTTTGTAATGTCTTTTGGTAATCGTTGATTTTCTTGTATAGTCGTTTCAGTTTAATGAGGTCAGGGTGACGTTTGCCACGTTCTTGATACTACCTGGTGGGACATTGAGCCGTTCGGAGCAACCTATGCATATGGATATCTGGGTTGTGAACCTCAACAATGCCGATGACCGATTCGGCAGGAGATGTACGAGCATCGGAGACGTTATGTATAAACACATTGAAGAAGTCAGCACGAGTGAATGCAACCTTGCCTTTGATAGCTTTCCATGCTCTCGCTTGGAACGCGTGGCCGAACTATGTACACTTCGGGGAACAAAGTAGGGCAGTAAGCGGGATGCGTATTGACCGTCTTGACATTGCTTTTGGCGTCACTCGCGAAGTGCTGTGAATGCATATTCTTGTGCCGCCTTTTGGTATCCATTCGGTGCCGTGAACCGTGAATGGCGCTAAAAAAAGGTTACTGCTGATAAAACAATAGTGGCGGAAGCGGTAATACCTTGTGTTATGCAACTACTACGACGGCATGCGCTATCGCAGCGCGTAATGTGTATGAACACTGAAAGCAAACGTTTTAGTTTTACGGGCCTTCGTGTCTGCGCTGCGCATAAAGGGTAATCGTACTCATAAGTTTACTCCTTCCACTGACAAAAAATGTCATGCCTTTTTTTATTTCCGTGACTTTTCTTACTGCTAAAATCCTTTCTTGCGACGCTTATTCTCCCACGGCTGCCCGAGCGAGAAACCTGTACAGAACGATGGCATGCTGCCTTTCGCGATTGTGGCTGCCCTTCGCGCAGCAGTAGCGGCGCTGCCACTAATTCTTTCCTGCAGCCTTTTGATCCTTTCAGACCCTGCAACTTGCAATTATAACTATGTTTCTTAAAAAACTTCCGCAACACAACGTCGAACCGCACGCAGCGCGTGTGTTTTTACGTGCGCTGAACGTCCAGTCGCGACATCCACGACCCAGAGTGTTGCCAACTTCAGGGTTTTCGCCCTACATGTAGGGCGTTTTTGAAACTTTTTTCTTGTCGTAGGGCCGTAGGGCCGTTCTGCCATTTTTCCGCCGAGCGTAGGGCGATTTTAAACTTTTCTGTTGAACTTTCGTTTTTGTGCCACATGAAGCCGCGAAAATCTGAAATTTATGTCCTCAACTAACTGATTGTAATGCAAATTTTGACCGCTAGGTGACGCTTCCGCAACCCGAGCTATCGGTAGAGAGGGAGTGGAGGGATCAAAATAAAAGAGCCATGGAGGAAAGAAAAGCTTGCGAAGAGCAGACGCAGCAGAAAGGCACAAAATATCAAACTCTGGTGTTGCCCTGTGGATGCCCTGTGGCATGAACAGGCTGCTGCGTTGCAAAGTTGGTTTCCACCGCTGGTAGGGGGTGTAGCTATAATGAAGAGCGTGAGGGCATGGCCGGGCTGGCGCGGGAGGCGCGCGCGCGCGATTTGAATTGCTACCAGCGCAGCGGTACAACGGTTGCTATGGGGGCTAGCATGCCTCCATAGTACTACCCCCACGGTGGAGCGCGTGTTTTCGAGCCAGCGCCGCGGCCAAACATGTCGAAACCATTTCGGAACTTGTGTTCCCGTGATAAGGCGCCGATTGGAGATTTCGCAGATCGCGGGCGCCTGCTCCATAATTTTCGACTTTCGATTTTTACAGCAGTTGTTGAAAACTGCCTCTCAGAAAAAAAGGTACCTTTGAAAAACATCCTGGGCCTGGCATGTGACAACGCCAGCGTTATATGATTGGCGAGCATATTTCCATGGCCCAAATATTTCAGCACAAGGCAGACAGGAGTTTCGTGCTCATTCGCTGCATATGCCATTCCACCCACATTGTTGCCAGCAAAGCTGCAATGAAGCGTCCCAGATACCTAGAAGATCTTCTGCGAAACATCAAAACAGCAAGAGGCAGGCACAAGTATCTGCACTACAGGAGTTCCTCCAGACCGAAAAAACGAAGATTCTGCGGCCATGCGAGACCCGATGGCGCGTGCTTTATGTGTGCGTTGAGCGTGTACGAAAAGAATGGGAAACCCTGCGACTCCTTCTCGTGCAAGCCTCCGTGGAAGACCGAATAGTGGCCGCCGAATTCATTCTAAACCAAATGAACTATAGTGTCACAGAGGCTTATTTCAGGTTTATGAAATTCGTGCTCAAATTTTTTAACAGGCCACGAAAACGGAATGCAACGGAAACCTCATCGGAGAACTCCAGGCAGAGAGAGTCAACGCCTCATCCGATGTCTGCTGGAAAATTTTGTCCAGGCGTCTGCTCTGGAGAGGGATTACATAGATACCATGGACCAAAGAGTTCTGCTGCCCCTTAAAGAGGTATACCTGGGCGAAGGGTGCAATTCTGTGCTGAAGAAGTGTGCCGGTTTGCTACCTTCGTATTCGCTGTCTGTCTTTTTATCAGACAGCCGCCGTTGACGTCAAAAAGAGGCTTCCAGTTTCCGGGCTCTTTGTCATGACCCCAGTTGCCATGACTCTTTGTCAGTTCGTGACCCCGAAGACAGCCCTCAGCACAGAAGATGGAGGGAAGCTACCTGCCTTGCCGACGCTACAGAACCGCTACGCCCACAGTCGAGGAAGAATGGAGAATGCTGCCTTTTTACTTCAGCAAAGATGAGAAGTTGTCATTGGAAGTCAAACCACCTGCTTTGTTTTGGGCCGATCTCCACCAAATGAGAACGTTCGGAGACAAGCAGGAGTTTCTCAACATCGTAACCTTGGCTCAGCTGATGCTATCTTTGCCCCACTCCAATGCCGCTACTGAGAGGATTTTCGCACATGGCTGACGTGAAAACAAAAAAGCACAATAGGCTTGGAAATGAGAATCTCAACTCCGTGCTGGTCATCAAGTCGGCATTCGCAGCTAGTGGACGCACTTGCGCTAACATGATTGTGGAACACGGGCACCCGAAGCTCCGCAGCAAGCAGATGTATTGATTCTGTAGCCGAAGCTAAATAACTAAAATTAGTACAAACAAAAATTCTAATATTAGGAAACAAAACAAAACCGTTTAAAATAAACAAATTGCAATTTTTGGCGTAGGGCGGGGCGTAGGGCTATTGCGAATATTGTGTAGGGCGGTGTAGGGCTTTTTGAGGTGCTGTGTGGGGCGATCTGGTCGAAATTGGTTGGCGACACTGGGCATACGTCGCGTTGGCGATCGCGGAGGCGGCGGTGTGGCGGCGGCGGTAGCAACCTGCACTTTCTCGTTTCTGCCGCGCAACAGATCGCCGCGCCGTCCGGGCGCCTGGTTGTAGCTTACGAGGGCTCTCCTACTTAGGTTGGCTTCCGAACAAATGCCGCCAACATCTCCTAAAGTTATTCTCTTTCTCTTTGTGTATGGAGGGAGGTGGGGGCGCACAGTTTATCGTGTACGACTGCGCGCTGGGCTGACCAGCAGGCCTTCGGCGACCGTCGACAAAGTCCCGGGCAAAGGCGTCCGTGCAGAAGCGCCAACTACGGGGGGGCAGTGGGGCTCGTGCCCCCCCCCCCCCCCCGGACGGCTTTACCGGGGGGCGGAGCCCCCTCCGGCCCCGGCTGAGGATTTTTTAGGGGCTTGGCTCGGCTCTGCGCCCGTCGACATCGGACTGTTGGCCGTCGTGTGTGCGAACTATTGCTTACAATAGGGGTTGGGATCTTGAGAGAGAGAGAGAGAGAGAGAGAGAGAGAGAGAGAGAGAGAGAGAGAGAGAGAGAGAGAGAGAGAGAGAGAGAGAGAGAGAGAGAGAGAGAGAGAGTCACTTTATTGAGCGTTCTGTTTGGTCTAAGGGTCTGTAGTGGCCCCCAGCTTGAGCCGAGTGGCGACTTCGGTAGCTCTGTTGACCACAGCGGTTTGCACCTCTTGGTCTGAGCTCCCCAGCACCTTCTCCCACTGCTCTTCACAAGTAATTGAAGGAAACGGGTCTTTAGGACATCCCCACTTAATGTGAGGAAGGGTGGCGAGGGCACCGCATGCAGGGCATTCAGGGGAGGGGTATATAGAAGGGTGGATGAGGTTCAGTTTTGCTGGATTAGGAAAAGTGTTCGTCTGCAGAAGACGCCATGCGTGTTCTTGGGAAAGGTCGAGTTGAACATGGGCGAGAGGGTATCTACGGCGGGAGAGGCGGTAATGGGTAGTTTTTTCATTTTACGTGACTAGTCGGTCCCTGGCAGATCTGGACCCGTGGTAGGGAACGTGACTGGCCCCGGCTCGGATCGTAAGCCCTCGAGCCGTATTGTGGGCAGCCTCATTTACCTCGAGACCAGCGTGTGCCGGAGTCCAGATAATCTCTACTGGGGAACTGGGTGGATTTTGTTGCAGAATTTTGAAGGCCAGAGTTGATATTAGGCCGCTAGCGAAATTTTGAACGGCCGTTTTAGAATCAGAGATTATGATTGATGGGGTCGGCCTCATTGAGAGTGCTAACGCAAGGACCGCCTCTTCCGCCGTGGGTGGGTGGGGAAAGTTAACGGTCAAGGAGGTGAGTGGGGGTTATCGGGGTCATTAATTACGGCGATGGCGTAGGCATTGTAGTGTCTATATTCGGCAGCATCCACATATACTACATCGGGTCGTACCTGGAGACGCTTGCGTAGAACTCGTACCCTTTGTTCTCTACGACCCGCGTTGTAAGATGCATGTTGCGAGGGATCGGTCTAATGGTGAGATTAGAATGAATGTCGCTAGAGAGTGGAGATTTCGCTTCAAGGTCGTTGAGAGTGGTTATTCCTAATTGTTTGAGAATGTGATGCCCGGTGAGAGTTTTCGATAAGCGGACCACCTGATTGGATAAATGGGCTTCGATGAGCTCCTCGGCCGTGTTATGTATCCCAAGTCCCTCGAGTCTGGCAGTAGACGTATTAAGAGGGAGGTGAAGGGCAGCTTTGTATGCCCGGCGGATGAGGCGATTGACTTTATCTAATTCACTTTTACTGGGGTTCAAGTAGGGGAGTGAGTAAGTGATCCTACTGATAATAAATGCCTGGATCAGTCGGATCCTCTCCGCATCCTTGAGCCCTTTGCGACGATTTGATATTCGCCTAATGAGCCCAAGTTTGGGTGACATGCTGTTCCAATTTATGGAAAAATTGGGTGTTGGCCCGATTTCGCTGAATTGTCATCCCCAATATTTTCAGGACAGGGACCTCTGGGATCGGCTTGTTCGCTGTCCGAATTTTAATGTCTGGAGAAACTTTACCATTTCTTTTTGGGGGTAATGGGAGCAGTTATGACTTATTAGGGAGCAGGAAAGCCCTGAACGTCCAGCTTCTTCGTCTACGACCTGAGCACCTGCCTGCAGAATCTCCTCTATGTGCGAATCACTGCCGCCCTTGAAAGACAGTTCCGTCCTCCCGGTGGGCAGGGGGAAACGCAGGGCCGGGTCGCTTTTCTTCACGGTGAGTTAGATGTGCTCAGTGTGCGGATTGTTGACAACAATGTAGCGCTGCGCTTGGCTATGGTGGCTAGAAGTGTGGCCCTTCTAGCCACCATAGCTTGGCTTCAGCAGCACGCCAGCAAAGCGACATTTTGTCGGGAGCATAGGTCGGCGCACTCACTCGTGAGTACACTCATTTGTACTCATTTGTACTCAAACTCACGAGTGAGTACGATGATGAGTGAGTACACACGCAGATTAAAAAAGTGAGTATGATGACGATTGAGTACAGGGGCAAGTCCACTACTCGTGAGTACAGAACTCATGAGTACACTACTCATGAGTATAAGTGCTCATGAGTACAATACTCATGAGCATGAGTACTCATGAGTATGAGTACTGGTGAGTATGGTACTCATGAGTACACAGTACTCATGATTACAGTACTCATAAATACTGTATTTTCGAGTGCTTGCACTCGTGAGTACAGCAGTGCAAACAAGTTCTATCACAAACTCAAGTCTGGACGCACGTGTACGAGTTTCAGACATTTAGCGGTGGCGCTGTGCTGCTTAACTCTCAAGGATGGTAAAATCAGGCAACGAAAACTGCACCTCCCTTCTTTGCCTGTCCTTGTTTGGCACTGTTAGCGTTTTTCGGTGGTCGCTCGCTAAGGGGTCGCGGTGAAAAGGGAAAAAACGGGGGGGGGGGGGGGGGGGGGGGGGTTATGTTTCGGTGGGAAGCGCGGCCACAGTTGCTCTGTTTCTACGGCACCTGTTGATTGGAGCAGTTATTTTTGCTTACAAATGCGCGGCCTGGGAACGCGTAGCTGCTTCGCTCCGCTTTCTTCATTCAAATTGTTTTAGGGGAAGCGGTGGGGGCTGCTCACAATGCATGCACTACGCGCACCGAAGTCGCTCTTTTCCGCTCTTAAGCAGTTTCCACAGATGCATGTCATGCTCTGGAGTCGTTTCGTGAGCGGAACCGCTCATTTAAACAGTCGCAGTTAGTTTACGTGCTTCGCGTCAAATTGACTGCCTGGTTTGTGTCAACCACATGGTTTTATTAGGCTCCTGTTTTGAAACTTTTTGCTCAGGTTTGGTAGGACTATGTCCTCGTGCTGTCCATTTCCAAGTGAGCATATAGCCCCACCGTGCAGGTTGTGGGTTGTTAATCGGACATCATAATGCCCAGTCGAACGCGTGTGACGCCTTGTTTCGCCTCGCATATTTTGTCGAACAGCGCTGGCATCTTGCTGCTGGAGGAGCGTTTTGCTTTCAAATGGCAACCCGATGCGCTGCTTCTCGTTTATGCCACCGTGTAATGATGAAGCTGACAACGACGGTGAATTTCGCTGGTGGTTCTTCCCCTACCTTCATCTGCTGTTTACTGGCGGGGCGACCACTCCTCGCTAGCAACTTGTGCCGAGTTTAAGCTCGCACTGTGGAAGGCCTCGTGAAAGGGCCGTTTTATATGATGGACGCCAACGCCAGGCTTTGGGTTTTTGCCTTTAGCTCGCGTCTTGGAACGTCTCGTAAAACATGTTGCTTGCCCATAACGACGTCATCGCATTTTTTTATCGATAGCTCTCAGCTTCATCAGCGCTTCTCGAACCAAGAGCTGCAGATTTCCACTGTGCAACCAACGCACCAACACGGGAATACAGTGACGTCAGTGCAAGCTATCACGCCTCCAAAAAGCCTGTCTGCAAACTTTGTTTTCGAGGTCACAAAGCACGCCAGAGCAGTTGGACAGTGCTGTAACGGCTGCCAAGCACCGGCAGCAACTGGGTGCACTGCGGCCGTCGACTGCGAGCGATACCCGCTCCAAGCCTCCAAAACACGTACACATACACTGTTGGGACTGGGCCATCCCAGCTCAGTCACTACTGTTGCGACGTTGCCCTGCCCAGTCCGCTATCGACGCGGCGTAAAGCATAGCGACGAAGTAGCTGAGCTGACGATTATTTGAAGCAGCATTTATATACAATATATATAGAAAGGCAGCAAGAGCGTTACATGGCTAAGAAAAGCACGATAGCACTTCTCAACTCAGGGCCTTCGATGAAATGCCGCCGCATCACCGCTGCTTCCGGGTTAGTTTAATACCCCCAGGGTTTCGTTGCAGCCGCGTGCAGTTCCAATGCCTCCAGTCGGAGCTATCACTGGCCGCGTTATGAATCTGGCTAATGGAGGCGAAGTGATTGCGTCAGCCGAGCCGCCACGACCGGGAAAGGGAAGGCGACTCTGCGGCGGCGTCTCCAGGCACTACATGTTGCGTATCTGCGGGGATTAGTTCGTCCCAGGCATGATTTGGTCCAGCCGTCGCGATGGGAAAGGGAAAGCAGACTCGGCGGCGCCTTTCCCGCCAAGTCGCGGCACGTCTGACGCGGGCGGTTTGACCTATAGGCGCGAATCAACCCCGCCATCGGCACGTCGCCAGGTGCAGCGAATTTGTGTCGGGCGCTCTGGCACAACACACACACGGATACAAAAATGAGTGGTCAAAGTCAGACCCGTTTCGGGGGCTCTTAACGGAAATGAACATAGCAGCACGTAGCGCCCCTGTCGTGTACCTTTCTCGTGTCCCTTTCTTTTTAGCCCCGAACTGCCCATTAAAAGAAAAACAAATCGACTCGTTTTTTTTTGTGCTGATGGTTCAGTCATGCAATATTTTTGAATAAATGTGACCAGTAAAACACGTATTCAAAGAAATTTTTACTGGATGCGTCAAACCGCTGAAGTTCATGGTTCATACATTTGCGGGACGTCTTATTTGGGGACACCTCGTAGTTAGCCGACACAAAGCCCTCACTGCTGCAGGTGCCCCTTATGATGATGATGATGATGATTAGTGGTAGCCTTTTTGTAGCGGGGTGATGACGTATCATCTCATAGGGACCCCCCACCGCTTCCGCCCCCCTCCCTTCGCCGCTTCGAGGCGCACTCCAGGTCTGCCCCCCCCCCCCCGGAAAAATAAGAAGTCTACGCCACTGCGTCCGTGTGTCTAGACGGGGGGGACAGTATTGCAAAGGAGTATTGGGGGGGGGGGGGGGGAGGAGGCGAGGATACACGGCGCGCCAGCCAGCCCGTATGCGCGAACAAGCGCTGTTTCGAATATGCGTCGGTGTCGCCGACTACGAGAAAAGGAAAACAAAAAAAGCAAAGGGTGGGGAGAAAGCAGGCGCCGGCTTGTAGGCGCCGCCGAGGTAAAAAAAAAGAAAACTTCGTGGAGCGAAAGTGGTGGTGGGATCCCCCACGACAGATACCAACGGCATAGAAGTGCGGTTACGCGAAGAATGGACCCAAACTTAGGACATAATTGCAGTACGCGCGTTGCGCAGAAATGTACCGTGCTTTTGATCAGTTGAGCCATGTTAAAATACTGCTTTACTGTTAAATTTGAGGTTGTGAAGGAATTATAGTACAGCGTGACGTCGTTATAACAAAAGCGTGTAGGAAGCTGCCAGATAATTCTAAGCGTGCAGCTGTGGCAAAACTGCAAAACAAGAAAATGTTAGTTGAACTTGCACAGTGCTTGCGATATATTAAACGTTTAAAATTCTAATATTTGTACAGTAGAAAGATCTAAACAAAATAACTAACAACTGTGCGGCCGCTGCAAATATTTTACTTTCTCAATGTGTCTTTTTTATGCTGTCCGTTTCTTTACCGATTTCAACAACTTATTTTAAGTGTGAATACACTTTATAAGCGACCCCAAACCATCCACCGCCGGCGTCGGCGGCGGCGGCGTCCGCAGCGCTCTTTAAAGAAGAAACAGCGTCCGGCGCGAGGTTTCGATCCGAGGACTTTGCGGGCCGCAGCCCGACGCTCTACCGAATAAGCCACGGACGCGACGCTGATATTGTCAGTAACGCGCCTTATATCTTTAACGCATTCAAACTACGTCGTCAGCGGCGTGCGTTGGCGACTCAGCGGCGTTATAGCGGCTTGATAACCATGGTGTACACGTGATACTACAAACCCGATGGAAGAGATGGAAGAGAAGGCGGCGAGGCGGTGGGCTGCGGGGGCCGAGCGCAAGCGCCGCAAGCGGGCCGACAACCGTGCATTCGCACTTTCACATTCTCCCCCTCGGGGAAATGCGGGAGAATTTTTTTTACCTCTTACGCAACCTTTTCTTTACCCTCTGGTATTCTTTAAGAAAACGTGTAGTGAAAAGTTGAGTTCTATCAATGCCATAACTGAACTTGCTTGTGTATATCTTTTTTTCTTTTTCGTCCATACTGCACGTGTTTGAAATTGAACGGTTTGGTTCATATTTTGCTTTATACTGTCATTTTACTACCAACTATTATTGCATTAACAATATAATTTGCCAATAGGTTTTACATTTATTTGCATTTTTAAAAACAAATCCTTTCGTTTTTAAGCGAAGCTTTCTTTGCCTGGCTGATGGAGACCGTTTGCGAAAACGCACTGCAGGAAAGCCAACTTTTTGACGATGATGATAGTGGCGGGTGAAGTGAAAGGAGTTTGAACCCCAGCGATCAAAATTGAAACCCCCAACGATCAAAATGCACGCCTCAAAAGCTTCGCGTTTCAACCTTATTTGTCGTTAGACAAATGGCATTTGAGTTTTACAACAGCGAATGCTGTTTAAAATGGTGGTTGGGCCGGCGAACCTGCGCAGAAAAACCTCGCCGAGCGAGGACGTCGTCGTGCGCGCCGACACCGCTCGACCTTGTAGAACGCTCTGCCCCAGCCTGCCAGTCATGGAGAACTTTCAGCGGCAAGTTCGGAAATTCATGTGAGATGCAAAAGTCCGGTCTGTAATGAAGGGAGAGATGGTGCAATAGAAGAAGAGCGCCACTCCCAAAGACGAGCAAGCGCGGCGCGAAAGCCGCTACGCCGCTACTCGAGAACGGAGGAGACGACTTTGGTACAATCCCGAATATCGCGCCGGTGAAGCAGCAGCGAAACGTCCGATCCGGAGTTACGAGCTCACGTGCATTGTACATACATAATGAGCGAGTGTTCATTGCTCTTTTGGGGCTAACCACGACACCACGCAGAGAGCTTGACCGTGTCTCAAAGCATAACCAACAAAAAACTTGGCCGAGCCTCCAACCATAATGGCGGATAAACTTAACCGAACCGAAAATAAGTCGGGTGGGGCCGCCAGTTTCGCTGTTTGTCCACTCTTCGCGCAACTACAGTGCGAAGCTGCTCCATTTTTTGTTAATATTCTGCATTAGGCTGTTAGCGTAACTTGAGCGGGTTTTCGCATGTGACCACCGTTATGTAAAAATACCCTTTCACAAGGGAATTTATTGAATTGTAAAACAATAAAGAAGTAAATAAAAGTCGCTGGTTTTGTGAGCAATAACGATGCGTTCCTGATTACTTTGTGTGTGCATACACAGTAATCCCTCGTTATAGCGAACTCAGCGCGACGGCTAAAAATTTCGTTATAAGCGGTATTTTGATATAAGCGACCACTCGAGAAAACTAAACTCGTTGAGCTTTATTTGCGCCACAACTGCGAGGAATCAAAGCACAATGTATTCTTTGAAACACAACTTTATTCAGGTGCAAGGAAGGCAGTGAGCTTTGGCTGTTTCATGTTCTTGCTGGGCGCGAGCAACCCCTTCTCTAATGTGACCAAGCAGTGACTGGCGTCCGCACGCCTCGCAGACTGCAATGCGAAGGAAGAGGAGAAGGCTGTGGCCGCTTTTACAGGGGGGTGGGGGCGCCAAGGAACGCTACGAGAGTTTCGCGCTGGAAAGCGCCGCAAATTCCACAGCTGGAATCTGAGGTTGTGTTTGTTGAGCTCAAAAAACGTTTACCCGCTCATTGTGAGTACACAGCACAATCATGAAAACTGACCGGTTTTAGGGGCTCTGCATGATTACTGGGCAATTTTTTCCCGAGGTGTACAGCCGTGAAGTTTGCAAAACGAGTTTTTGGGCACCCCGCTCTCGACGACACTTCGCGCACCGTCGCGTCCACGCCATGGACCAATGTCTAGGAAGAAAATTCAATCACCCTAACACGCATATCGACCATTTGTCTTAAATCGGATGGCGCAAAACGAGTATGACGGGCTCGAGAAAATCGCCGGGGAAACACCAGCTTGTCAACTCGCCATATTCACCGCCTGACTCGCCGCTGGGTCATATCACTGCTCGGCGCCGCCTCCGCTCGCCACTTCACTCTAAGCGGGTCCAGCTCTTCGTGCGCTTCGAGCAATGCGGCCTAAAATGCATGCGTTTGGGTTGGGACCAGAAGAAATTTCGAATAAAGCGATATTTCGAGTAAAGCGATTTCGTCATAATGAGGGATTACAGTATATGTGCGCGCGCTTATGTTTTGTACGCGTGGTTTTACCTCTTTCCTGTGGAATTCCTCAGAACAATCAGAGTAGTCGTCAAAGATAAAGATAGAAGAAGAATTTATTTGTCCTGAGTCTTTACAGGGACGGGAGCAGAGGCTATAGGCTTTGCAGCCTGACAAGGGCCTCTGCACCTAACTACATTTGACAAACAGGGCACTTATTAACAATAATGAAATATCATATCGCAGCATTTCACACAATAACACAGACAATAAAAATTCACACAATAACAGAGTAGAGGTTAGAAAACATAGGCTTTCACTTAAAAAAAGAGAGAAAAAAGGTCACTTATATACTTTTAAAAACCTCGCACAATTGCACAGTAGAACATCACAACAAACATAATATAGGCGTTCACATACGTTTTATCATACAATACACATTAACCAGTAAAAAAGTTCAAGTACACATACTTTATTACATATATTCAATGTCATGGCATAAAAGGATGGACTTCATTTGGGCTTTAGAATGAATATGACTGGTGTCTATGAGACCATGTAAACGATTTATTAAGGCAGGTGCTTGGTACTCGACGTGCTGTTTACCGTAATTTGTCCTCACTATTGGGATTTTCCTGTACAGATGACGCATGTTGTAATTAAAATTCTTATTTTCTGGTGTGTTCTGAAAACTCTGAGGATCATTTTTCTGGACCCATTGTAAAAGCCTAAAGTAATATAGTTGTGTTATTTTTAACATTGAGTATTTTTCGAAAAGTGGCTTAGTTTTTAAGTCCCTGATGAGGCCATGATATTGTTCGAAGGCTCGCAGGACTCTTTTTTGCATAATCAGTAGTTTTTGATAGTTCGTTTGTGTCGTAGTACCCCATACCATGATGCAATATGTCATTTTCGAATAAAACAGTGCATAATACAACTCCATTTGTAGCCATTTTGGTACAACTGGGCTCAGTTTGTATAAACACCCAACAGTTCTACTAAGCTCCATAGTTAGTTTTTGTATATGTGTGTTCCATGTCAAGCCTTCGTTAAACCATACACCTAAAAACTTCTGACTGGTTACCTGTTCAATTTTTTAATTACAAGATGTTAATTGCATTCATAGAGGGCTAAGACAGCCTTAATTTACGTGGCCGGTGTAGCAGCTCACATGGTTTGTGTAGATATTTCGTCAATAAAAGATCCTCTTCTGTCCCGTCCTATCTCGCGTGGTGAGCATTAGGCCTTTATTTTATTTTTCTTATTTTGATTGTGTCGACGTCCCAGTAGGGTTCCCCGATTTTCACAAGTATCAATGCATTGATTTTGTTATGAGCGGCATTAGCCTTTTTGGCTGTCTACGGAACGAGTTTTCTGGGCATAGAATGCGTACTTATTTGAGCTAGAATTTAAATTTATCATTAATGGGGTCTCACGTTTTCTTAAGTCTATATATGGTTATTATACCCACCTGTCCTAATACCCCACTTTCAACGGGGTAAACTTCGCTTTTGGCAAGTGAAAACAAAAAATTCTCGCAAATTTTTCGCAAGCCATGAATCAAAGCTTTTCAGGACTTATGTAACCTAGTTCGTTCACGCTCTATAAAACAAAAAAACACTGCAAATTCTGACAGCGGTAGCAAACATAAAAAAAAAAGATCCGTTCGGAAGGAAAACTCGGTAAAGCTGCTGCCATCTTTCAAAGCACTGGCTAGCGTGTGCGATTAATCCTATCGCTTAGCGCGCTATCCACGGCACTAAATTTTCCCAATGAATTCATTACAGACAGCCCTCCAAACAGTTTATTCCAAAGAGCAATCCAAGCTGGAACAGGGCTCACAGCGGGGATGTCCAGTAAAACTGGTAAAACACCGCCACGAAAGGATAGAAAGATGGGAGCAAGGTGTAGCAAGGCGGGCTTGGCCTTGAGCGCCGTTGATTGAGCGCTGGGCAGAAGAGGCGGTGGAGGCAGGCGGCGCCGTCGTGTCGCGGCGGCGGTCATGATGGCGACGATGGCGACGAGCTGCCCGGCAGCCGCCACCCTCCCCCTTCCCCCCACATTTTCCCATCCGCAAGCGGCGCCAGCCTGCCGCACAGGAGCACAGCTTGATCCTAAACTACGCCGTCACGTGTTCATTTGGAAAGTTTCCGCGAAATAAGGGGAAGGACGGGAGGGAGGATCGGATTCACTAACACCCCTAAAAAAGCTACGCTTGAGAGTACTGACACTTCGTGCACCAGGAAGCGTCTGGGGCCATTTTGTTTCTGTCTGTCGTGCTGCCACCTCTCCCAACGAAACCGCTGCTGGTTGTGACGGGCAGAGTGCGACCGGGCGCTCTAGCGTCCGCGCTGTAGAGTAAAAGAGAAAAGAGAGGCGCCCAGAAACAAAATGGCTGCGCCAATGTGTAAATAATTATCACGTGGTGCCGACCGACCAATGAAAATGCTGGCGGCACAGAACAATCAGAGAAAAGAGTGCCGCTACTCTAAAAGCCTTTATTTAGTAACGTTAGAATTAACCGGGCAGTCGGCACCATAGCACCGCACATTTCGCGAGTGCACCCGCCACTCACGAGTGGCGATCGGGGCTCACTACTTGCGAGTGGTGAGTGCACTCGCACTCGTGAGTGGTGAGAGCACTCGCACTCGTGAGTGGTGAGTGGGGCTCACCGCGAGTGGCACTCGCACTCGTGAGTGGTGAGCGGGGCTCGCCGCGAGTGGAACTCGCACTCGCGAGTGGCGAGTGGCGTTCGCCGCGAGTGGCACTCGCACTCGTGAGTGGTGAGCGGGGCTCGCCGCGAGTGGAACTCGCACTCGCGAGTGGCGAGTGGCGCTCGCCGCGAGTGGAACTCGCACTCGCGAGTGGTGAGTGGCGCTCGCCGCGAGTGGAACTCGCACTCGCGAGTGGCGAGTGGCGTTCGCCGCGAGTGGCGCTCGCACTCGCGAGTGGCGAGTGGGGCTCGCCGCGAGTGGCACTCGCACTCACTCGCACTCGCACTCACCAGCCCACAACGATGGCGAGGCTCACTCACCACTCACTCATGAGTGGTGAGTGGGGGTGTGTGAGTGCACTCGTGAGTGAGTTTGCCGACCTATGGTGCCAAAGACGTTGTCAGGTGTGTCTCAGATATCAGCGCCATCGCTGGGACCAGTATGCTGCGAAGAATGCTCGAAGCCTGGTTAAAAAGATGTGGTTTAAGATGCATATATAGGTGGGCTATCGCCGTCGGTAGGCGCGCATGCGCGTTCTTGTCCTTCCGTTTGCCGCCGGTGCAGCTACACGGCGCTCCTGTGCGTTTCGGACACAGCTCCCGTGCTCCAATTACTTCTGGCCGCACCGGTACGCCTGACTCGACTTCAGAACACCGGCCCCTGAAAGGCCGCGCCAGACGTCTTTTGTTATTTTCCTGTTGGGGTATCCAACTTTCTAAAGAGCACACGCACGGCCTGCCTAAGCTGCGGGGGAGAAAGGATCTATGGTTATGTTTTGCCCTAGATCTTTTAACTGCATACTGATTTCCGGGTCTATAAGAAGTGGAAGGCCGATAACTCGATGGCGGGACCAAATAAGAAAATTTGGAGGGAAAGAATGGACTCGAGCAGCGCAGGACAAAAGCGGTTGGAGGTTAATAGGGAGCCGTATATGCGTTTCCTATACTCGGTGACAACTTAAAAACGGCACCGGAAGTTGCCGCTGTGCCTTATCACCGTAGCCGGATGTTTCTCCGCGCGGCGCAAGTAGGGTGTTACTGGGAATATTTTGAACACGGCGTGAGCCGTTCCCGTGATTTTTTGGACTTATTATGTTTTTAAACGACTCCAGTGACGACACACAAACTGCGTGAGACAAGGCAGACGATATCACGCATTCATGGCAAACTCCTTTCAAAACGCGCGCGCACTGACGTCACGGGTCCGGTGCTTTGGCGAAGTCATACACTACATGAGGTGGTGCCGTTCTTGAGTTGTAACCGAGTATAGTCACTACAGCCAGCCATCACCTGAGCCTGCTTATGGGGGTTATATCACTGCATAAACGTACCTAAAGCATACAAAACCCCCCGAACTGATATAAATAGCAGCCAAAACGGACTTGCAGTTGTTGAAAACCACGGTGTAGAAAAATATTCAACAGAAATAGCCTAAACCGACCTAAAAGGGGAAAACTTCCCAAAACGTGCAAGAAGCAGCAGCTGAAACTGACCAAAAGGCAACGAAAATACCCGAAATCCCATTTACAATGCAGAAAGATGTCATAAATAGATTATATACGGGATAACAAATGTTAATATTCAGATATGACAAACCCTTGAAAAAGAAAAAAAAAAGCGGTAATGGAATTTGAACCCGGGTTAGGACGTTTGCTTTGCAGGAGCGGAACTACAAAAAAAAAAAAACTACACTACGAAACCAAGCGGTTGTGAGCGATTAAATTGAGGGCCACATGCACGTGGACACAGCTTCAAACATGCCCCTAGAGGGCGCCATGCGTCGCTTGGCTGTGCTGACTAGGAAACGGTTATACGCAATAGGGAGGCCTTCGTCCTGCAGTTGACCTGAACAGGCCGACCATGATGATGATTACGACGATGATGACTGATTTCTGACGTATGTTTCTCGATTCATTAAAGTAATCAAGTATACTTACTCTAAAGGCGTTGAGTAAATAGTTTATAAATGCAATCTGCAGATCGCCCACGAGTTGAGTAAATATTTTACCCAGTTGGCGAAATTTCTGAATGTTAATTAATTTCTTTGCTTGCAACAAATTTCGTACAAGTTCTGCTGTACCGTCACATTTATGCGGACGAGCGGCTGCATTAACGCGTGTCTTCAAAGTCCTCCTGCAGCCTTTGTCCTAGCCGAACTCGCGGAAACCAAAATAAAATGTGCCACCGAGACCACATTCTGCGCCTTGCGCGCTATTTACTACCATTGTTCCCAAAATGTTCGTCTATTTAGCTTTTTTTTGTGAACGGAAACTAGAATCTACATGCTGCCGTGCGTGGTAGCGAAGATTCTTGTCCATTTATTCCCATGACGCCAACGACGCCATCCTTTCAGTCATGTTGAAACTAACGTACTGAGACGCACCTCTTCCCATTATCACCACCAAGATGAAAAACGCTGCAGGATTAGGATCTTCTAAGAAAAAGATGCGACCCCTTCAGCTTCATGTGAATGGCGACGTCCAGGGCACTGCGTCTCTGCACGCCGAGCTTGAAGCGATCACTCATTTCAAAATAAATATGCGGGTAAATATCAAGGCTTTCTCCCTTTGCGGCGATGCCTCTCCTAGGCCCGAATTTCTCTCATAATGATGCACTTTGAGCACGACTTTGTCTCGTGTGAGGACTGTGTTTTGGTCGCTTTTGTTCTTCCTCCTCCGACGTCCTCATTGATCGCGACGTTGCAGCCAAGGACACAGCCAGGCCGGAGAGCTGGTGTGCGGCTGTTTCAATAGGAGGGAGAGTTATTTTTGCGTGTGTGGAAGTGTTTGGTGCTGCGGCGGGGCGGAGGGAGAGGGGACTCGTGGCGGCCCGACCCGAACTTCCGTATGGCAAGTGAGCCTCGCCGCAGCTGGCGCTACGCCACTACACGCCAGCTTCAGCAAGGACGCGGTCGCAGAGCTACGTGTCGCCAACGAAGCAACAAACCTGCGGATTACCGCTGACGGCCTGACGCCAAGAAAATGCCGCCCATACGCAATCCCGAAGTGAAGTTTGTCAAGGTAAATATTCAATGTTTATGATTATAACATATAATATAATATAATATAATATAATATAATATATATATATATATAATATATATAATATATATAATATATAATGTTTATGTTCAATGTTTATGTTTTATGTTTATAATACATGATAGCATGTGCAGTTTGTAGTATAAATGCCGAAGTACGTGTAGTACCAATTACGGTTTCGGCGCATTTACTGTATAGGCAGTTAATTTCGTTCATTTTCTTGTGTTCTCTCTCTTTTCTTTTCAAGATACAAGTTCCATTTGATGTTGCTGTGCTGCTGTCCAGTGTTTGGGGGCTTGCAGCTCTGTCAAGCTGTCGATTTCTGACAGCTTTTACTGCTCGCCCCCAGCGTCATGTACGTTGTGCAAGGTGCGAATAAAGACAAACAAATAAACAAACAAACAAACAAAACACCGGTATAGTAGTTGCGAGAAATGAATGTGGGAGAGCGCTGGCAATGGCAACAAAGGAAATCAGAAAGCGGGGCATGGCTGTACCATCTGCCGACGTTTCGGCAAGTACGTCAAGGCGAAAGTATCGCAAAGTTGGCCCTAAGCTGCGGCTTCGCCCTGCAGCATTTTCGAACTTGGCGTTATATCTGGTCTCAACTATAGTTGCACGTTTGCGAATAAAGACACCGGCATAAGCTGAAGAGCTTATTTCGTTAATCTATCGACCCCGAAGACTCAAGTGAAAATACTATATTCATTAATAATTATATTATCAATTAATTATAATATTGTTACGTGTGCAATCAGCGACAGAGCGCAGACGGCGCCGACGTAGCATTCACTGTTGGCCAGGCCAATCGTCCGGAGCCCGTGTGCGCCGTTCTGGCGTCTCTCCATCATCCTCATCATCATCATGGAAATCACAAGCTTGATCATCACCG
The DNA here is from genome assembly GCF_048455015.1 of Haemaphysalis longicornis. NCBI lineage: Eukaryota > Metazoa > Arthropoda > Arachnida > Ixodida > Ixodidae > Haemaphysalis > Haemaphysalis longicornis. The sequence continues at coordinate 74,734,062 of NW_027526407.1, forward strand.
CCTAAGCCGCGAAGAAGACGAGGGCGTGCCCCTTCGTGAGCGTGTGTTATTGGTGTGACTGCTACCAGGCATTTGGCACAGGTTTCCTGAAATACACCCTCTTTTCCTCTGTCCTACTGGCCTTCATCAATTGTCGCGCCGTGACACTGGTGGAGGTGCTGGATACCGGAGCGTCCGATGCCCAGGTCTACCTCTGAAAGGCCTGAGAGACCTCCCAGCGTCTGCGCTCTGTCGCTCATTACACATGTAACAATATAATATAATATGTAATATAATTAATTTATAATATTAATTTATCGGCTGAAGTGCCCCCCCACTGTTTACCACAGGGGTGCTTGGGTGCTTGTTTTCATTGAGAAACGAACATAACTAAGCCAAATGTGCAAAGTCGTGAATTGACACGTTGATGTGGACGACTATATATTGAACTTTACCTATAGCTTTAAATTCAAGCGTTAACCCTTAAGAATTACCACGCGTTGCTGAGGAGCAAGAACCTGAACAATATTTTTTTTCTCTCCCGGGCTTTGTGAGGTTCTGGACATATAATGCCGTATACTATATGTTGACAGACGAAGATAGCCGGACCTTCAAAAAAGTGAAAAAAAGAGGGCAGCATGCACTTTTGCCCGCTAAAAACTAGAGTTGTTTATGTGTGTCCACTCGCATCGAACCCGGCGGCTCGATGCGCTCGTAAGCGAAATTATAAGATAAATTGTGCGGTTTCGTTGTTTTGTTTCGAAATTCGTGCGGTAAGCGAAATTTTGCAGTTTCGTTGTGCAATGTGGCAGCGGCGATGCTACTCCGTCGTTCATGTTGTTTTCCCTCAATTGTTTAGTGTCCTTGCAGTCGCCTGTCTGACACCTATAGTATATTTCGCACAGATATTTATCAACAACCAGTTCGTGGACTCGGTATCAAAGAAGACCTTCCCAACGTACAATCCTGCGACAGGGGAAAAAATCGCCGATGTCCAGGAAGGAGACAAGGTGAGATGCGGACTGTCGTCGTGCGAATCATCGTTGTCTGATTAGTGTTAGCGTATCCTCGATATTTATGCAGCACCGTTACTTGAACTGCACCAAGGCGTAGCCGTAAACTCATGCCGTGTTGCATGCACGCCATAGACGTGTCGACTTCCACCGCGTGTTTTTTTCTATATATTCCCCGTAAAGTCAGTTGCCTACAGCTTGCATATGCCGTACATAATCGTTCTCATCAGGGCCGTGTACCGAATGACGTGCAAAGAAAAAATGGTAAATGTGAACGTCGAATCAGCTAGCAAAAATATCCCATTCGGCCAGATAAGGTGCTTGGCCAACGAGGCTTGCGAACGTGTTGCTTATAATAGTCAATAAATCGTACGCGTCATATGATCAGACCCCTATTCTTGTACAGGGTACGGACGCATTTCTCGATGCTTTATAGTCCTCCTCTTGGACCTTTGTAGAGCCGTTAGACCATAATGACCTGGTATGGCTCACCAGATGCTTTATAAATTAAATAAAGAAATTTGTATCATTAAGAAAGCATTAAAGGAACCATGAAGACAAAACACAAGTTGGGTTTATTAGAAAGACTGCTTAGTCCCGATAACAATGATACAAATATCATCGCAATCTTCGAACAAATAACGGAGATATTGAAGAAAACGTGTGAAGCAGTCGCGACCCCCTAGCCAATTTTCCCCAACTTTTCTATGACGTCACGGAACCTTGTTTGTGCGATTGGCGGCCGCCTAACTGACCTGTCGCGACGACACATGACTGGACGTCTGTAATGGGGCCTCTAGTTCCATTTGACCGCATCACTTGAATGCTAACGTGCAGTTAACTTACTGAAAATTATGTTTTATTGTTGGCCCGTATGACGTCATTCGTGCTCATAACACGTCACTGTGGCGCAAAATTTGAAAGTTTTCAAATACTTCTTGCTTTTTTTGTGTTAAAAACATCTTTTGTGGCTGTAATGGAGCTGAGTGAGATACTCAATTCTAGTTCTTTCAAATTAAACAAAGTTGTATTTTCTCTTCATGGCTCCTTTAAGCCTACAGGTAGCTGCGGCAGAACCCCAACTCGTTCGTTGATTTAGGGAAATTCGTAAAATCGGGAGTTCGTAAAATTGCGCATCAGCCGTATTCTCTACTATTACAGGCCGACGTGGACAAAGCGGTGAAGGCGGCTAGGGCCGCCTTTGCGCGAGACTCGGAATGGAGAACCATGGACGCTTCCAAGAGGGGACGCCTTCTCTACAAGCTGGCTGACATAATGGAGGAGAACTTGGATTACTTGGCGGTGAGGACTTCGTTTCGTTGCGTATGGGCTCAGCTAAGACCCACACTACATGGTGCCAATTTGCCGGAGAATTCAGTGAAGCGACACCACTTGCGAGCCAGAGTGACCTCTTTTCGCAGATGCGCCAAAGCATTACCCTTTTGCAGCTGTGTGTAATTACGGTACCAGGAGTTTCCGCGACAACGCTACGTTGGGTGACTTAGCGGAGTTCTTCATGCACCTGTATATGCATGCACCTCTACTAACTGTGCGTACATTGCACTCCGTATGTAGGGCACAAGCCACGCATACATTTGTGATTATGAACAGTTGTGTATAGCAGTAACAATAATAACAGCAAATACAAAAGGTTTTTGTCTTGATCTCGACACGGCTTTTGGGGACGTCAGTTTCTACTTGATAATTACGAAACTTTCCCTCTTTCGTGCTCTTGATATTTATAAAAAAGTCAATGCGTGAACGGTACTAGTCGTTACCACAGAGTTAACGCCAGCGGTCTTGTCGTTGTTAGAGAGTTTCAGCATAACGGGTAGCGTACGCTACGCTAGGGTTGACGGGTAGCGGGATCCAACAGCGCATGCACGCGCGTGCACGGGGAGGAGGGTCACCCCTCGCCGGAACGAATGAGCGGGCTTGGCGAGGCAGGCTGCTCGTCCGCGCGGAACAAATGCGCACCTGCCCAGTTGGGTCCTGGTACCCGCCGACCGTAGCGTAGCGAGCGCTCGCCGCTATGCTAAAACTCTATTGTCTCTCAAGCGGCGTGCCGCAAGGATCTGTTCTCACGCCTCATCTGTTTTCCGGTGGTTGTTAATGATCTTTCAGCCGCTGCAAGGCATCCCTTTTTTATTGCAGAAGCATATTAAATGCGACGGTAAATTCCAGCGTCGCCGTTACCAAGCGTAGTTTAGAAATGGCTCATAGCACAAAAATAATGTGAGTAAAGAGAAGAAAACTGCCTGAATTTTCGCCTGGGATTAGAACCCGCGGCCAACACAAAGTGAGTTTACCATGCATCCCCTGCACCACGAAGATATGCTTGGTTCTGACCAACTACCGGTAGACATAGTGATTGTTTTGTGGTTCTCGACATGGACGCGTGTCTTAGGTACGTGCACGGAGGCTTACGGGAATAATTTGAGCGTGATAATTGCAGAAGTAGCAAGGCACATTTTTCTAACGGCGCACATGTTGAGGTAACTATGGCTAAGAGGAAGACAAGGGCAGAGAAGAAAATAACGCAAAGGGAAAAAGTAAAATAAAGTTTATTCAATTCTATTCAATCATGACGATAGTAATGAGAGAACTGGCGACCTATACGAGTAATGTGAACATGCTGTGCCAAAAGTAGGAAAGTGCGTTTACAACAGAGCCACTGCCCACATCAGAGCAACCATTAAGACGTGAAGATTACACAGCAGGCTTATATCGCCCTTTTTTACGAAGACGTTGTCGCAACAAAAAGTGGCATAATCACGACATACCTACATTAAACATAGAGGACCGCATAAGTTGAGTAATGCTTTCGCATTTATACGCGTAAGCAGTCCTAAGTGTCTCTTGGATTTTTTTTTTACTACGTGCTGATATGACACTAACATTTTTGTGAAAGTTGTGTGTTATAGTGATTATAGAAATCTGAATAGCGACGTATACGAATATAGTCACTGCTGCAAAGTAAACGTGGCAAAACCACAGTATTGTCAGCGTGCGCAAAGCTGACCGACTTCTTTTTCTCTGTGCTCTGCTGAAGACTTTCCCTTACCCTGAATTTTGGCGACCACTGATCTTCGCATGTCATTTGATGGCAAGCTGATCTTCACCCTACATGTCAGGTCTAGCAAACAGCGAGTTCTTCGGCCCTTGAGTGCAGTTTTCCGAATGTCCGTGAAAAATTCCGTAGTTATGAATCCTTCCTGAATCTACACTCAACTGTCTATCGTCCACTCCTTGGATATGCCTTCGTTGTCAAGAATCTCGCGTGCAAATATAACGGTGGGGTTATTAATAAAGAGCAAGTAAAGTTCAAAAGCAGTGCTTGTCCATACATAAATAACGTTTACCTGGAGATCCTTACCCTACTTCCTCAAGACTGCTTACTCGGGAGTGCTGCCTGGTTTAAAGGCTGGGTGCGATACATTTGACCTTTATTTTTCTTTTTAAGCTAATTTTTGGACAATTAAGCTGCACTCGCTGAACTTCTTGCTCAGGTCCAGCTGAAATTTCCAGTTAAAACCACAAGGAAATTTCCCCTTGTCGCTAGCTCCTTTAGCAGACACTGTCTACTGTTGAGCCTGCACGGCACTTTTTTCTTGTTCTCTGTACATTTATTTCTTCGTTCGGTCTTAACGAATTGATTGATTGTAGAGTTTAATTCACCGACCCAAAGCAGGCGATGAGGCACGCCGTAGTGGAGGGCTCCGGATTAATTTTGACCACCTGGGGATCTTTATAACGTGCGCCGAAATCTCAAACACACAGGCGTTTTCGCTTTCCGCCTCCATCAGAAAAGCGGCCGCCGCGGCCGGGAATCGAACCCGCGTCCTCGTGCTCAGCAAAACAGCGACATAGCCACTGAGCCACCGCGGCGGGTCGGTCTTATGGAATTATTTTTTTTTGTTATGTTGTGGTGACTGGCCTGTTATTTTGCTGCTGCATCATACATTGACTCTTGCCCATGTTAGGGACTTTTTGTTCTCACTTTTGTTACACAGCCCATTCCGTTGTTCTACGTTTGCACGTTTGTCTGTAGTTATGAGATGTCCTCTTTGATATGTACTCCCAAATTACGTGTTCTGTTGTGTCATGGCAGTTTTGTTCATGTCCAATGTTGTTGTTGCGCATACGTTGTGCATGTTTCTAAGTTCAATGCCCTGGATGTCCCTGAGCATGTCAGTAAATCCTTTATTAGATCATTATTATTACTATTAAGTTTAATTTTCGCAAAGAGGCACAGAGCGTCGCTGAAGACAATGCGGATCTTTGCCACAACCGTCTTGATTGCCGTTAGCAATTAAGGAGTGAATTTAGGCTGCCGTTATACTTTTAAATTGCTGGTTTTCGATCCCCATTTTTCGAAATTGGCATTCCGGCAGAGCTTGAGATAGAGGCTTTGTCCGCTCACTTCCAATTGTAGTTGCAGTATATTATCCCACCCGCTCGACATTGTCACCTAGCGCTAAGCGGCTTCGGCATGTTCTGCTGTCGCGATGCTGAACTGCCACGTGCGCAGAGCAGCAGATCTTCGTGCGGAATCTCACATCGTCCTTCGGGAGGAAAAGGCAAATGGCAGTTAGCGACTGATGATGGGGCCACCATCGCGTGCCCAGGGCAGACATTAACTGCCGGAAGCTCCGGAGGCATGCCGCGTCGGCGTTGAATAAGCCCGACCATCTGGCCAGCGTCCAGCGGGCGGGAACCGGTGACGTAACATCCTACCCACATTTCGTTGTTGTTTTTGGTCGGTTGCCTGCAATCACACACGCGGGACCTCTCCCCCTCCCCCACCTCTCCTCCGAAGGAGATTAAAATAAACCTTGGCATGGAATAATTGTGACGTTCTGGGTCGGAGTTCTGAACTTTGTCCGTATCATGTCTGTTTCGAGGTGACCGCTTCCAGCGAGCTTTGATTGGCTGAGAGCAGGCGGCACGCATTTGAAGCAAGACATGCATGGCGGGGCGCTGTTTTCTGGGTCGTGTTGGAGGTTAAAGGCCTCACAATTGCAACTACACGTCTTGAAACTGGCGCGAAATGGGCAATTTTGGAATTGACACAACTCCGAATTCCTCCCCTGCTGTTCTTTGAGGGACCAGAGGGCTCACGCAAAACCCCCAACGGCGCATCGGGCTTGAAAGTAGCCATATATACATTCCACAGAAACGCGCTATTTCCTGCTTGCCGGTTACAAATAGGAAGAGCTTACGGAAAGATCGCAGAAATTGATAACAGACTGGGGCGATGGTGCGTGCCTTGTGGATGAAAATCGGTAACGGCGTTCCGCAGAAACGCACCTCCAATGCCAGCCACATTTTTGTTAAGAGCATCTGATGTTCATAAATGCACAAGTCCGCAAACAAACCGTCCTGTGTAGGCCGCATATAAAAAATATCGCTGATTTGTTTAGGTATATGTTCGTATTGTTCCTTGGCTGTCCTTAAGCACACGGATGCGATCTCAATGAGTCTTGTCATGATCATTGCTAATTTTTGTCATCCCATGCCACGTAGTGCGCTTCGGAGGCGGCGTGTGGTTTGAGGGGCGCCTTATCGCAATTCATTTACTTTAGAATGAAATACAGCACCACCAAATAAATTGGCTCGCTTTCCGCATCCGGCACAGAGATGTGGCTGCATAGTGCCGCAAGTCACGTGGTGATCATTTAAAGGTGCATTAGGTCCGTATTCTGAGTCCCTCCTCCACTCCATTTTCTCCCTCCACTCGGCTGAAGGAGAGCATTCCCCAATGCTTATGCATGGGGGAATCGATTTCAAGGATCTTCTCCACTGGAGGCCAAGTGGAGGAAGGACTCAGAATACTGCAGGGTCAATCTCGGTGTCAATAAAAAGCTCACGTTCACGGTGTTTTAGGAGATTGGGTATTCCTCAGTAGAACAATGTAGAACCGCTTTATAATGTCGATGTTCTGCATACGGCGAGCAATTTGACACTTCGCCGGGAAAAGTGACCGCCCATACAGTCGTCTCATGCCTCTCATCTATCTTGAATCGGGTAGAACAGTCTCTTAAAAATTACAGCAAAAAGCAAGATTTACGCCCTGATTGATCTAGTGATCATTCGACTAATTAATTAAGTAATTGATATTTTTATTTGATTGATTGATTGATTGATTGATTGATTGATTGATTGATTGATTGATTGATTGATTGATTGATTGATTGATTGATTGATTGATTGATTGATTGATTGATTGATTGATTGATTGATTGATTGATTGATTGATTGATTGATTGATTGATTGATTGATTGATTGATGTTACGGCTATAGTAGTTATTTACACCCATTGAGCTGACCAAGGTATTAGGGCGCTGTCATATCAGGCATAATAGCGACGAAGTACAAAAGCACCCACGTACCCGAAATTTGATGCGGGCTCAAACCTCCACCAGATCTAAATTATTCTGCAGCCTTCCAAAGCAGCTCACCCAATGACACCGATGCAGCTTAGTCGCAGTTAACTTCAGGTTTAATTTTCTTCGTACGTGTGGGTAATGGAAACCTTACAAAAGTTGATCTCAATGAACGTTGTTTTGCAGAGCCTGGAGACCCTTGACAATGGGAAGCCTTTCTCAAATTCCATCGGCGATGTCACGTTTGCCATCGCCGGTCTTCGCTACTGCGCCGGTTTTGCCGACAAGGTCCACGGAAAAACAATACCCACGGGTGAGTTTCAAGTTTCTTTTTTTGTTGTTGCGGTGTATTTATTCGTACGTACGTAAATATGCATACTAAACGCACAAGTAGCTACTCATAGCAGTATTGATCCTTGTTTGCCTGGGTGAGCTGCCTGCAGAGACTGTGGATGTCAGGCTGATTTTTTTAGATAGAAAAACAACCTAGACGCCATACCCTACAGCTGCGCAGGCTGTGTATTCAAGCTGTTTACCCCTTGGAAAAATTGACGCGCAATTCGTATCGCGACGAAAATGCCTGATTACACTGTTTTTCGAGGGACTCTACAGCTCACTAATTGACAACTTAGTGATGAAACCAATAATTACAATGTTTACTGCCTAAAATTTTAAAAATAAATAATTTTAGTAATATAATTTCCGTAATTAAAAAAAACTGGTTGTTACAACACGTGACGACCGATGATGTGCAGCTGTTCCAATGTCGCTGGTGCTACCGGACTTCTTATATTAATCTGTGTCCAATCATCCGGTACACCCTATAGACACAAATGCGAATAAAAAGTGTCCGTCATTCATTCTGGGCACACCTGCTTGCAGCGTAAAACACCAAGCATAATTCACTTGATGCATATAACGCGAAATTCGAAACCTTCCCATCACATGTGATTATATTCCAAATAAGTCGGAACTTAGCTAATGAAGCTCTGAACCCATGCGGGAACGCATACAGGGTGTTAAATCGATAAATAGACGCGTTAAAAAAAATTCCTGAGCGAACCGGTACTCCGTTCGCGCTCAAACTTAACACGAAGGCCGCATTTTGCGGTACATTTTGTTTACCCCGAAGAACAAAAACGCCGCTTACCTTTATATTTAGAAAACAAAATTAATATCGATTTTCGCCTATAGAAAACCTGGGCGCCATCTTGGCAATTTGACCGCATTTGTAGTGTGGCTCCATATTCGCGTATTCAGCTCAAAACACTCTATGCCAGCTTCCGGCAGGTTCGCGGCAGGTGAGTGGAGCATAGTGTCCATTTAAGGATGCACGTCCATTTGTCGATGTACCACCCTGTATAAAACGGTCTCATGCCTTTTCGAAGTACCCTCCTCCGGCGTTGCTGTTTCCCTTCCCCAGAACCCGCTCCCATTTTTGTACCTCACAACACTTTTCTGTGCCTCACCACGCGACCTTGAAACCTTCTAAAAACTGTGGTTGGTTCCTCTGTCATAGGAATCGGTAATACGCGAAAGTGAAATGTGCGGCGAAATCCGCAGCTGAGCATGATTTGCGGGTCGGCGGCTGTCTTGTGGGTTTGCTTGGGGAGCGACGTCCTGCTCGCGGGTCGCTTCGGCAAAGGCGTACTGGCGTCATTTCACTGATGGATATGACGTCACTGAAATCTTGGTGTATCCCGGCATAAAACACTTTCGTGTTAAAATATAAAACCCGAAAACGAACAAGTATAACGCACTCTTTAGCGCTAAAGGTTGCTTCCCCGCAAGAAGGGCTGTGTGCAGGGGGTGCACCCTTTACAGGCCGCTTGCTTCATTGTACTGGCGTCACTTCCGTGACGGATATGACGTAGGTGAAATTTTCGTGAATCCCGGACTAAAACACTTCAAATAATAAAAATCTCTCCTGAGCAATGCGCGGGCGTAGTTGTGAAGCCGACTACAGGGGCTTGGCGTTGAGTTCTTCATAGGTACACGTGGGGTCTTGTCGAAGATTTGTAATAGAAGGCCTTTTGGGATACCCTACTTCGATATACGACCTCTTATATTGCCCCTAGGAAAATGTCTTCCCTGCAATGCAATTGACTCTAAAGGGGTTCGGTGCGTAGCGCCACTTAGCGCTCCATGAGGTGTTGTGAACGTATTTGAAGGTCCCGTGAAGACAAAACGCAACTTAGTTGAGTTTGAGAGAACTAACCTTTGGTAACTCAATCGGCTACATTTCAGACTCGAAAGACGTTCTTTTTTTTTTCAACCGAGAAACGCAAGAAATATTGATACGCTTTGAAAATTCGCGATACAGTGACGTAAGACGGGCGAGAACTAAAACGTATTATCACTGTGTTAAATGCACGTTAACCTTCGAGCGATACTATCACATGGAACTATAAGGCACCACTACAACCGCCCAATCATGTTTCTTGGCGGTGATTTTGATTGGCGGCCGCCAATAGCGCAAACAATATTCTGTGACGTCAGAAAAATCGCCGGAAGTGGCTATAAAATTTGTGTCATCGTTATAGGGACAAAGGGGTCTTTTTAATGAACCGAAAAACTTCTATTGTGTCTTTATGGGCGCTTTATTACGTCTTCAAGGCCCTGCCCTCCTGAAAGGATCCGTATATACGGAAATATGGGAATACGGAGTACTTTCGTAGAATGACACGGAGCCGCCATAAAACACGGAATATTTTTGAGAAACACACGTGAACGAAATAGTGCATACTTATCCAAAAATTTGACACCGATTTTATGTCTGTAAGTTTACTAGAACCTCCAAATCATTGTCCGTATGAATTCCGTATATACGGAATATACGGAAAACATACGGAGGGTCATTTTGCTTATTATTGAAGTTAAAAACACGAAACCTGTGCCAAACGTTTTTATTGCACACACTAATATGATTCCCCTGTTTTGTCTACTAACTTCTACTTTCGGTGTGCTTGGTGGCGGCATGATCCGTATGAACTCCGTATTCCCATAATTCCGTATATACGGAACGTTTCAGTAGGGTGGGACGTCCGTATTTTCCTATTAAACCTTTTATAACAGTAGAAACTCGTTATAACGAACACTGGTATACCGAATTATCCTCGACTTTAGCGAACTAAATACAGACTTTGGTTGGTCACGCTTTATTTCAATGGCACTTATTCTTTTATAACGAAACTGACACTGCGAGAGCCGCGTGATATCGTCTATAACGAATATATATTTGACCAGGAGGCTGAGAAGCTAATTGAAAAAAAAACCCATAGTCCTAAACTGCAGAAGTAGAAAAGGCCCTTTTGTTCATGGACACTGTGGAGAACTTCATCCTGTTCAGTGCTGTGAGTATCCACCAGACTATCACATCTTTCATCAAATAAATAAGGCATTACTTTGCGTTCGGTGGGGTAGAGTTTGGAACGTCCAACACACATTATGTGCTTAGCACGGACAAGTACCGCCTTCCCGCAGAGCCCGACGTAACCTGTTACGGCGCACTCCCATGGTTGCCTGCAAGCGTGTCTCGCCACTGAGTACAGCCTATACAGCAGAGCGATTTGGGAGTTTCTGCTTTTTTGTTGTAGCTTTTTGCTAGAATGTGTCTTCAATTTGAGTTCATCCCACTGAAACATCTTTGCATCAGCCAAAAAGCTGCTTTGGAAGTGAATTTGAGAGTAGTCTGCTTAACTGAAACATTCGTTAGCATGATGTTTGTCAATAAGGTGGGCTAAGGGCGGTTCGACAAGGAGGGGGATGCCCAAAATGGCAACGCATGGGCGAAATAAAGTCGACTTTGATGCATAGGCTGTACTGAACTCAGGTAGTCGGGCTTTAGGCTTAGCTTTGCTGCAGTGACTTAGTGCGCTTTGATTACTTGTGGTTACAAGGCAAAAGTACCTACTTGGTGGCAAAGCATGTGCCTTACCAGCTATGTAATGCCGGCTGGATTGGCCAGGCGAAAATACTCGATTCCGGGAATTTCGCCGCAAGTGCACACTAGAGGGCGCGACATTTGGCAATAATTTGAATAATGAGCAGTTAAATATCATCGCTGATAGATTGGAAGATGAAATCAATAAATACCCAGGCAAAAATTGGGATTACGACGAAATGATTGCGTTCATAAAGGGTAAGATGAATGAAGCAAAGGAACGAAACCGATGGAAAGGGAAGAGAAAGCCGAGAAGCTGCTGGAATAAGGAAATAAAAGAGGCTATTGACCAGCGAAGAAAGGCGTCGAGAGAACATAGAGAAGCAAAAAGAACTGGTATGGAACAGGAGGTAGTGAAGGAAACGTGGGATGTCTACCGTGGGAAAAAACTAGAAGTGCAGAAAATGGTGCAAGCAAAGATCAAGCAGAAAAGCGAACAATGGATGGCAGAAATACGGAAGAAGGCCAAAAGCGCATCCAATAAGTTTTGGAACCATGTAAAATCACTAAGCTCAAAAAACGATAACCATCAAAAATTCCTGATTGACGAGGAGGGGGAACATTTAGAAGGAGAGCACGCGTTGGCGCATATTCATCGAGTGATTAGTGAGAAGTTTAGGACAATAGTGGTAGGGAAACCTGCACCGATAACATCAGCGCTACAAAAGACTGCGGAAAGGGAAATAAGTTTTAGCAACCTTGATTGGAAAAAAGCAGAGCAAAAGGTTTCCCCCCAGACAGCAGTGGGCCCGGATGGAATACCAATGCAACTGATAAACCTACTTGGACCTAAAAGTAAGGAATCGTTTATGAGGGCAATAGATAAGGTGATAGAAACCACACAAATACCAGAGGACTGGTTAGAAAGTAAGATGAATTTAATATATAAAGGCAGAGGAGACAAAGCCAGTATTGATTCATACAGATCACTCACAGTAACGTCAGTGGTGTATAGATTCGTAATGCAGGCGATAAAATCAGAAATTCAAGCATGGATGGAAGAAAATGAAATACTTGGGGAACTGCAGAATGGATTTAGACAAGACAGGCGACTGGATGACAATCTGTTCGTGATAACGCAATGCATTGAAATTGCGAAAGCACAGAATATACCACTATGGATTACGTTCTTGGACATTAAAGGGGCATAAGACAACGTAAACAAAGAACGGCCGTGGAGAATGCTGAAACTCCAGGGATTAGATGACGAGTTAGTACAGTTCCTTATAGCAGTCTATGAAGACAATAGAGTGCACCTTACTTGGGGAGGACAGAAATGCGCCCAGCAGGTCAACATCCATCGGGGACTGAAACAGGGATGCCCTTTTAGCCCAATACTGTTCATGCTTTACATGGCAGAATTAGAAAAAAAAACTGGAAGAAAGTCAAGTAAGGTTTAGCCTAACCCATATGCTGCAAGGCGAAGTGGTACAACAGCATATTCCGGGAAGGTTATACACAGACGACATTGTTCTTTTAGCTGATAACCAAACCGATATGCAGCGGCTAAAAAATATTTGCGGCCAGGAAGCCACTGACCTCGGGTTGAATTTCAGTGCAGAAAAATCAGGAATAATGGTTTTCAATGACGCTACCACCGACGTTGTGTCTATCCAGCAAGGCGAATTACCTAGAGTGAAGGAATATAAATATTTGGGAATGTGGATAAACGCAGGGGATAACTACTTAAGTACTCACGAGGCGCAACTTAAGGTTAAGGGAAAGCGAAACGCAGCTATAATGAAGCATAGAGCTCTGTGGGGGTATAACAAATATGAAGTAGTAAGAGGAATGTGGAAAGGAGTAATGGTTCCGGGTCTCACGTTTGCGAATGCTGTACTCTGCTTAAAATCAGACGTTCTATCAGGCCTTGAAGTAAACCAGAGAACGGTAGGACGTTTGGCCTAAGGCGCGCATGGAAAAACAACTAACGAAGCTGTTCAGGGAGATATGGGCTGGGCGTCGTTTGAAGTTAGAGAAGCTCAGAGTAAAATATGCTTTGAGATGAGGTTGAGGGCAATGGATCAACGAAGGTGGGCAGCTAAGGTTTTTAGGTACCTATACTTGAAAAGCGTGGACACGCGGTGGTTAAGAAAGACTAGAAGGCTAACGATGAAATACGGAAAGAACAGTGGGGAATCCAAAACAGCCAAGGTAACCAAAAAAGAGGCAAGGCAGATTGAAACGAATAAATGGAGGGACAAAATGGAAACTAAAACGTCGTTAGAGATGTACAGGGCTGAGAAGATGAACATCAGAAAGGAAAATTTCTACGATAATTCCCAGGGCAGTGCTTTGCTTTTTGAGGCTAGAGCAGGTTGCCTGCGAACTAAGAGTTTTGTGGGGAAGTATTCACAAAATGATAGGGTATGCGTGGTCTGCGGAAAAGAAACAGAAACTATGCGGCACATTGTGTTAGAATGTGAGGGTATCCATCCAAATCTACATGAAGGGAATATTGGGTTTTCAGAAGCCCTAGGATTTAAGGGTATCAGAGAGGAAGTTAACTTCAAGGCTGTCGAGGGGACGAAAAGAAGATTAGAATGCTGGTGGACGAAAAGCAGAGAGGGGAATATTGCCTAGGACAGTTACCACCTGTAACAGGGAAAAGAAAGTATTTCGGGCCTAATAAGCTTTAGTGCCTGCCCTAAGCAGCGCTAGTATTAAACCAAGAGTGTAAAACATGGTTATAATAGTCCTTTTTGGTAAGATGACATGTCATCGCCCCGCTTCAAAAGGGAAACCAATAGGAATCATCAATCATCATCAATAGGAACCAGAAGGCTTAGGACAAAGTATATGAAGCCTGGAAGCGCAGGGAAAACGACTAAGGCAATACAAATGAAGTGAAAGAATCAGAGACAACGACCTGGAAAGAGCGGATGGACGCAACGAAGTCCTTAGATATCTGTAGAATCGGGAAGCGGTAGATGACGAGGAAAAAGTTATTTCATAATACCAGAGTCCTTCAATGCTTCTCTGGTCATGAAACTCCCGGCCAAGTTTCGTACGGGGACAAAGGCTACCGCGAGGGGCGCCACTGCAGATCGGAGGGCATCGGGCGCGGCCGCCGCTGCTCTGTAGCCAGACCGGCAGGCAGGAACGCAGTAGCAGCATGTCTGTTCACGCCAAATTTCAGCGGCCCACGACACGTAAAGCGAAAGCGCACTGCTGATAAGGCGCCGAGCATCCGTTCCCTGCCAAACGCGCTCTGACCACTTCCGCTGCTGCCCTGATGATGATGATTGCTATTGGTTTCCCTTTTGAAGCGGGGTGATGACATGTCATCTTACCAAAAAGGACTAATATAACCATGTTTTACACTCTTGATTTAATACTAGCGCTGCTTAGGGCAGGCACTAAAGCTTATTAGGCCCGAAATACCATTTTTCCCTGTTACAGGTGGTAACTGTCCTAGGCAATATTCCCCTCTCTGCTTTTCGTCCACCAGCATTCTAATCTTCTTTTCGTCCCCTCAACAGCCTTGAAGTTAACTTCCTCTGTGATAAACTTAAATCCTAGGGCTTCTGGAAGCCCAATATTCCCTTCATGTAGATTTGGATGGATACCCTAACATTCTAACACTATGTGCCGCATAGTTTCTGTTTCTTTTCCGCAGACCACGCATACCCCATCATTTTGTGAATACTTCCCCACAAAACTCTTAGTTCGCAGGCAACCTGCCCTAGCTTCAAAAAGCAAAGCACTGCCCTAGAAATTATCACAGAAATTTTCCTTTCTGATGTTCAATTTCTCAGCCCTGTACATCTCTAACGACGTTTTAGCTTCCAATTTTTCCCTCCATTTATTCGTTTCAATCTGCCTTGCCTCTTTTTTGGTTACCTTGGCTGTTTTGGATTCTCCACTGTTCCTTCCGTATTTCATCGTTAGCCTTCTAGTCTTTCTTAACCACTCCGTGTCCACGCTTTTCAAGTACAGGTACCTAAAAACCTTAGCTGCCCACCTTCGTTGATCCATTGCCCTCAACCTCATCTCAAAGCATATTTTACTCTGAGCTTCTCTAACTTCAAACGACGCCCAGCCCATATCTCCCTGAACAGCTTCGTTAGTTGTTTTGCCATGCGCGCCTAAGGCCAAACGTCCTACCGTTCTCTGGTTTACTTCAAGCCTGATAGAACGTCTGATTTTAAGCAGAGTACAGCATTCGCAAACGTGAGCGGAACCATTACTCCTTTCCACATTCCTCTTACAACTTCATATTTGTTATACCCCCACAGAGCTCTATGCTTCATTATAGCTGCGTTTCGCTTTCCCTTAACCTTAACTTGCTCCTCGTGAGTTCTTAAGTAGTTATCCCCTTAGTTTATCCACACTCCCAAATATTTATATTTCTTCACTCTAGGTAATTCGCCTTGCTGGATAGACACTACGTCGGTGGTAGCGTCATTGAAAACCATTATTCCTGATTTTTCTGCATTGAAATTTAACCCGAGGTCAGTGGCTTTCTGGCCGCTAATATTTATTAGCCGCTGCATATCGGTTTGGTTATCAGCTAAAAGAACAATGTCGTCTGCGTATAACATTCCCGGAATATGCTGTTGTACCACTTCGCCTTGCAGCATATGGGTTAGGCTAAACCCTACTTGACTTTCTTCCAGTTTTTTTTTTCTAATTCTGCCATGTAAAGCATGAACAGTATTGGGCTCAAAGGGCATCCCTGTTCCAGTCCCCGATGGATGTTGACCTGCTGGGCGCATTTCTGTCCTTCCCAAGTAAGGTGCACTCTATTGTCTTCATAGACTGCTATAAGGAACTGTACTAACTCGTCATCTAATCCCTGGAGTTTCAGCATTCCCCACGGCCGTTCTCTGTTTACGTTGTCTTATGCCCCTTTAATGTCCAAGAACGTAATCCATAGTGGTATATTCTGTGCTTTCGCAATTTCAATGCATTGCGTTATCACGAACAGATTGTCATCCAGTCGCCTGTCTTGTCTAAATCCATTCTGCAGTTCCCCAAGTATTTCATTTTCTTCCATCCATGCTTGAATTTCTGATTTTATCGCCTGCATTACGAATCTATACACCACTGACGTTACTGTGAGTGGTCTGTATGAATCAATACTGGCTTTGCCTCCTCTGCCTTTATATATTAAATTCATCCTACTTTCTAACCAGTCCTGTGGTATTTGTGTGGTTTGTATCACCTTATCTATTGTCCTCATAAACGATTCCTTACTTTTAGATTCCTTACTTTAGGTCCTTACTTAGGCCCTCCGATCAACACCAGCGCCGCGGCGCGGCCTCCCAGGGCAGCGCACGAAGCTCTCCCATAGCGTGACGGCGGAGTTTCATGACCAGAAAATCATTGAAGGACTCTGATAATACCAAAAGGGAGTGCATTGCTTTTTGAAGCCCGGGCGGGTTGCTTGCGGACAAAAACGCTTATCCGCGAGCCGGTACAAGAAGAACTGTGTTGTGGCAGAAAGCCAGGAACCATGAGACATATTGTAACAGAGTGCAAAGGTATCCGTCCAGTCCTGAGTGAGGGAGCCATCCAGCTTCCGGAAGCCCTTGGCTTTAAGCTTAACGGAAAAGTGAATTGGACAGCAGTAGAAGTTAGTAAACGAAGGTTAGAATGTTGGTGGGAAAACAGCAGAGAAGAATCTGGGAAGACATGCGAACAAAGAAGTCAGACTAGCACAAAAAATTAGCAGTGGCTTAGCCCGGTTAATCCAGGATATACGTAACGGGAGCTAAGGTTCAGCTGGTTATTATTAGATTTCCTGGTTGTCTAGGATTAGCTGGTTATCATGCTTACTGCTGCTAAAACGATTCCCAATCCAATCCAATTCAATGTAATCCAATTCAATCTAATACAGTCCAATCCAGTCGCGGTGGCGGCGGCTCCGGCGCGCCAGCTGTGCACCGTGAGACGTCATTTCTCCTTCGCGCATGCGCAGCACGGCTCTCCAGGAGCCACGTGAAACTGCTCAACCTCGGCCAGTGTAGCTCACGCTACAAAATTCCATGAAGGCTTTTTTTTTTCTTTTTCTTTTTTTTTTTTTTGGCAAGGCGGTACGACTAAAGTCGCTTGAAACGCCACCCCGTTACCAAGGGGAAGCCGCTAATCGTCGTTATCATCATCACCATTATCATCAGGAATTTCTACCGTAACGAATGCTGATGCTCCGTTTTTTTTTTGTTTGTTTGTTTTTTTCCACTGCACAGATGGACAGACATTTGCCTACACAAGACGAGAGCCGATTGGTGTGGTTGGCCAAATAATTCCTGTAAGTTACTCAAATAGGTGTTGTTGATTTTTGGCCGGCAGTGAAAACTGGTGGCTAGCTTAGCCCTAAAGGGACTCTGCAACTATTCCGATAAACGCTCTCACTATTTCATTCGTGCCCGGAAGCACGGAAGGACTCTGCGGGATTTGCTCGTACGTCGCAGAAGATTCGCCTTCCCTTTCTTCTTTGCTTTTGTGGCTTTTTTTTTTAAGTGGCTGTCGAATGCGTTCATTGCTGCAACTGACGGAAAGCCGGCCAATAGCCACTACACCGCTACAATTACGTAATTCCAGCGGTCGAAGAACGCCAAGACCGGGAAAGAGAGAAAAGTCTTTTGAGCAAATTTTTAAGTTAGCTAATGGGCATAGAGCCCATTTCATTTTTGGCTGGGGTAGTTTGCGAACCCCTAATCTAAGTACTGGATGTACTGGTTGACTACGTTCTGCAAGCATTTATTATTGGGGAAAAAAGTTGAAAAAAAGTGCCGCACTGTCCCTTTAACTTGCTACTAAAACGTCTAATTGTAGAGAGTTTTTCTACGCACAACCAGACACTCGGCCGCAATGTCGCGCGAATAATAGGCCATTTACGTCGCGACATTGTTTACAGTTGAAGTTGAAGTTGATCTTTATTCGCATCAAGTAAATACATGATGCTGGAGGTCCGCAGAAAAAGCCGACTAGATGTCAGCTAGACGGAGCCGCAGACCTCCCCCCCCCCCCCTTTCCCCCACTGGCCGCTTGAACCGCATTTGGAAACGTTGTCCGAAAGTCAAACAATACTGTTCGTTACAGCAATCGGGTTTGTAGGAAATCATTAAAATACAGTGACACAGGAACATCATTAAAATACAGTATAAATGTCATTAAAATACAGTAAAAAATCACAAAAATACAATGACACGGGGAAAACAGCCACAGAAAGTGTGGGCTCAACGATTGTAATAAAAAGAGCATTAAACACAACGGAAAGACATATATTTGCCGCTTTCGTCAGTGGCAACCTAAGAACATAAAATGCAAGGAACCTCTACACGGAGAAAAAAAACAATCAAGCACACATCAAAATACACCACCAAACAACATTCTCAGGATGAGATGAAGAAATTGCGCAGATTCCTAAAGGTGGTACCTTCTAATGCAATGTTTCTAGAAATAAATGTGTTGAGCATTCTTGGTAGTCGGTTTTTGAGCATTTGTTGTCCGTAAGATGTCCTGTATGTCAAAACGCTCCAATGTTCTGTGTGTCGCGTGTTGTACACAATATCGTTTAGTTTTAGTTTTGCCAGGTGTTTAAGGAAAGATCTTCCCATTTTTACTTCTTGTTTATAAACCTTACACAGACGGTAGTTGAATATTGTGGTTGTTGATGGAAAGAAATGTTTTCAAGCATTCTAATGACCTTTTTCTGTAGCCGGGGAATTTTTCGCAAGTTTTCCTGAGTAGTTGTTCCCCAGACCAAATGGCAATAGTTTAACCTTGAAGAAAACAATCTGTTATATATGAGCAATATAATTTTAGGCGTTAGAATATGTTTATGGCGGTATAGAAGGCCAACTATTTAAGACAATTTTTTGCGAGTAATGTTACGTGCTCATCCCAGGATAAATGTTCATGAAATATGACTCCGAGTGTTTTTACTGACGGTACTATCTCTACTTTGGCAGAGTTTAGAGAAATAACATTGTCAATTATTACCGGCTTATTTCTGGCGCGGAACAATATTGCTTTCGTCTTTGGACCGCTAATCTTTAAACTATTTTGCTCTGTCCATGATTCTAGTTTCCGCAAAGTTGAGTTTGCATTTACAATTAATTCGTGCGCCGATTTACCATGGAAGAATATACTCGTGTCATCGGCATAGATGATAAACTTAACGCATGATGATATGCCAATAATATTGTTTACGTAGATATTAAAAAGAAAGGGTCCCAGAATGCTGCCCTGCGGCACCCCTCTTTTTACTCGACAAGGTTCTGACGAAAAGCCATCCAAGGCTGCGATTTGATTACGATCTTTGTGGTAAGATTTAATGAAGGAGGCTGCCACACCACGTATACCGTAGCGCTCTAGCTTCCGTACTTGCAAATTGTGGTTGATATGGTCGAATGCTTTTGTTAAATCAATAAATAGACCGAGTAGCATGTTTCCTCGGTCTAATTGAGACAAGATATATTCTTTTTGATCTATAAGCGCAAGCTCCGTTCCAAGGCCCTGACGAAAGCCATATTGACAATCGACTATTATGGTATGTTTTTGGTCGAATCTAGTCAAGCGTTTTAGAAAAAGTTTTTCAAGTCATTTTGAGAGTACTGGAAGTATAGAAACTGGTCGGTAATTTCCCATATCATTTTTTTCTCCCTTTTTATGAAGCACTGTCACCCGAGCGGTCTGCATTTTTGAAGGAAAAACACCTTGGCTAATAGACAAAATAAATATGTGAGCAATGTTTGGTGTCGAAAAAGAGATAACGTATTTTAAGGGTTTTACTTGTATGTCATCGATATCAAGCGCGCTAGATGCGCTTGATATCGATGACTCGATATCAAGTAACTGGACTTGACTCGATATCAAGTAACTGGACGCACATTCCGGTAACCACAGGTGTATATAATTCCGCGAACCATGCCTCCTCATTCATTTACTTATATCTTCTTCCAGGCGTCTGGCTGTGCCCGGATATCTTATCCTGTGTTTCAAGCGAAGAGCGCGTTACCCCTTCTTTTGTATGCCGCGTCGGCAATATTGTTTGATTGGAAAAGGTAGCTTTGCGGCCCATATTCTACTGTTCCGGATATAGCTAATGATATATACAGATATATCTGGATATATCTTATCATGTAACCATCCTTTTTTACAAGATTCAGTAAATCTTCTTTTTCTTTTTGGATCTACAATGTTCTCGATTTTATTTTGCGTTTCCAGACACGAGAACGCCCGAGATAAATGCGTGGAGAGCAAACGCTGCGGCATTCGATTCTCCGACCCTCGACTCTGCATGTCACTCTGTTGACCACTGCCTCGCCGCTTGTGTTTTCGTATTGTTTATTGAGGAGCAAAGGTTCGCGATAAACGTTAGTTTTCCACGGACGGCATCGGTCCCACAAGGAAGCTTTCGCTTTAAAAGCAGCTAGTTTCGCTACATCTGTGCTACCGTGTTCCATAAAGGAGGCGCGTTTGCTGAATACAGTACCGTTCCCTTCCACCCTCCCAGTGGAACGGGCCCCTCGTGATGCTCTCGTGGAAGCTGGGACCAGCACTGGCCACAGGCAACACGGTCGTCCTCAAGCCTGCCGAACAGACGCCGCTCACGGCGCTGCACGTGGCCAGCTACGTAGCGCAGGTCGGCTTCCCGCCCGGCGTGGTCAACATCGTGCCCGGCTACGGCAAGACCGCAGGCGCCGCCGTCTCCAATCACCCCGACATCGACAAGGTGGCCTTCACGGGATCCACGCAGGTGAATAACTGCGGCCTTTACGAGGTCGCGCGGACTTGCGCTACCCCACCGGCTTATTCAAGGGTCCCTATAGCAATTGGGCGTAGCTAGAGGGGAGGGGGGTGTCGGTGTCAGAACACACCCTCCTTTTGGCCTTTTTAGGGACGAAGCCCCTTAGAGGCTCGAGCCGGCGTCTCGTGTCATCGTCGTAACCGTCGGCTCATGTAGTCACGGTACTGAAACACCGGGAAACTCGTTTACGCCTCGCACTAGAACATAACGAGTAATAAAAAAACACCGGGACACTTGTTCACGCCTTGCGCTAGAGTTCTTCGTGGTTCAAAGACACGAGACATTTACAGCGTAGCTGTATGCCTCTACCCCCCAACAGTTTCATCTCCGTTGGCAAAAACGTCAAGGTGCCAAGAGGACACACTGCATGCTCCTCCCCTCACCAGGTTTCAAGTTAGTGGAGATGGCCCGGGATTTTTTTCACCCATGCTCTTTACACACTTCATCTACAAATTTAAATGTAAAAACGAGAATACTATAAGAAAACAAATGTAAGATGTTGTTTGGGCACAGAATATTTCATTTTAATCTTCTCTCCTGCATGGGTATAACGCCCCTCGAAAAATATTTGTGGCTACGGCTCGCTCTTAAAGGGGCCACGATGGCAAAACACGTTTGAATCACTAAAAAGACTGCTTTGTCGCGATAACAATATTGACACCAATTTTACCAGAGACTGCCAACAAATAACCGAGATATTAGAGAGTTTTAGCTGGCCGTTTTCGACGCTCCGTTCGGTATCGGCGGCCCGCTCAGCTCAACCGGAGCCAATGCCGTTCGCGGCCAAGCGCGCCACGCATGCGCAATGGCGCTTCCGCTTGCTATCGGAGCGGAGCGGACCGTGAAAGACGGTCAGCTAAAACTCCCTATTAAAGAAAATATATGACGCAGTGGCGACTTCCCCAGTGACTTTCCGGAAACTTTTCTATAACGTCACACAATCTTGATTGTGCCGGCCATTGGCAGGCTGTGTACCGCGAGACACCGGGCGATTGCGGTGGGGCCTCCAGTTACGTTTGATCGTGTCCCTTGACTACCAACGTGCAGTTAATGCTTGATTTTATTGATTGATTTATTGATTTATTGAGTGATTGATTGAGTGAGTGAGTGAGTGAGTGAGTGAGTGATTGATTGTACGGTCTAACGCCCCGACACAACGCAGGCGATGAGGCGCGCCGTAGTAGAGTGCTCCGGAGTAATTTTGACCACCTGGGGATCTTTACGTGCGCCAAAATCTCGTACACACGGGCGTTTTTGCGTTTCGCCTTCATCAGAAAAGCGGCCGCCGCGGCCGGGAATAAGCCCGGAAGAGGGTATTGATGTCCGCAAGCACCACTACTTCCTTCACAACGCATGAGCTCTCTTGATTATTGAGATCGAAGGCAATAAATCAACAGCCAGAAAGTCTGCAAGAAATATTCCTGTCGATTGTGATATTCAGCCTGCAGCTTATGTTTCGTGTGGTCAGCAGCAGGAAAGCTGTTTTGTTCGCACGAAGTGACGCAAAACTGAAACTAGAGATGTGGCAGGTTCGGGAGCCCCAAAGGAGCTGCTCCATTCCCTATTTCCCTCTCCTTTACAATCAATGGGAGTGCAGACTCAACAGATAAATCCGGGCAGTTAACACTGACCAAACAGACATAACTGCAGTGAACCAAACAAGAGAAACAAATTGTTTTCCTGTCATCATAATAACGTTTTGTAGAACAGAATCCCAGGACTTCTCTGCCCCTTTCGCGGATTACAGGACACGATCTGTTTCTTTCTTTCCAATATGATTATCACAGAGTTCGCGCTTAGAGAACTAGCCAGATGCTTTTTTTTGTTGTTGTTGTGGTTGTTTTTGTTTGTTTGTTTTCTTTTTTTAGTGGTTACTATACTATTACCACTGCTCGCGGTACAGTATCGCTTTTGTCGGCCGTCACGAAACGGAACACAAGTAAAAGGACAACCATAGGCAAGAGTGACAGGTTATCACGGTAAACACAAGCAATCTTCTCCGTTTCCAACGTGAACGGTGAGAGGATACATAAATTGATCTCCTCCCCCATTTTAGGGGCGAAGCACCTCAGAACCTCGCCTTGTCCGGGGCTTGGCGTCCGTGTACACAGTGTTGCGCATGCGCGAGGAGAATTGGATTGGACTGGATTGGATCGAAATGGATTGGATTAGAATTTAATAATTTGAAATGTATCAGATTGGATTGGACTGTAATCGTATATACTGTACACACGGGTTGTCACTCATTTACATGCGTGAGTGGGCAATGCCACGGGTGATTTACGATGAGAACGATCCCCAGTGCTTCGCCCACTCGTCATGATTCACTTCGTGGAGATGCCTGAATTTTTTTAGTGCGAAGTTAAATACAGCTGTACCCTAAGTTAAAGAAGCTATGAAGACAAAAACAAGTTGGGTTTATTAGAAAGACTGCTTAGTCCCGATAACAATGATACCAATATCATCGCAATCTTCGAACAAATAACGGAGATATCAAAGAAAACTTGTGAAGCAGTCGCGACCCCCTAGCCAATTTCCCGCAACTTTTCTATGACGTCACGGAACCTTGGTTGTGCGATTGGCGGCCGCCTAACTGACCTGTCACGACGACACATGGCTGGACGTCTGTAATGGGGCCTCTAGTTCCATTTGACTGCATCACTTGAATGCTAACGTGCAGTTAACGCACTGAAAATTATGTTTTATTGTTGGCCCGTATGACGTCATTCTTGCTCATAACACGTCACCGTGGCGCAAAATTTGAAAGCTTTTAAATACTTCTTGCTTTTTTTTCGTTAAAAAAACATCTTTTGGGGCTCTAATGGAACTGAGTGAGATACTGAATCCCAGTTCTATCAAACTAAACGAAGTTGTATTTTCTCTTCATGGCTCCTTTAAGCCTTTGTCGACTGATACCGACCGAATAAGGCGGGAGGGGGGGTTGCACGGTTGCATAGCGTGGTCTTGGCCGACTAATCCGCACCCTTGAATCCCGACCTCTTTTTTCCACGCACCAGGTTGGCCGACTTATGCTGCAGGCTTCCGGGACGTCCAATCTGAAGAAAGTTTCCCTGGAACTGGGAGGAAAGAGCCCGTTAATTATCTTCCCAGACGCAGATTGTGAGTTTCTCAATGTCATCGTCTTAAATGTTACCCGCGTTTATTCTTTGCCGTACGTGAAGAACATAAACGTGGATGGCGCCTCTCGCACCCCTCACACGAAGAAGTGTCATTAACGACTTGCGGCAATCCCGTCGATTTTACGCCTGTCATGCAGTGGTATACTGACTGTCCCACAAGGCGACGGCGTCAATTAGGATAATTTATGTTCAGCATATTGGTCAATCTTCTGCTGGGGCGAAGACGACGACGCCAGTAGAAATGACTGACGAAGGCGTCATCATCTAAGTTTCCTTTTACAGCCTCTTTCCGGAAAGAATTTAGTATTTTGAAGTCCCCACGTATTTAACAACCGATTTAGCCCTGGCCAATCCCCCCTTGTGTGTACTTGCCAAAATCTTTGAGGACATCATCATCATCGTCATCATCATCATATGTCTTTAGGCGAGCTAGGATGGTAACGAGGAAAAGGCTGTAACGAACACTAAAGCGATTGTACCTGGAACACCTACCTTGACTTTTCGCGCCTCGTTGGATGCAATAACACCCGTGCTGGCACAATGCCATCAGTCAAGTGAAGTGATAATCGCATAGTTGTTTTAGAACCCCACTTGCTGGCGTCCAGGAAATCATGTTTAAAGCAACCCTGCAATACTTTTTTTTCAAATTGTTTTTGAAATCTTAAATGCTTGCAGAACATAGTCACCCGGCACACCCACTACGTAGATTAGGGGGTCGCAAAGTACCTCAGCCAAAAATTACTGCCCTATGCCTATCAGAATTGTAAACTCGCTCAAAAGGTTTTTCTCCCTATCCTGGTCTTGACGTTCTACGACGGCTCGAATGACGTCACTGAAGCCATGTAGCGGCTGTTGGCCGGTTTTCCTTCAGTTGCAGCAATGAACGGTTTTCGATAGCAACTTAAAAAAAACCACAATAACAAAGCAGAAATGGAAGGCGTATCTGGTTCGACGAGGGAACCACGCAGTGCCGCTCCGTGTTTGCGATAACTATAGCTTTCGCAGTGGTTCCAGACGCGAAGGAAAGAGTGAAAGCGCTTATCAAAAGTGTTTCAGGGTCCCTTTAAGCAATTGAATCTGGTACAGGAGCATGCGCTAGAGTTCAGGCTGTTGGTGCTCAAGCGGTGTCTAAATTACCAAAATGCGCGTATACATATAGTTGTCGCTTCAGAGTATGCATTTTTACTGAGACATCAATAAAGCTTTAAACACCGAGCTTTCCCGCTTGCTACCCCGATGCACTCATTCGAACTACGATACACAAATACCGTATTTTCGCGCGTATAACCCGCCCCTGCATATAATCCGCACCCCCACTTTCAGCCCGCCGGAAAAGAAAAAAAAATCCTCGCGTATTGCCCGCACATTTGATGCAAGAAAGGCTGCACCAAAACTGCTTCTCAAGCAACGCATCTCATACTATGTAGGCAGAAAAGGCGTATATTTAGCAAGTAGAATACACTGACTGCAAGGCAAAACTCACAATTCACTCAGTGTCACTGCTCTCGCTAGAGCTATCACTTTAGCCGCGGCGCAGTCCTCACTGTTATACACAAGGTTATGATCACGGCACAACACGCAGTGGAGCTTCACGGCACAACGCGCATTACTGTGAAGCTGCACTACCGGAAAAAAAAAAACCCGCGTATTATGCGCACCCCTACTTTGCCACTGAAATTTTCGCCTTTTTTTGTGCGGATTATACGCGCGAAAATACGGTAACCCTCACAGCACGTCAATCTCCCGCGGTGTCTTGCGCAGTGGACCTCGCCGCTCGCCTGGCCCACGAGGGTGTCTTCATCAACCAGGGGCAGGTCTGCTGCGCCGCCACTCGGACCTTCGTGCATGCCGACATCTACGACAAGTTCGTCGCCAAGGCTGTCGAGCTGGCCAAGAAGCGAGTGGTCGGAGACCCCTTCGATGCGAACACCGTTCAGGGGGCCCAGGTATGTGAATCACCGATGTTCCATAAGTTCACCCTTGTCAGTGATTATTCCTCATTGAATCTGGCTGTAAAAGTACTAATGGGTACTCGTTAGTCTCCAGGGAATTTATATGTCTCACCGATGGCGTCTGCAGTGCACCTCAAAACGCACTGCAGGAAAGCCAACTTTCTCGGACTATGATGATGGTGGTGGGTGAAGTGAACGAAAAAAAAAAAACGATTCCTGTGGTTGGAATCGAACCTGGGTCGGAAATGGGACCTCGGAATCGCTTTATGGAGCCGACGTCTATCCGATGCGCCATTCCGACAAGGCCAAAACTTAAAGCTAAGCTTTTTATGGCTCACTGATGCCGTCTGTAGTACACCCCAAAACGCCACTCCAGGAAAGCCAACTTCCTGTAAAGCATACTCTGTACCTGTAAAGCGTACTCTGCCTCGAATATACTCTTTCACAGGTGAAGCCTGCTTAAGGTTTTCGTACCAACAGAGAAATCCCTGACGAGAAAGCTTCGCGTTCAACCATCGCCGTCGTTGGACGGAGGGGTGCATCATATTAGGTGCGGAGTACCTTAGTACCGCACAATACAGAGTTTTAGCAGTCCGTCTGTTCCGTCGTGTGCGTAGTTAATGTGTTTACCGGGACCCGACTGCGCATGCGAGCGCGGAAGGGCGAGCAGGCGCACCCCACCGTGACGAATGCGCGGACATGGCGAAGGCCGGCCCGCCGAACTAATCCCCCTACCGTGACGAATGCACAAGTGCCCATACGAGTCCCGGTCAACACGGTAACTACGTACACGAAGGAACAGACGGACTGCTAAAACACTCCAATGTCCGTTCGCGTCCGTGCGCATAGCATTTACAATCGCGAAAAATCACACAGGCACCGGCAGGATTCGAGCCTGTGTCTGGTAGACCAGTCAGAGGTAGTGGCAGTCGTCTTACCCATTGGGCAACGACCGTGAGTTGGTATCCGCGAATCAAACGGCTTACTCCCTCGCCTGTAACGGTGCGGAGTACCTTAGGAGTGTCCGTCCGCGTCCATCCGTGCGCACACCACCATCAAGCAAAGTTCGATTTGATCCGTGAGTTTCAGTTTCATTTATGGAATAATCGAGGTGCAACTCGCGGCTGAAATCGAATGACGGTCGGGGCGCAAATCGGACGTCACTCGGGGCGCAACTTGGATGTCATTTCGAGTCCCCGTACTCCGAACCCTCGCCATCATCCACGGAGTGGAGATGCTGCCACTTGTTTGTTAAACATCTCTTCGAGGACACAAACCTGTGCGCCATCCACGCCAAGCGTGTCACCATCATGCCCAAGGACATCCAGCTTGCCAGGCGCACCGTGAGAATAGCCGCATATTTCCTCATTCTTGTTACGCGCGATAGACGACTGCGCCTAAATTTGATACCCCCCCCCCCCCCCCAAGAAAAAAAAATATGCTGGTCTGACAACATTTGCGACCCATTTCCTGTTGATGCTATTCATCCAGCTTTCTTCTATATAGATAAAGCTCGTCAGATGACTGCTCTAAACCCGGCTCCCTATGATTTCTCACTCCTTCTAGCAACAACCATTATCACATGTTCAACGTCGGCGATGGCCAAAAAAATTCCGCTTGCAGCTCCATTCATTGAGCATCCCGTGTGTACGTACGACGGCAGGGTACTCAAACGACACAAAAAGGCAATACAGTACATAGCTTTATCAATAATAACATTTCGAACTTTATAGTGAACCCTAGTCGTTGTAACAAAATCGCTTCGTACG
Organism: Haemaphysalis longicornis; assembly: GCF_048455015.1. Lineage (NCBI taxonomy): Eukaryota > Metazoa > Arthropoda > Arachnida > Ixodida > Ixodidae > Haemaphysalis > Haemaphysalis longicornis. Next base: position 74,762,005 of record NW_027526407.1, read on the forward strand.
AAATCGCGCGGTATTCGAAGTGTTTCAAGCTCCAAATGCATGTGCATTGGGAACAAATTATATCCGCTTTTAAAGAAGTATTGCATATAACAAAGTACGTTTTCTGCCCCTTGTTAACATCGAGTTTACTGTATCTATTTTAAGAACATCGCATCGATTAGGGAGCAGACTGGTGTGGAAGACATTTTAATTCAAAGTTAAGCAAAGAGAATTGAAATAGGCGATTCTCGTCATACGTACGAGGGACAACTGGGACCATCGGTTTTTTGTCGCTCGAGATGCTCGTTCAGAGTTCGACCAAGCGCTAGTCCCTTGGTCGAACTCTAAACGAGCATCTCGAGCGACAAGAGCTCTATCTTCTTTCCTGCGAAACACAGGACTTGATCAGACTCTTTAAATCATCTTCATCACAGTCATTATCATCATCTCTTCATCGATTTCATGTTTTCATACGTCTGGTGTAGCAAGCTAGGCGCCTTGGCCAGGCTAACCTCACCAGTATCATTAAAGACTATTTTCTCTCTCTTACGGTTTATCGGAGTGGCTTCCAATAGACCGTATATGCAACAGGGGTCGACCTAAGGACTGGATAGAGGGATTAGCTAGGAAAACTTCGGAGGAAAGGATGTACTCTGCTAGCACTCGATAGGCGTGGCTTGGGATCTTTGCAACAGGCCTTCATCCTGCAGTGGGCACAAATAGGCTGATGATGATGATTTTGAAAACGACGCACCGCACTTGGATCTCCTTTCCGTGCACAGATCGACGGCACCCAGATGGAGCGCATCCTGGGCTACATCCAGCTGGGCCAGAAGGAAGGCGCCAAGCTGGAGTGCGGGGGTCACCGGCACGGGACGCGCGGCTACTTCGTCGAGCCGACCGTGTTCACTGAGGTCAAGGACAACATGACCATAGCCAGGCAGGTGTGGTTTCATGGCGAATATGTGTTGAAATAACGGTTATACGGAGTACTAATGAAGGCTTTGAGGAGTTACAAAGTTTAAATACAGTTAAATCGTGTACAAGGAATGCTGTTTGGGCCATGCATGCGCGTAATTTGGCAATCAATTTAAGTTCTCTGGAGCCGGCCTTGAGTTAAAGACAAAAAAGATCTTAGGAAACTAAATGTAGAAACTCTATAGTATTTTTGGAGGCTTTGACGAGTTCAAGCTTAATGAACTTATATGGCGAAACCACACCAAAAATTCTACAGATTCTTTATAGAGCCCTTGAGGAGTTTCAGTACACAGTGCTTCTATGGAGAAGTGACTGTAGAAATTCTGCTGAATATTTATAGAGGTGTTGAAGAGCTAGAGATTAATAAACTTTTGTAGAGAAGTAGCTATTAAAATTTATAGATTTTCATGGAGGCAACTCTATAAGTTCAGAGTTCCTGATGAGTTTCTACCGTGTTTCTTGTGACTCCATAAGGTCTCCATAAAAACTCACAAGAAGTTTGCAATTCATTTCTGTGAGGGGACACGCTTCGAATCAGCTTGTATCCTTCCTGCGAGGGGGTGTGGAGAAGCTGAAGGGAGAAAAGGACGAAGAAACGCCGCCGGGCTGAAAGACGTGCTGAATCGGCTGCGTAACGGGCGTAACAGTGACTTTAGCGCAGGTGGCTTTGCCATCTTCAAAGGCCAGGATAGAAAAGTATCAAAGCTTAGTTTTCGCCAGCAGAAGGGCTGGGCTAAAGTTCCTTCATACAATTTTAGCTCAAGCGAAAGGACTTCAGGCTGGGCCTGCAAGTGGGCGCTTCAAGACCCTCCCGGCAAACAGGATCGGGCCGGGCAGCACAGGTGCTTTGCTATGCGGCACTGTTGTTGTTACAAAATGTTTTATTATATCCAAGGAAGCCACGTTGGCTTAAAAGGGATTAGAGCGGGAGAGAAGGCGAAGGAAATTCCAGCCTCTCTAGGATGCCCGTCTTCTCGGCGAAAGCCAGAAGGTACTCCCGGATGACCATGTCTGTGGCTGGTGAACCTGGTCCCGATACAGGTTGTCTTAAGAACCCACAAATTCTCAAGCACAGAGCTTTCCGCTTCTTTTATCTGCCAGCCCAACAGATAGACGAGTCCTTTGGGGGGAAGTTTTAAATGGGCGTCTCACTCAAGGGGGCATTAAGCCCCGATCAGCGGGTTTACTAGTCTCGCTATTGCAAGAGCGGGTGTTTGCATACTTGGTCATTGTTAGCTGCACGTCGGTATCAGAGTACACACATCGCACCTTTATTTACTTGACATGCAGGGAGGAAATCTTCGGGCCCGTCCAGAGCATCTTCAAGTTCTCGACGATTGACGAGGTCATCGAACGCGCAAACGCAACCAGCTACGGACTGGCGGCGGGAGTCCTCACGAACGACATGAGCACCGCCACGGTGGTGGCTCACGCCCTGCAAGTTGGAGTCGTCTGGTACGCACGGTAGCGCATAGCACATAACCACAGGACGATATGCTAACACGGCAACGGTCTAATTAGTGTCGCATCATGGCGGCGATGGGTGCAGTCACAGTTGATTTTACCCAACCGGCCGAACCGCTTCCGCTCACTGACTAGCCAGAATCACTGTTAATTATTAATAATGACTCTGGCTAGTCAGTGAGCGGAGGCGGTTTGGCCGGTTAAGTAAAAATCAAGAAGACAGACTGCTCCCATCCAGTACAGCAATCCTCCCTGGTGTCGTTTCGCAACTGCAAACTGATCAGTCTGTCTTGACTAGACCGTTGCCTGCTAACACCTCCAGACAACGCGAGTTGTAGGTTATGATGGAGATTGTGAATGGAGTTCGCGACTGTGATGGAGTTCGCCCTCGCCGGGAAATAAAAAAAGACTGGTAACAAGTGCCACACCCAGAGTGACCCATTGGTTGGGGGCAGTAAATACCATGCGGTATGGCAAGGTGCGAGGTACAGCACAGTACAGCAGGCACTGCAGGCTTGGCAGTTCTTATATCGGAGACGCTTATTCGGGCTCCCACTGACGTTTGAATATGCCACTGGCACAAACATGCATGAACATAACTAGAGTCACTAAACAAGATTAATAATTAAGCTTAGTAGATATTAATAAATTGCTAAAATAAACTATATAAGCTTAATAAAGCCCTATTTAGCGACACAAGCTATAACCATCATCTAGCCTGCAAACAGAAAATACTGCAGATTCTCACCCGCTTTATTTATCAGAACCCCCGCACACACATAACGAATATAAGCAGCCTTTCAAGTGCCAAATGTAATGTTGGTAGAACTATATATCCACAGCAGTGGTGTACGCAGATTCAGGACAGTCTAAATGGATTCCAATTAGACAGGCCCGAGAAGACAAGACGTGCAATTGTTGGCTTGGTGAACATTTTCACCAATTCATACTTGTCAACTTCAAAAAACAAATTTGACCTACCACCTGTGAGCACCTGTCCACCTGTATACTGCCAATTCACATTACATCCCATCATGAACGGCCTACGCTGAAATGCTGGAACAGCAACCGAAAGGCACTTGTAGTGTAGCCTGCCCCAACTTAACAAGGTTAAGCACAATGCATACTTAAAATTATTGCCAGAAATGGCTTGGCCGTGTGAGGAGCATACCTTGATTTCAACGTACTGGCGTTTCAGCTTATGCTGTCTGCGACTGTAAGTGCGGCAGTCTTTATGTTGTGCCTGCTAAGTGATCAAGCACTCAAGTGCAAACAAACAAAAAAAATGTGGTAGGCTTCATTACAAGTTTAAGCTGCTCGTTAAAAGAACTCATTCATCAGAATATTCATTGGCACTGAAGACACTGAGCAGCAAGAGCAGATAGAGTAGTCAGATCCAGTGTGTGATCCTTACTCTTGTCAAGGGGTGTGTATTGTTGCTTTAAAGTGTGGAGGTGAAGGTGCAAAATGAATTCCAGAGTGGCACTGCCTTTGCGTTCATAATGCAGGTGCCTCAACGGCTGTCATGTCTGTTACCCTATCACTAACACATTATCAATCCGCTCTCTGCAAAATACAGCACTTGTCTGTGCATGCAAGGTTGACATGCGAATTCCACACACAAGCGGTACCGAACATCTCTGGAAATTACTTCTCAATGCGACTCTTCTTTCACACAGGATCAACACCTACTTAGAAGGTGGATGCAATATGCCCTTTGGCGGCTACAAGCAGTCTGGAATCGGACGTGAGATGTAAGTTTTACTGCAAGTACTTTCTGCTTCATCGGAAAGCTCACACTGCATTGCCACATGTTGCAGTTGTGCTGAGAAAAAAGTTAGGCTAAGTGCAAAGCAATGTTTTCGAAACACATCTCAGTCACATAACGCAGACCGTATTCACTAAAGCCATGTTAATTCCCACTGCTTTTTTAGATGTAGATGCAGCATGACCCATCGCTCCGACAAAATGCGTCCACTGCACAAGAAATTAGTGCTTGAATGGAGAAACCACTTGAGTGTAAAAGTTGCGGGATAAAAGGCTTTTCCTCAGTTCCAGATATGGCTGTACACTGGAAAAAGTACACCCCACAAAGAACCAAATATGATTTGGTACTCTAACTTCATCCCAATACATTTCCTTTTACATCTGTGCACACGTATGCACTGCTTGCAAGACGGGTGTTCTTTCTAATGGGAGCACAGCCTCTTCAGGATGTTCCATAGACACAATATTTTTCTTACTTTACACCACCCCAGACGCATAAGCAGTAAGCTGGCCATGTATCATTGATCATATATGTTCATGGCTTTCTAAAAAGTGCAGAGGGGCTCGCCTTGTCGTCGTAGCTCGCTCACTGGACCCGAGTAGAGCCCCACAGCGTACCGTCGTAGCGGAGTCCTGTCGTCGTGGCGTCCCACAGAGGTTTTGGAAACCAAGCGGTTTATATAGTCATAACCATTCGAAACTCATGAACCCCTGGCGCTTGTAATACATCTCCCCATTGTTTAGCGCAAATTAAACCGCAGGTACATTTAAGGCAAAATATATGTAATTAACCAGCAACGCCCGCATTCATTTAATTAGGAACACTCATTGGGTTGTTTTTTACGGTAGTAAGTGAAAAAAAGTGGCAGTGCAACGCTGGCACGTTCGGGAAGAAAAGCAAGCACAGAAAGAACACAACTCCCGCTGGCGCAGTTTCAGGCAGGGGGCGCACGAGCACTGTGAAGGCGGGAAATTTGAATTGCATTGGACAAATGTCCGTTCCATTCATCAGGAGAGGAGTGAGACAGGGCGGCGAAGAGCATGATGGGTGGCAGCAGTGAGCGGATAACGGCGCCACAGCCCATTATGGCGAATCACTGCTCTGCACTACCAACAGCTTTCACATTGAGTGGAACGTCTTTATGTTCATGGCTTTCTATTTTTCAATGCACAGGGGTGAGGATGGCATCCTGGAGTACACCCAGATCAAATCGGTAAGCTGTCAGTTTAACCTCAGCTAAACTCTATTGTGCCAGTTCAAATTGCTCTAGTCAGTAACAGTGGTCTTCCAACTCTTACTTTCACTTTTTCCTTTTTCAGATTGTGACCAAAATTCCAGTGAAGATCTCGTAAACTTCACTTCAGCGAATACGTAAACCAGGACAACTATAATCTCAAGATGACATTTAACCAAGTTTAAGAATATAGCCAACAATACCGCATTTCAACACCACCATGCGCTTGAGACGCACATCATAACGTGCTTTACAAATATCTAATAAATGTCAATAAAGTGCACACACTGCCTTCAGTGTGTATGTTGTCAATAAAGACTGCGACAAGCTGTTACTCTGACAGAGTCGGAAGCGGCTCTTGCACCGTGCGAACCTTACAGGGAAAAAAATACCAATGCTCCTTACAGCTGGTGCAAGAGAAAGGGTTTGAACATGTTTTTCAACGACTTCAATTTTATGTTGATGTCAGGGGCAAGAAAGCCACTCAACGGATGGAACGCACTCTCACTTTCTCCTATGGTGAAAGTTTCCTGAGACCAGCAAATCATCTTCAGACAAGCAGTTGTGACCATTTCAAGCCGCTGTGCAATTATTACCAACATCACTCGTGTGTCCCAAAGCGCCTCATGTGTCCCAAAGGCGCTTAAAAGAGGAGATGCATCTCCACTGTATTGCACCGAGCAGCCTTATTGAAAACTGCAGCTTGGCGATTCGCTTGAAGCCGCACACACCAGGGCAGACCACACCGTCTTTCCAAGGGGACATTAGATACATTGTAGGGAGGTGTCGTACCTCACAGAGCCACATTCTTAACACTACACGTGCCACCTGGGCATAGCAATAACCGGCGCATTTTTGCAAGGCTGTCCGGTCCAACAACAACCAACAAAGTTCCATATATGCAAAGCTGTTCATATTTCAACTGCCAAACAATGTACATACATGATAGTCGGCCTATATTTCAACAATAGTTGCAAGGAAATGACACTATATCTACATTAATATAAGCATTTTGTAGCTTGCTAAATCACACATTACAAATGCTCTTATCACTCACTAAAAATACAAGGAGCTAACTAACTTATGTTCACACTAGCTTGGCCTTACCAGGGTATTGCATTTGTTACCCTTTTAACAAAGCTTTCACCTCCGCTTGAGCACATTGATGAACGCATCTCGAGGTACCTGGATGTTTCCAATCATCCTGAGCTTCTTCTGCTTATCAGAGTGCCTCTTCAAGAGTTTCATCTTCCGCGTTATATCACCTCCGTAACACTTGGCAAGGACGTTTTTCTTAATCGCTTTGATGTCTTCCCGTGCCAGTATCTTGCCGCCGACCGCTGCCTGCAGTGCCACCGCGTATATTTGCTGAGGAATGTTTTCCTTCAACCTCAGCAGCATCGAACGGCCGATCTCTCGAGCGCGAGTTGCGTGGACGATTGCCGTCAGCTCGTCTACAACTTTTCCGTTAATTAGGATGTTCATCTTCACCAGGTCAGTGCGCTCGTAGCCAGTTTCTTCGTAATCGAAGCTGGCATACCCCGATGTTATCGACTTCAGCTCGTCGTAAAAGTCCACAATTATCTCGCTCAAGGGAAACTTGTACTGAAGAAGTATTGTGTTGTTGTCGACGTTCTGTGTGCTCTTGGCAACACCTCGACTGTCGGCACAGAGGCTCATCACATTGCTGAGGTAAGTGTCCGGGGTGATGATGGTAGCCATTGCCATCGGCTCGTAGTATTCCGTTATGATAACAGGATCGGGCATGTCAAGGGGATTGGTGATCGTAACCATTTCTCCCCCGTAGTGCTTGATGTTCTTGGCTCCGTGCACCTTGATGCGGTAACTCACACTCGGGGCAGTCACAACCACCTGGGCATCAAACTCCTGGTCAAGCCTCTGACAGAAGACATCCATGTGAAGGAGTCCCAGGAATCCCAGACGCCACCCCTGACCCAACGCAGGGTTGGACTCGATAGTAACTTGTACGCTCGGATCGTTGAGAAGAAGACGTTCGACTGCACTTCTGAGTTCGTTGTTTTTGGACTGGTCCTCGGGGTAAATTCCTGCAAAAACCATGGGTTTTGACTCCTGGAACTTTGGAAGTGTCTTTACTTCATCTGACTTGTGTGATAACGTGTCGCCAATGTGAGCCTCTTTTGGCGACCTCATGTTGGCAACAACGTAACCAGTCTGGCCAGCACACAGCATCGCAGTGGGGGTTTCGAGCGGTTTCATAAAACCGACGTCTCGTACTGTGTACGTCGTCCCAGTGGTGTGAGAGACAATCTCGTCGCCGGGGCGAAGAATGCCGTCGATAGCTATGACCAGCGCGATGACGCCACGGTACCGGTCGTACCAGGAGTCCAGCAAAAAACCGCGAAAAGGAGCGTTGACGTTCCCGCTGGGCGGTGGTATCCTTTCTATAACGGCATCCACCAGTTCTTCGATACCGGTTCCTTGTTTGGCAGACACTTTGAGCACGTCTTTCTTGTCGATACCGAAGAGGTTTTCAATCTGTTGTGTCACACCCTCAACGTTAGCGTTCTTCAAGTCGATCTTGTTCAAAACCGGTACAATAACGAGATCGGAGCAGAAAGCAATGTTGAAGTTGGCCACTGTCTGCGCCTGGATGCCCTGGTTAGCGTCGACAAGAAGGATGACGCCCTGACACACAGCCACGGACCGTAGGACCTCGTAGCTGAAATCGACGTGGCCGGGAGTGTCGATCAGGTTGAGAAGATACGGCGAGTCGGGATCGCCGGGTTTGTCGTAGACCATGGAAACCGTTTGAGCCTTGACTGTGATTCCCCGTTCCCGTTCCACGGGGAGCCGGTCCAAGACCTGTTGGTTTTCCTTGGACGTCTTAATTGTCCCCGTAAACTCCAGTAACCTGTCAGATAGCGTACTCTTCCCGTGGTCAACGTGGGCTATGATGCAGAAGTTACGAACTACCTTCTGCGCGAACTGACTCGGGTCGACGTCGTATTTTCGATCTTTGCCGGTGTTTGCGGCCGGGCCAGTGGAGCACAGTCTACGCGATTGACTCGGCCAACGCCTCCAGTTAGGCACGCACTCATTTCGCACTGTTCTCAAAGCACAACACCGGGTAGTGAACAATCCGCAACGCATGGCACTAAATACAAGGGAGCCGCATACAAAACGTGCAAAACCAAAACACATGGAAGACCTAAGGAACAATAAATTACCCCAGGTCCCAGGTGCGCTTGTTACCATAACAACTCAAAGCCACTCGAATGGTACATTCAGTGTAAAAATGTAAGCAGGAATACTTAACACTAATTAATAACTCATTGGTATACAATTTAGTTTACTGTCTAAGAATACTGCATACGTAGTTGAAAAAAAAGAACTATGCTAGTTGCTTAGGTTAGCCGCTGCTACATAATGGCGCTAGCTATCACAATGTGTATTGCTCTACATCTCTGCATAATAGATGAATGGATAAATGCGCATAATTGCGTAATGTGGCTGGAAGTGCAAGGCCGAGGGGTGTGCCGTTTCTGTGCGTGAGAAACTGCTCTCGCGAAGCTCATTTCGAATGTCAAGCGCAGCAACGCCTCAAAAAACATGTCGCACTTCCTACCGGAACTCGAGCAGGTCAGTTTACGCAATCTGAAACGGCATATTTGAGCGTGCCGGATCATTTGTTGTGATACGGACTATGCCGATTTTCCGTCGGCAGCAGTCCGACGTCATTCTAGGTCGTAATGCTACGGTTCCCTCGAGGCGCTATTTTCGCTAAACCGGCGCCTTATTGCTTTAATACCCACCTGATCTGTGCGATCGAGTAAACTCTTCATTTGAGCAGCTGATCGTGATATCAGTTGACATGGTTAACTTGCGGTGCACCGCTCTCGGAGATGCCTGGAAATCCGAAACGAAATAGCAGATTTATCACCGAGAGCACAATAATTTTCATCATTTTAAAAGACTGTCAAAAGTGCTCTAGGGATACTGCTGTTTCACAGACGCCGCACATGTGTTTTCGTGGCGGTGTGGTCTACGATTTTGGCTTCTACAACGTGTAAATCTTTGCAAAACTGCATCTTCGTCCGACCAATTTTTTGTCTTCGCATACGTCGTCAGTAAGCGTTTCATTTTCGTCGGAGAAACGGACGTATCCCGGGCTGCGGTGCGAAGGAGCGTAAATCCCAAGAGGAAATGGTAGCTGGTCCCAGCTGGCTTATGGTGAAATTCCTAGCTTGGACCAGCTACATTTTGTCTTGAGATTCTACAAGGAGGTCGTCTTTGCAGGAGTCGTTCAGTCCCGAGGACTTCGTGGAGCGCCTTGCCTGGCGCAGCCTTGGCGGCAACATGGACCCCGAGACCTTCGACCCCATGGTGCTACAGGAAGCGTTCAAGCAGGGCATCCGGGACCTGCAGGTCCTCTTCGAGATGACCCAGAAGAAATGCGAGCGGCTCGAGATGATCTGCCGCGAGGAGGAAGGCCGCCACTGCCAGAAGGTCGCCGAGCTCCAGGACAAGAACAAGGTCGGTTCTTCGTCTTGAGGTTATAGGGGGCATGCCAAGAAGGGCGCGAAGCAAATCCCTCGAAGTCTGCTTGCGTGCTTTGAAGGTGAAAGAATTACGGCTTCCCGAGGAGGCGATAGTTAGCACATACTGGTTTACTGCTGCACATACTGGTTTACCAGATTTAGGGGAAGTCCCCAAGGTGGAGTAAGTTTCTGCGAAGGAAAGTTTGAATTGTCTGCTACTACATTTACTGCTGCATCGTGGTTTCGTCTCTTTCCTTGCTTTAGCTTCTTCATCTGCTTTTAGCTTGTCTGTCATCATTTAACGTTTAGCACATCGTGGAACTAAATCAATTCTCGGTGTAGAATTAAGTGCTCGGAAGGTTTGAGATAAGGCGTAGGGGAGGCTTCTAGATTAACTTTCGGGCTTCTTGCAGTGCAACAAACATAATATATGCAGACTTCTTTGTGATCTGCCTCCAGAGATTCAGCCACACCAACTGGGAATCGAACGGAGCACTTGAAATCTGCAAACCAAGCGAAATCCTTGTGCTAAAAAAAAATTTTTTTCTAGGCGTCAAAAAAAGATAAGCTTGACGATTCGCCATCGGTTTTCTGCCCCTTCCCCCCAGGCATCGTACGCCACGTACAAGGAGCTCGACTCGCAGATTGGCTACGTCGCGATGAAGGTGGTGCACCTTGGCGACCTCTTGGAGAGCGTCAACACGCCACGGTCACGTGCTGTGGAGGCCCGCAAGCTGATGAAGCACTTTGCAGAGTTTCTTGGACCCGAGCAGAGTCTGTCCTCTACAGGCGTCTTCAACGACCCGACCCAGGTGAGGGCGGTGGCCCCGTCAGCACACTGGGTGTATCACACTTGTCCAAGGTCCAAGGGTGTAGCACACTTGTCCTTTGCTTCGTCAAAGGTTCTTGCTACAACCGCTCTGCGGAACTGCGTTTTCAAAGCAAAGAATTTCTTATACCACCGCTACACTAGCATCCGAGTGTCATTTGAACTAAATGTAATTTGATTTAAACGTGAAGTTGTGCTGCTCCGCTGGGTTTTGAAATGCCATTCGACTCAAATGACATTCGAGCCAAATGAGCACCCAGAGAGGCATCTGGGGCTCTCGAATGCCATTTCTAGCACTCTCGTGCACAGCATTATAAGTCAGCATAAACAAATACAGTACTGGCGTACTTAAAACAAACAAAATATTCTTAATTGTGGGACTTTGTTTACTTCTCGTTCACTTAAATCATGAAATCGAGATGTAACAATTCCATACTGTCATCTCCAGTGCAAGCAAGCGACAAACCAGTGTGGCCAGACAGCACAAAAAAAACGTCGATTGTGATTCAGAAATAAGCAAGAACAATTCCAAAGATTACATTATTTGTAATTTGATATCATTTTATTGCCAAAGATGGCTGCTAAATTTGATTGTTGCATTACTGTGTGAAAACAGAACTTGACAGCAGCAACCCACAGCGGTGGCTCAGTGGCTAAGGCGTTGCGCTGCTGAGCACGAGGTCGCGGGTTCAACTCTTGGCCGCGGCGGCCACTTTTCTGATGGAGGCGAAAAGCAAAAACGCCCGTGTGTACGAGATTTCCGCGCAAGTTAAAAATCCCCAGGTGGTCAAAATTAATCCGGAGCCCTCCACTAGGGCACGCCTCATCGCCTGTTGCGTCGGAGCGTTAAACCCTACAATCAATCAAATCAAATCAATCAAGAACTTGACAGCAGCAGCACCACGCAGCATGGCGAGCATTGTAAAAGCTTTCAAATGCCATCGAAATTTTAGTGGACCACACCAAATTCTGAATGGCTTTTTGAAGCCCCTCATTTGAGTCAAATGACATTCGGTACGAATGGCATTCGGACGCCAGTGTAGCAGTAGTATTAGTGTGGCCAATGGCGTCTTGTCAAAAAACTTATGTATTTGCCCATAGACGAGTTGATGAACCGAAAAGCTCGATAAGATCTCTGGACACATGGTGCATGCATGACACTGGGCGTCCATTGTGTCTAAACGGTTACCTAGAAATTGCAAATGTCAACAGTTCTAGATCAGACAATATACATGCATCCATCAGGAAGAAGGAGTACAATAGTGTACGTCTATCTCGTAAACCATGTATCGGTATACATTTAGGTCGTCTGTAGATGAGTTTAATACCCGTGCTACACGAGCGTTTGTAAGGACATTTGAGTTGAATGGCCTTTGAAATTTCAAATGTCTTTCGAACTGGAAGGAGTTTTGTCTATCTACACGACAATTCTCAAAGGCAGTTGAACATTTCCGCGTGCGCCCGCTGTGTTTTGGTGTCACCACTGCTGCCCTGTATCGTTTTTGACCAAAATTGAATTTTAGAGTTAGAAGGGCAAAAGGACAATTAATAAAGATCAAATTGATAACAATCTTGTATACAAGCTCACACAAAAGATGCACTAGCAGCCAGTTTCTTTTTTTGTTTTCTTCTTTTTTCACAACGCTGGGGTTGGGTGTACCAAGTTACCTTGTAATCATAGAGCGAGTGATAGGGGCCATAAACAAGTGAAAAAAATTATGAAGATCATGCACTTTAAGCACGAAGTTTTACTCGTAAATAATTGTTTTTGTAATTACAGCACGCAGAAACTGCACCCGAGAGTATGACCGTTTGCGTTTCAAAGGCCTCTGAGAACCTCAGACTTCGTTGGTGGTGCTCCTTTGAATCAAATGGCATTTCAACCAAATGCCTTTAAAAAACATCGTGTAGCAGCTCAAAGGTGTCGTTTGAGCCAAATGACATTCGACTCAAAGGCCTTCGAAACACTTGCGTAGCATGGGTTTTACTTAGTGGTCTTATGTGAGTTTTACACATGGGTTCGTTCTTTGTCTGCCATTTACGTCTTTGAAGGTTTGGTGATCGATTGGACGCACTTTCAGCGAACGTTTTGACGCTGTTTTGATCTGAGAAAGCTTTCGCGCTTCTCTGAACTTTCTTCGGGAAGGGATGGTAATTTTTTAATGAAGAAGCGTTAACTTGGTAGGTGGAAAACATTCGGTCCCTGGCTCACAACCAGCGCACATAATGGTCGACCGATGCACAAAAAATGTCCGACAACTCAAAAAAAAAAAAACTGTAATTGAGTTGAAAAGGAAGTTGGGAATATTTGGGTAATATTCGAACCAGCGACCTCCGCAACGCGAGAACGACATGCATACTACCGCAGCTCGGCAAGTCTAGTTGAATAAGGGTGAACCTAGTGAATGCGTTGTCTCTGTCGAACTAGGAAACATATGTTAGAGACCTGGGCTGAGGTCTGCATGAGTAATTTGAGCACGCTGATTACGTAAGCAGCAGAGTACATTACCACATAATGTCCTCTTTGCATTCTGCCATGAATGCGGGTGTGTGAAAAATCGCACCAACTGAAAGAAGGAAAGAAACACGTGGGTGTAAACGATGAAGATAGATCTAGTGAATAAATGCAATGTGGCGTTTGATTAAAAAACGTGCGTTAGAGGCATATATTGAAGTGCGTACGGGAGAAATTTGGGCATGCTTGTTACAGGAGGGACAAGAAGAGAGCAGAGTGGGTCAGGGAACAAACGCGTGTTAAGGACATATTAGTAGAAATTAAGAAGAAATGGACGTGGGCAGGGCATGTAATGCGAAGGCAAGATAACCGTTGGTCATTAAGGGCAACAGAGCGGATCCCTAGAGAAGGCAAGCGTGGCAGGGGCGGCAGAAAGTTAGATGGGCAGATGAGACCAAGAAGTTTGCGGTTGCGGGGATAAATTGGTCGCAGTTAGCGCAGGGCCGGGATAATTGGAGATTAATGGGAGAGGCCTTTGCCCTGCAGCAGTCGTAGATTGGCTGGTGATGGTGGTGATGATGATGATTATTATTACAGGAGTAGGAAATTACGTCCCTGCTGTATGCCCTCTTTGCTTGCGATGCCAATGTGGTTATGTGTCGAGTAACAGCAACCGAAAGAAAAAAAATACAAATGTTAAAAGGTCAAGACACTAAGGAGAGGACACAATCATTAATTGGACACTCCTGCTTTCACAACCACTGCATCATAAAAAGTGCTTAGGAGTCCTCATAGTTTGTTTGTTGTCAGCAAAAGGATTTCGCATGCGACACAGTATGTGGCATTTTCGCATGGGTAATGCTGATGCTCTGGTGCAAGGTCTTCTTGATGGAGATTAAGTATTTCTTCCTTCTTGGCCAGTTCCCTGCAACGGCATATTCCATGTCATAGCCAGCAGTGATACCGTATTTTCGCGCGTATAACCCGTCCCTGCGTATAGCCTGCAACCCCACTTTCAGTCGACAAATGAAAAAAAAACCTATATCCCCGCGTATTGCCCTCATATTTTGGTCATAGGAGGATGGACCAAATCTACAACTCAAGCAACATTACACATTTGTTTATGCAAAAGAACTTACCTAGTTGACTACGTAACTTGCCGCATACGTTGTTTTCAGGTTTATATATTGTTGAGTTGTGTGTGCAGAATAAGCGCTGTCAATTGGACAACAGTGGATTAGTCGCTATTACTGCTGAGGGGCATCATGGCCTGGCGCCCATTGCGGTGAAGCTGCTCCAGAGGAAATATTTCACAAATAATCCTTACCTCTACTTCACCCCTAAAATTTTCGCATTTTTGGCGCATGTTATATGCGCGAAAATACAGTAATCCCTCAGTACTCAGAAAATACCGTAATCCCTCAGGCAGATAACTGCTGATTTTTGGGGAGCACAGCCCCAACAGCACTGACACTCTAAAAAGAGGAAGGGGAGCTTGATAGGCCGTGTGATTTGGACAGCAGATAACAAGTAAACGTAACTTCCTACTATTACGACTTTGGGACTTGCTTCTGTGTTTTTACTCACTCCTGTACCACGTCCATTTTTTGGAAATAAAATTTGGTGTGGTTGAGTTCAAGTATTAGGCTAGATACCTCTGAAGAAGCAGAGGAAGGCAACCAACTAGTCGGGTGCTTTGCATGAGAAGCGTTTAGGATTCAAAGAGTGCGTGCGGTCAGCATGGGAAAAGGAGCTGTTCGAATCCGCTAGTGGAGGTCACATGGCAGATGGTGATTGTTGTGATAAATCTATGCTCGGCTGTTTTTGTTTATTATACACCTTAAAAGTTTTCGGAGCAACTGTCATCTCAATGAAAAACAGATTCTGCGTCCGCCTATGGCTTACACTTCACATCATGTTTTTGTTTTGGTGCAGATTCCAGCAGTGTTTTTTTTTTTTTTTTACACTCGGACAAAGGACCAGCCAATCAAAGAGAAAAGTCTTGCTTTTCTAGGTTGTTCAAAAGATGTAGAGAGGTGCAAGCAGTTTTAATGTCGAATGTTTTTTTTCTTTCTGCATAACAGATGTTGTTTTTATGTAGTCGTTCTTGTGTCCTTTTCTTATTGCAGCTCCATGAAGCGGCAGACATCATCCAGAAACTTCACCTGATTGCTCAAGAGTTGCCCTTCGGGAAGTACGCATTTCTTATGGCTTTTTGTCGTGCGCTGTTCCTGATGTCTGCTGGAAATGCGTTATCCAAGTCTCTGGATAAAACTGCATTTCTCTGCCTAATGTGAACATCTGTGTCACATCTACGAAAGATGAAAACCACAACTGCATCTTTGGATATCATGTGTGAATTTTGTTATGAATTTTTCTTTGCCCTCGAAGTAGGTGGAAGAATTATTTTCACCGTAGCCTTTGTCTTTTAACTCCAAACAATGCTAAGCTGCTCACTTTTAACATTGTGCGAAACTGAATCCGCCCTTTTATATTCAGAGCATACAAAATGTACAGTAAGTCTCTGAATTCCTTCCAATTCAGTCGTGGATTTTTTTCACCTGGGCTCCAGGTTCGGATAAAACGTCCGATAATTAGATTGTTTTGTATTCACCACATCGTAAAAGTGCTTAAGAACCCTAGTAATTTTTTCTGTAAGGGCAGCAAGCAGCAGAGATGTCATTCAGAGTAGCCCAGCTACCTTGAATTGCTGTACTACTCCAAAATGATGTCCCTAAACGTGCGCTAACCATTAAACTTGAAAGTTGGGCTAGTTGGGGTTGACTTAGAACCATTTCACCAGTGAAAAAAGACAGGGACCTGGAGAGGAGGTTCCTGTCCTTTTGCGATTGTCCTGTTAGCTTCTGTCTAGGTACATGTTTTTTTGTTTGTTTTTTTCGCTGGTAAAATGGTTCTGAGTGTGCTAACCAGACTGGTGACGCTCGCTCTCACCCGCTAGGTTCGAACAGGCCCGCACGAGGATTGCCCGTAAGTACCACGAGATCGAGAAGGCCCTAATCGCTGAATTCGTTCGGGCTCACCACGAAGGCGACAAGGAGACCATGAGGGAAGTGGCCGCTGTTCTATCCCACTTTAGGGTGAGTGTTTTATCGAAAAATTTGACCTCGATACTTTGCATGTCTTGTTTGTGAGGTGTGGGCTTGTCGGGGTACTGCGTTGAGATGCAGTGAAACATTCTGGTTTTATTTTTCAGGGTTACGCCAACTGCATCGACACGTTCATCGACGAGAGCCAAATGGTAGGCAGTGCGACGAGCTGGACGATTGTCTACTTCATTGATTTTCTCGTTAACTGAATTGCTTTGTGGAATGTCAAGTATGGCACTGGGGAAAACAAAAATTAGGTGAGATGGATAGTTTAAGCATGCTATATGAGCAAAGCAGCACCAAAATGACTAACACTTTGTTGTTTTAAGTGCAGAGCACTTTAGGGGCTAGCCTTGTCGTCTTAGCTCGCTCGCTAGACTTAAGTAAAGCTCCACGGCGTTCCGTCATAGCGGCTGTCGTCGTGGCATAACCTAGAGACTTCGAAAGCCAATAATGTGTTCATCGAAACTCGTGAACCGCTGGCGCTTGTCATACATCTCCCCGTTGTTTAGCGCAAAGAAAACTGCAGGTACATTTGAGGCAAAATATATGTAATTAACCGGCAGCGCCCGCGTTCATTTAGTTAGGTAAGCTCGTTGGGTTGGTTTTAATGATAGTAAGCGAAAAAAAGGCAGTGCAATGCCGGCACGTGCGGGAGGGAAAGCAAGCACAAAAAGAACAGAACTCCCACTGGTGCAGTTTCAGGCAGGGGGCGCGCGAGCACTGCGAAGGCGGGAAATTTGAAATGCATTGGACAAACTTCCATTTAATTCATCAGGAGAGGCATGCGACAGGGCGGTGAAGAGCGTGGTGGGTGGTAAGAGTTAGCGGACAACGGCGCCACAGCCCATTATGGCGAATCACTTCTCTGCGATTCTGACAGCTTTCACGTTGAGTGGAACGGCTTTAATTTTTTTTTTTCATATTTAGGATAAAAATAACCAAGAGCCGTAATCGTAGTGTCACAGAGTTAAACTATAAAGTACAATTGGCGAAAAAGCAACTTTATCTGCGTCAGTTGAAACGTGATTTTGCTTGCCGGACAAGTAAGCGGAAAAAAAAGCAAGTATTTCCTAGCAATGAGTGTTGTGTTTAGTTGGAGAACCAGTGTGTTGCACAACGTTACCAAACCAGTGGAACCAGTGTAACACAATGTTAACTTGGCAGCCTCTCCAAAGCCCTTACCCTTTCATTTTTGTCTGCCGTTGCCATCTCTCTTGCCCTGTAGGGTGCCTTTATGAAGAAGGACATGTTTGCGGACATCGTGCCGCTGTGTGAGCGCAGCGAGCAGGTGATCGAAGAGGTCTTCATGAATCCGGAGTACGTGATGTGCAAGTTTGTCTCCAGCATCTACAACGGGAAGCTCCAGGTTGGCCTGCATACCGTCTCTCCCGATTGCTTTGATGCCATCTAAACTGCTCGTGCGATTAGCAGGAAAATGTATATGTATATATTATGCCTGGTTATGTCGAGTGCCTGAAGGCCGATAGTGTGCTTGTATAATCACTAGAGGTTTTTTATATATATATATATATATATAGCGAATCAGAATAGGAAATGAGGGGCTCGTGGAAAATAAGACAGAAATAAGAATTGGAAGTCAAGAAAACCTCGGAAAGCAAAGGGGAGGATGTTGTTGATCAAGATAAAGAATTTGGAAAATAAGAAAGTAGAGAAAAAATGCCCGCCAGGTGGGATCCGAACCCACGACCTCCAGAATACCGGTGGTCGTGGGTTCGGATCCCACCTGGCGGGCATTTTTTCTCCACTTTCTTATTTTCCAAATTCTTTATCTTGATCAACAACATCCTCCCCTTTGCTTTCCGAGGTTTTCTTGAATGCCAATTCTTATTTCTGTCTTTCTATATATATATATATATATATATATATATATATATATATATATATATATATATATATATATATATATATATATATATATATATTGTGAGGTCTGATGGCGACGGGCGCCTGCCTTCGCCAAGAGAGGGAGGAAATAGTGTGAGGATGAATTGAGTCAGGCGGCTGCTTCGCTTGGAGGGACGAACTAGTGTGAGGGCAAATCCCGTCACAAGGGCGCATTTCTATCCATCATCTGTAGCAGCAAAATTAGTCTTAAATTCTTGTGACTGCACTGCATTTCATGGCACTTTTTAATAAAATGTATTGCTTGTATTCACTGGCGAGGCGCGCATGCAGGCAACTGTGTGAGTGTGCCGTCAGTGGTTACATTGGGCTCCGCGGGATGGCGGTACTTGTCCGTGCGAAGCACATGATGTGTGTTGGACGTTACAAACTCTACCCCACCGAACGCAAAGTATTGCCTTGAGTCCAATGTGAGTGCGGTTAATAACATCTCTGTTGACCTCACCATTGAGAATCGGGTTGAAACAGAGCAGACGACGTATGCCGGTGGTTTTCTTTTTTTTTTCTTTTTTTTTTTCCGTCAGCGTGCGGGCGCAGTGGCCCAAGCCACACCATGTCCGTGGCACATTGGCCGCGTCTGTGGCTGTTTCCAGTGTTGCCAAGCGAAGAAATTGACAGCTAAACTTTTCAACGAATACCACCTATAGGACCACACTACTATACTCGGGGACAACTTTCTGTAGCAATGCAGTCAAGGCTACAGAGCCGAACCACAGTTTCGCTGCGCAGCTGGCCATAGTTCAACATAAATAATTTGCTCAGTGTAACCTGAGCAATTAAAAAATATAGATTTTGGATTGATAATTCCAATAAATTATTGGCCAGAATATGCAAAACAGAGAGCATTATTTTTTAGATTTTCGGATTTAAGATTTTAGATTTTGTTATCGTTGAAGACAAAATGCCGCGTTTTATGCGAGTGCCCACACTACTCGCCTGAAAGAAAGAAGTTGTCGTCAGCACTCATGAACGTGAACTCCTGACAGCCATTTGCGGAGGAGAATATTCTATGTCACTGGCCTTCTCTTTCATCAGCTCAGAAGGCGACTAAGAAACTCTTACGCTTCCTACGAGCAACGAACTTAAATACCAGACTATAGACTGGAGGACTCCAGTGAAAATCACTGAACTTGGACGTTTAGTGCTTCATCACTGGGCATGCCTGTCTGTTCCAACTTTTCTTCATTCTTTTCTTTCTCTTTTTTGCCTATTTTTCATTTCCCACGTGCAGGATAGCAAACTAGGCTCTAGCCAGGTTAACTTTCCTACCTTTCTTCTACATCCTTCCTTCCTTCCTTCGGATTTTTTTTTTTTTTTTTTGGTTGCGGTGTTCTCCACTGGCATCACATGGGTTCTCTTCAGAAAACAAAACATGGCGTCCTCATCTACGGCAGCTTCATTTCCTACCGGTGGCTCGCAGCTTCATTCAGCGAATGGGATTTTCACTTGAGAGCTAAATGGTGTTGAAACAAATGAAGCAAGTGGTTTTCAACATGTACGCCCAAGTGAGACTGATGCAACCGGGACTCTGTCATCTCTGCATTTTGTTCGGCTAACCAGCTTGCCGGCGTAAGCGGGCGTACTGTCACACAGCGCAAGGTGGAGGTTCTGAGCAGTACGCTGGAGTCCCCTGAAGTTCTCCAGTCAAGGCGTTGACTTGTGTTTAGAAATGAATGGATCGTAGGGAAGGAGATGCCAATAGTCCTGCATGCTTGGTGATCGTTATTCAGTGCACTCAACCACACAGCTTATACGAAAAAGTGAACTGTATCGGATGCCTATCTGTCGCACCAAAACTGAAATCAAAGCCAGTTTATTGCGAACTGCTTTTTTTTTCTTCGTGTTTTTGCCACGCTGCATATGAAAGAAGGTGGAAAGATGAGGCAGTCAGGAAACTGATAGCAGTGATCAAGTCTACAGGTAGGCATGTAGTCCAGTTTTGTTCAGAAAGTTCATTAGCGACCTGCAGTAGCTCTCTTGCACCAACCGGTTGAAGTCAACCGGTTTATCCCGCCAAAGACTAACCACTCTAAGAGCATTGTCCCAAGCTCTCCTTGTCCCTGTGCACATCCACAAGAGATGCTTGACATCAGCTTCAGCCACCGGAGCCGGACACTTGGGACATGTTCCTGGGTCTTCTGGTGCGGGTTGCCCCAAGTCTAGGTGGCTGAAGGTGTGAGAGCCACCGAAGCCCGAAGCCTCCGAAGCCCAGTTTGAATGGAGCCAAAGCCTGAAGCCAAAGCCTGAAGCCGGAGCCCAGCCTGAAGCCGAAGCCCAGCCCAAATGGAGGAAGTTTCCCATGTGGAGGAAGTTTAGGGGGAACGGAGCAGACACATGGGGAAATTAGGGCATCTGTGTCCCTTCTCAGGAGAGATTTTTCTGGCTAAAAGGCGGGAGCGTGGATCACAAGGCAGGGGGCTAGAGGCGGATTCAGATTCAGGTGGGGTAGGAGAGTGTAAAGATTGTCCGCTAATTGGTTGAAAAAATTGTGACGGTGCCCCCGTACCCAATGTACGCATATCAGTAGCTGCACTATATTGTGAAGGCTGTGAATCTGCTGGCAGATCAGAGGATTCTTTTTCACTTGCCTCAGGTGTTTCAGCACTGAGAAAGTCTGTGTACCATATTTTCGTCCTTGTAACCCGCACCAAAAATGCAAAAATTTCAGGGGTGAAGTAGATGTGCGGATTATATGCGAGGTGTTTCCTTTGGTGCAGCTTCACCACAATGCACGTTGGGCTGTGATGCCCCTACAGTAGTAGTAGTAGTGACTAACCGTAGTCACTGTTATCCCATTGACAGTGCTTACTTTGTGCACACAGCTCAACAGTATACCAACCTGAAAAAATGTGTGCGGCAAGTCATGTAGTTACGTTGTCAGCTAGGTAAGTTCTTTTGCATAAACACATTGTTAACGTTACTCGAGTGGTAGCTTTGGTTCACCCTTTCATGTATAAAATATGGGGGCAATGTGTAATTATTTTTTTTTTTTGGCGGAAAGTGGGGGTGCAGGTTATATGCATGAAAATGTGGTATGTGTATGCCTCCGTGATGCTAGGGAGTGCACTTGCACCTTCGATGAACTACTTGGCACAGTAAAACAAAGCAGTTAGCTCCCCCCGTGGCTTTATCTCCATTGCCACAGAACGTTGTCCCCGAGTATAGTCATTGCTTGGGCATTCACATGGAAAGCAAAGAGTGCATCAAGGAGGTGTGCCCTTCCCTCACCCACTGGTGCAGCAGTCACCTATGAGTGAGGCCACTAAGCACAGCCATTGAACTCTGCGGTATCGTCCAAGCTATTCTAGGGTACAGCCAACATGCTAATGAAGAAACTGGAAAAAATAACCCGCACCAATTGCAAAACTTGAAGACATGGCCTGCAGTAACACCCAGAAACATTACTCGCAGCAGAAAACTCCAAGGAGTGCTCAGCAGTGTGCAAACGGACATTAATGGTTTCGTATCCACGACTGAGAACAAGTGCTTATGTGTCCTCTAATTTGGCATCAGAGTTGCTATCCTACTGTAAAAAGTTTTCTCCAATTTAAAGGTTCAACTCGGATATGGGAGCACACATGCATAGCAATATCAAAGCCCAGCCTCCCTTATGATCGTAAAATCTCATTATTGATGTTCATTCATCTGTGAATGCATGGCTGTTCAGCTGCTTGCCCACAGTTTGTTTTCTTTTCGATTTCGCAGGAGTACATCCAATCAAATCTGAGCGACCGAAACGACCCGGAAAAGTACCTTAGGACTCTTTACGAGCTCTACTCAAAGTACGTGGATTTTGTCCTTGCACTTTTTAAGTGCAGAGCACTTTAGGGGCTCGCCTTGTCGTCGTAACTCGCTCGTTGTACCCAAGTAGAGCCACACGGCGTTCCGTCGTAGCGGCTGTCGTCGTCGCGTAACCCAGAGGCTTCGAAAGCCAAGTGGTTTATATGGTCACAACCATTCGAAACTCGTGAACCGCTAGCGCTTGTCCTACTTTCCCCTGTTGTTTAGCGCAAAGAAAAGTGCAGGTACGTTTGAGGCAAAATATACATAATTAACTGGCAGTGCTTGTGTTCATTCATTCAATAACACTTGTTGGGTCTGTTTTTATGATAGTAAGCGAAAAAAAGTGGCAGTGCAACGCCAGCGCGTGCGGGAGTAAAAGCAAGCGCAAAAAGACCACAACTCCCGCTGGCGCAGTTTCAGGCAGGGGGCGCGCGAGCACTGCGAAGGCGGGAAATTTGAATTGCATTGGGTGGTAGCAGTGAGTGGATAACGGAGCTACAGCCCATTATGGCGAATCACGGCTCTGCACTTCAGACCGCTTTCACGAATCGCAGCTCTGCACTTCGGACAGCTTTCACATTGAGTAGAATGGCTTTAATATATAAATATTTTTGTATATTTCTCTTATCTTGACTGATACTTCTCTTGTATATTTACCTTATCTTGAGTGGTCCTTACCAAGGTTGCGCAAGGAAAGCATTGCCTGTCGTGTTAGAGCGCGCCATCGGCGGTATATCTTCCCACTTAGTCACTAAAACTCTACGAACCAATTGTGATGGCATTCTAGACACTCAATGGTTATCCTACAAGTTTCTGGCAATCTTGATACCGGACAGCCCATTCCAGCTGGAACCTTAATGTGATGTATGTGGTGCCGAAGTAGAACTTGGTGTCTTGAGAGCTCTTCACTGATTTGGATGAGCTCACTAGCAGATTTATATTGAAGTCAAGAAAATTGCAGACACTCCCCAGTGGCAATTGTCAGATAAATGCATAAGCCACTCTGCTGTGTCCCAACACCTTAAAGTCTGCTTACTACACACAAATTCATTGATAGGAAGACATTTTTAAGTGCGAATGCACTTTATAAGCGACCCCAAACCATCCACCGCCGGCATCGGCGGCGGCGGCGGCGTCGGCGTCCGCAGTGCTCCTCTATAAAGAAACAGCATCCGGCGCCAGGTTTCGATCCGCGGACTTTGCGGCCGCAGCGCGACGCTCTACCGACCAAGACACGGACGCGACGTGATATCAGCGTTAGTGACGCGCCTTATATCTTTAACGCATTCAAACTACGTCGTCAGCGGCGTGCGTTGGCGACTCAGCGGCGTTATAGCGGCTTGATAACTGCGTGGTGTACGCGTGATACTACAAACCCGATGGAAGAGATGGAAGAGAAGGCGGCGAGGCGGTGGGCTGCGGGGGCCGAGCGCAAGCGCCGCAAGCGGGCCGACAACCGTGCATTCGCACTTTCACATTCTCCCCCTCGGGGAAATGCGGGGGAATTTTTTCCATCTGTTACCCCTAGTATCTTTGTTATTTGTGTGGAGTTTGCGATAAAATTGGTATCACTGCTGTCAGGACAAGGCAGCCTTTTTAATGAACAAAGCTCGTATTTTGTCTTGATGTACCCCTTTTAAGTTCCTCCAAATGGACCCCCTGTATTCCTGGGAGCATCACACACCGATTCCCCTTAAAGTCAGCTTCACTACATACACGAATGCAGTGCTGGGAACACATTGTTTAGGCCGTGGAGGTAGGCTTACATGGAGGTATGGAGCCCTACTTTCGTATGCAGAGAAGGTGTGACATATTGAGCATTACAGAATGCTTTGCTCGGCAAGTTTCTTCATAATCTAAAAGTAAAAATACAGTGCAAAAAAAGGAAGCCCTCTTCCGGGCTGCGTGTTGTGTTTGTCCCCGTCTTTCTTGCGCTCTTTTTTTTTTATTTTTTGAGTGTTACAGATGGACAGACAAATTGCTTTATTATGGCCGCATAGAAATGCGTACGCGTTTGAAAAAATTATTCCGTTTACGCATTAAGGGGGCAGATGGGTCTTTGGGGCCGAAAAACGGTCAAGAAATTGTTTTCTGGAAAATGGCATTCGCGGCATCCACGGCCATCTTTCTATCAGTCTGTAAATTTATTCATCGTAAGGCACCATTATTTATTGTAAATGGCATATTAAAGTGCACTCTGCAGATCAGTTCGCGCGGAATTCGATGTTGAAACGGCACTTTTCTTGCAACACTAAGCTAGCATTTCGCCCTCGGATATCTCGGCACCCAGAGCAGATACAACTGTAGTACTTCTTTTTTGGTTTTGATACCGAAATGTGCGGAAAGTACTGTGTTAAAAACAAATTTTTCAAATGGAGGTTTTGGAAAATTATTGTTGTGTTCAGTTGACACCACCTCTGTGCCATTTCTGGTGGAGCACGGGAGGAGTGAAGTTCCGTGTGCTGTAAAATCGCCAAAAATAGTAGCTAAATCAAAAAAATTTTCCAACATGGTATTCGTTAGTCATTTGTCTGCCTAGCCACGGCGTAATCAGCATTCTGTTTGAAGTGGTTATTTTGCAATTGTGATCCAAAATAATGGCAATAAATCATTATTTATCACAAAGAATAATCACCTTGCAAAAATCTTATTGCAGATTTGAAATCAGCACAAAAACTCCATTACGCTGTGCAGTTTCATTAAAATTTGTTAGTAAATAAAAAACTGTGGTTGATTGCCCTGTCATAGTAATCAGTAAAACACGAAAGTGAAATGTGCAGTGAAATCTGCAGCGAAATGAGCATTATTTGCGGGTCGGCGGCTGTCTTGTGGGTGTGCTTGGCGAGCGACGTCCTGCTGGCGGGTCGCTTCGGCAAAGGTGTACTGGCGTCATTTCCATGACGGATATGACATCAGTAAAATCTTGGGGTATCGCAGAACAAAACTTTCGTGTTAAAATATAAAACCTGAAAACGAACTACCCTAAGTACTCTTTAGTACTAAAGTTTGCTTCCCCGCAAGAAGACCCTGTGTGCAGGGGTGCACCCTTTACAGGCCACTTGCTTCTTTGTACTGGCGTCACTTCCGTGACGGATATGATGTCAGTGAAATCTTCGTGTATCCAGGAATAAAACACTTTCGTGTTAAAAAATAGCTCTAAGACCAGTCTGCCCCCAAGCAATGATTAGTGCTCTTCTCTTGGATCCAGGACAATGCAGCTGTCGTCGGACCTGTCCAAGTTCAAGATGGGCAGCGACCCGTCCTTCCTGAAGAAGCTGACCCGGCAGATCTTCTCCAAGCACCTGGACCCGTACCTGTCCATCGAGACCCACTACCTGAAGGAGAAGTGCTGCAACGTGCTCAACCGCTTCTACGACTCCAAGGGACACCACAAGCGGCAGTTCCAGTTCGGAGGGTCAGTGGGGCGCCGCCTATGGCACCATCAGTGTCCTGCCCAGACCACAGGCCTTTTTAGGGCGAAAGCCTGAAGTTCCAATAACGCACAAAACCAACATTGTTGTTCGGTAGGGAAACTGGTCACCACTAAAGAGTAAACGAAAATACCACCCTTTCCTAAAAGAAGTTTAAAGAAGCGCATAAGCTAAAAGTGCGTGCAACCTCCACCGAAAGTGCATCCAGTTGATCGTCAAACCTTCAAAGACCGCAATCGCAGACGTAGAACAAACCCGTGCGATGATTTTTGGCTGCTGGGAAAATCGATGCGATGATCGGTGCGTGTATTGTCTTATCTCGAATCGCTCCTTGCTCACGATTCTCAAGTACCTAACTGTTTTGACACAATGGAAGCCCGCTTTCACGCACGCGCTGTGTGTTCCAAAGATCTTATCAGAGCTTTTCAGTCACCATCGGTCGCACTAAGAAAGCTTCGATTTAAAATTGGCCGTACATCTGCTCACTTTGGTGCAGATGTCGTCAAAAGACGATTGTCGTCTGCTGCCCGTAAATGCCTCTCTTAATCGTAAATGCCTCTCTTCTCCCCTACGCTTTTCCTCTCTTGACTCGCTCCTCTCGCGATAAACACAGTGAAAATTTGCTCCAGTACATTTTCTCGCGCTTCAGTGCTCGCCACCATATTCTAGAACCTCTCGTTACTGTTGGACTTCTTGAAATGCCGCCACGAGGTCTAAAATCGGGCGCGTTGCTCTCTTTGAATTTTTGGGTCACGACATTGTTTGAACACTTTCGTGACCGTGGAAAAATCGGTTGCTTTCGGGTAGTTCAAGAAATAAGTTTTTCCTGCCACAGAAAATGATTGATCGAAATGATTGATCATTTCATACCTTGCCCTTTAGCAAGGTATGAAATGATAGAGGGAGGATAGGGCATTTTTAACAGTAACAATTACGAACAGCAGATTTATTGTGAATATAATTAAAAAAATGGCAGCATCTCCACTCCGTGGATGATGGCGAGGGTGCGGAGTATGGGGACTTGAAATGAAGTCCAAGTTGTGCCCCGAGTAACATCCGATTTGCACCTCGACCGTCATTCGATTTGAGCCGTGAGCTGCACCTTGATTATTCCCTAAATAAAACTGCAACTCGTGGCTAAAATCGAATTTCGCTTGATTTTCGCTTGGCGGGGTTGTGCGCACGGATGGACGCGGACGGACACTGGGGGGGTCCTAAGGTACTCCGCACCGTTACAGGCGAGGGAGTAAGCCGTTTGACTCTCGGGTACTAACTCACGGTTGTAGCAGCCCAGTGGGTAAGACGACTGACACTAACTCTGACTGGTCTACCAAACACGGGCTCGAATCCTGCCGGTGCCTCTGTGATTTTTTGCGATTGTAAATGCTATGCGCACGGATGCGGACGGACATTGTGCGGTCCTAAGGTACTTCGCACCTAAAAATATCAAATAGAAAAAAAGCAACAAAAAAAGATGAAAACATAAATGCCACTTGCACAGGGTAAATATAATAAAAATTGCAATGTGAACTTTGAATACAAGGTCCTTATAGAATAATACTGCAAATATGAGCTGTGTAAGGGCAAAAGTTATTTCCATACATACAAAAGTATAACCATTATTGCGTATCATGCCACTGTGCGAAGCCTGGGACCTTTAGAAGAGGCCGGATATGTTTACATCAATGCGCGGCAGTGGTAGAACGGCCCTAGGAGAAAGCGAAACTTACCGGCGGATACCTGCTGACAATCCGGGGCAGTTTGACGCCATCTGTACATAAGTCTGATGAATCGAAAATGTCTTAAGTGTCTGTGTTGCTACCACCATCCAGTGATTACAGCTCAGATTCATCATAATCAGTCAAAATTCGGTGTTCCCGTGGAAAGCGGCATCGACGCCGCAACCGAAACCACGTGCACCAGACAGCAAAGAAGCTTTAAAAATCCCCACCCCGCCCGCGGCGCAAAAAAGGAACTCGAAAATGATGAAATACTTTCTCTTTTAACCCTTTGGATGGTGTTAGCGGTCCAGAAGCGCTCGGAGAGCGCCAAAATTTGAGTTTGTATTCATCAATAACATACTGTCGATGGGAATAGGCGCGGTCACGAAAGTGTTAAATGTGTATCGTATTAGTATTTGTTGTCGCAAATGTCAAACATCTATTTATTTTTAATTAAAATAACACAATGCTAGTATCAGTAATGCATTGATGTTCTACCTCAGGCATGACTAACGTTTTCATTATGTTCAGCAAGGTTGACAGGTGAGAAGAATGTTTCCAGATTTTGTTGTTTGTAAAGGTTTTGCCTGCACGAACTTTTTATTTCAAAATTATTTTATCTTTTGGCCTGGTCACTGAATCGAGGAACAGACAGACAAGTTAAAAATTTTAGGGTTTAAGTAGTCCAAGAAGTACTGTAGTAATTTAAAACACATTTGAAACTGTGTCACAATCGAACCCAGGTTTGATTTCGATACGGTCTAGAGTAGAAGCGATACGGTCTAGAGCACGCCGCGGTGGCTCAGTGGCTATGGCGTTGCACTGCTGAGCACGAGGTCGCGGGTTCGATTCCCGACTGCGGTGCCCGCTTTTTTGATGGATGCGAAAAGCAAAAACGCCCATGTGAACGATAGTTCGGCGCACGTTAAAAATCCCCAGGTGGTCAAAATTAATCCGGAGCCCTCCACTACGGCGCGCCTCATCGCCTGCGTTGCTCCGGCGCATTAAACCCTACAATCAATCAATCGATACGTAGGAGTGCTCCTACTCTAGAACCCAGGTCCCACTCTAAAAACTATTTCCTTTGGCATTTTCTCATAGGATCCACGACCTGAGGCGTGACCTTCAAGCGAGGTTTGGGGGGCGCTCCAACATCAACATTGCACCCACGGTCGAGAACTTTGGGGGCGAGACATTCCTCTCTGAGGAAGTGGCCATCAACCTGCTCCAGGAGAGCAAGCTGGCTTTCCTGCGCTGCCAGACGGTACGTCCGTCCACCTGGATAACTTTGCTCTTACAAGCCAAGCCAAGCCAAGCCAAGCCGCAAGCAGAGCATACAGCAAAATCCTGTTCAACGGAAACGGCTTAAAGGGGCCTTGCTATTGTTATTGAAACCTATTGAAGTTTTCAATAACATTAGTATTACGTCCATCGCAAACGGCTTAAAGGGGCCGTTCTATTGTTATTGCAACCTATTGAAGTTTTCAATAACATTAGTATTATGTCCTTCACCGGATAAGTTCACTGTTACAAGCCAAGCCAAGCCAAGCCACAAGCAGAGCATACAGCAAAATCCTGTTCAACGGAAATTGCTTAAAGGGGCCTTGCTATTGTTGTCTAAACCTATTGAAGTTTTCAATAATATTAGTATTGCGTCTATCGCCGGATAAGTGCGCTGTTACAATCCAAGCCAAGTCAAGCCGCAAACAGAGTATACTGCAAAATCTTCTTCAACGGAAATTGTTTAAAAGGGGCCTTGCTATTGTTGTCGAAACCTATTGAAGTTTTTGATAACATTAGTATCATTGTTACTGAGACAAGGCAGTGTTGTTAAAAAAATGGACCAAACTTTTGTTTTGCCTTCATAGCACATTCCAAAAACAGAAGTGGCACTTAAGCAAAGCTCTTGCTAGTCTCCACAGAGCCTCTACTGAAAAAGCAGATGTGGTTATTCCCTGCATGCTCCATTTAACGAGATTACGTTGTGTTATCATGTGGTGTGCCGTGTGCTTTCCGGTCTTTGCTGATAACTGCAGAAATGAGTCTTTATTGGGGTGAAGCTCATTATTGTTAACTAAAACGACAATGATTTCTCGAGCCATGTGCATGGTCTAACTGATAATTCTCTCTCGTTCTGATAACACTCAGAGGCCACCGCTGATGGCCGCTGAGGGCCATGTGATAAGATTAGAATAATGGTGTGATTGGTCATGGGGGATCCCAGAGAACCAAGCAAAATTGGAATCGGCTTGACTGGCATCAGTTTGACTTGCATTGTGCCGGAAGAGACGTGATTGAGCAAATCACCCGTTGAAAGAGGCCTTTGTCTTCCATGAAGCTCCTGTGATTAAAGGGACCATGTAACACTTCTTTCGACTTTTTTTCTTCTAAATCCTAAATGCTTTCGAAACGTAGTCCACAAACACATAGAGTACATAGAATAGGGGGTCGCAAAGTACCTCAGCCAAAAATTACGGTTTTGTATGCCCATCAGATAACTTAGAAACTTGGTCAAAAGGTTTTTCTGTCTTTTTCTGGTCTTGGTGTTTTTCGACCGCTGAAATTACGTCATTGCAGTGGTGTAGCGGCTAGTGGCCGGCTTTTCTTCGGTTGCAGCAATAAACGCAATCAATAGCCACTTTGAAAAAATGCCACGAAAGCAAAGCAGAAATGGAAGGAACATTTGCTGCAACAAGCAAATAATGCAGGGCCGCTCTTGGTTGGCAATAACCGTAAGTTTCGCAGTGCTTCCAGAGTGAAAGCGCTTACTGGAAGTGTTGCAGGGCCCCTTTAACTCGGTTCTCACCCTGCACAGCTGTCGAAGCCTACGGAGCTGCCAAAGAATGTGGCACAGATCTTCGACATCCTGCTCAACGGGCTCTGCATTGAGCACATCCACTACGCTCTTGACATCGGCCTCCGAGGTGAGCTGTTTCGCAGTCTTTCACCATTTACAACGTTTTGGCGAATCGGCACTGCGGTTGAACTTTGATTTAACGAAGTCACTGGTGCCTGCTAAACATTTCATTAAAATTGGGAAGAAAAGAAATACGTTTGTTGGCAACCGTTAGGAGGGAACCGAAATTTGTTAATTATTTTTTGGGAAATCGGGAAAATAGGGTGTCGGGACTAGAAATTGAACTGTTGTGTTTTTGACTGTGATTTAGTTTTTTTCTCAGGCCTTCTTGTTGGATTTAAGTTCATATTATT
The DNA here is from genome assembly GCF_048455015.1 of Haemaphysalis longicornis. NCBI lineage: Eukaryota > Metazoa > Arthropoda > Arachnida > Ixodida > Ixodidae > Haemaphysalis > Haemaphysalis longicornis. The sequence goes on from NW_027526407.1 coordinate 74,792,410, forward strand.
CTAGCTACAGTTCAAAGTTTAAAAGTGCAGTGTTTTTTACCTTGGCTGCAACTTTTGTTTTCCTGGGCCTTTGTTGCTTTTTTAAGTATATCTATTATTATTGTTAGTACTGGTATCATTATGGCTGCAGCTGCAATATAATCAATGCTTATCAGCTTTGTGAAGGATTTGAGCCCCACATTCTTTTTTCTTGTGCGTGTATATTTTCCGCGGAATTTACCAATGTGGCCAGCCTCACTACCTTTCCTCAGTTTAAGGGGGGACACGGCGCTTAAAACAGCTTCCTTTAATTTTGGAGTAAACTCCGTGAAACTTGTCAGTCTTGCTGCTTTTTTCCCTGTGATTTCAAATATGGCATTATTTTTTGAGTAATCAATTAGTTCCCAAGATAATTAGAGATAATTAGCCATTTTTGGAGGAAAAATAGACAAAACAGTTTTGGTCATAACACTGTAATCTTTATACTTTCCCATACTCTGAACCCTTATGAGTGCAATAAGAGAACTGGTTTTTTGATGCACCGCTCGGAACTAATTTTACAGCTCACTAAACTTTGGTGATTGAAATGGGCACTTGAAATGGTTCCTTGCCACTGGTGCCACCAAGGTTTAATGAGCTGTAAAGTTAGTCCCAAGCAGTGCATCAGAAAACCAATTCTCTTATTGCACTCATCATGGTTCCTAGTATGGGATAATATAAAGATTACAGTTTTATGGCCAACACTGTTTTGTGTAATGTTCCTCCAAAAATGACTAATTATCTCTAATTATCTTGGTAACTAATTGATTACTCAAAAAATAATGGCAACTTTGAAATCAGTGGGAACAAAGCAGCAAGACTGCCAAGTTTCACAGAGTTGAGTTCGAAAAAGGAAGCTGTTTTAAGAGCAGCGTCCCTCTGTAATAACCTGAATTTCTAGTGTCTTGAAGCCTGAATATCTGTTTCAAATTATGCTTTTCTCGATCTCGAAGTAGTTGTTAGTAGCACCGCTGTCTGTTCTCCTCCCCCACTCGCAGCGATACCGGTGTCGGAGCCCAAGAGCGAGCCGGAGATCTACTTCTTCGACACGGTCAGGCAGTGCAACTCCATCTTCCAGCTGCTCGAGAAGCTGTTCAACAGCAACGTGGCCCCGCTGCTTCTGTGAGTCCAGCAGCCTCCAAACCTTGACCACCGCTTACATTGTGCTGTAATGGGACGCCATAAAGGGGGCACATGGGTCCTTGGTACTGAAAACGCCGTAAAGGGGGCACATGGGTCCTTGGGACTGAAAAATTGCCCAAAAAATTAGCAGTGGCTTAGCTCGACTATTCCAGGATATACGTAGCATGAGCTAAGGTTCAGCAATCCCATCCAATCCAATCCAATCCAGTCCGGTCTAGTCCAGTCCAGTCACTGCTCCTCGCGCATGCGCAGCACGGCTCTCCAGGAGCCCCGCGAAACGGCTATCAAGCGGCTCCTGCGCAGCGTCAGACTTGGCTACTGCGCAACGGAGGTGCACAGCTGGGCACGCGCCAGCGCCAGTGTGTCTGCCGTGGCTATGGCGTCACTCCTCTGGAATGTGCAGACCGGAGGATGTGCAGACCCAATTCTCTACACACCCGTACTCCAATTTTATTGGATTTCCAACCTAAATCCAATACAATCCAATTTAATCCAATCAAATCCAAATTTAATACAATCCAATGCTCCTCGCGCTTGCGCAGCATGGCCCTTAAGGGTCCACGCGAAACTGCTCAACCTCGGCCAGTGTAGCTTACGCTATAAAAAAGCATTTTTTTAGGTATCACTTTTCTCTTGATGATTTGTGCAGTCTTTCCTCCGAAAATTTTATACTTTGCTCAGTACCAGGTACTTATAAAAGCCATAGAGACCCGATTTCGACAAAGAAATAACAATTTTTTCATAATTCCCCACTTCTTCGCCACAAGTGGTATCGCAGTGATAGGTAATTCTCGAGAGGTACATCCCAGCATGTAGTGCAGCTAGGAAGATCATTTCTCTTGCACTGTGAAGCTGAATGTTTAAACAATCCAATAAGTGAGGCAGATTTTGCGTTTTATGCTTTAGTAGTTGTTTAATTAGCATTGTTTTTAATTGGTAAGCAGACGTATTTTAAACCTAGACATTAGAGTTTAGACATTAGTGCCTCCCACATTTCATTCTCCACAACTTCTGGTATCTATTTCTGCCTCGCTAATAATTTTTTGTTGAATAATTTTTTCCCTATTGTTCATGAGAACAATCAAGGTGGATTCTTAATTAACTTAGGAAATCATTACCTCATATCAAAAGTAATTGGATATTTGAAATCAACTACAAAAAATTCAAGTGGTTTTGATGAAACCCTGAGGTTCCATCAAAATTGGTTGGAAAGAAAAAAAAAAGTTTCCAAGACCAGTGTACCCCCTTATTAAAGGGGCCATGAAGACAAAATGCAAGTTTGGTTCATTCAAAAGATTGCCTCGTTAGAATCATACTGACACCACTTTTAAGGCACACTTCACTCAAATAAGCTGTATAATTAGGAAAAAAGGGAATAGCCATGCGACCCACTGGCTAATTTCCCTCAACAGAACCTATGATGTCGTACCAGCTAGTTCTGCGATTGGCGGAGGCTGGCAAAAGCAAGCACCAATTAGGCAGAGCTTATAAGCTTGCCAAACGAGCTATTTGCGCTTAAATTTAGGGCACATTCTTTTTATGTCAGTAAGAATGGTGGGACAAACAGCGGAAGTTACGAAAGTACACGTAAACAAGCGCCGATGTGTACTGCTGTTGGTACTGCAGGCACTATGCTTGGTTTAGATGCACAGTACTGTGGGGCTTTGGGGTTGTTTCAGACGACACCGACTTTTCGATGCTAGCGACAGTGTACGTGACCATTATTGTTTAGCGAGCACCATGTTTTATGAAATGATTGTTTTTTCCATGGACAAAAAAAAAAGCCAGGTTTAAATACGGTCACAAACAAAAAGGGAGAAAACAGCTTGCCGCGGTGTGGTGTCGCCATCTAAGTTGACTAGCAGTAAACAAGTCTCCGCTCCACACCAAGTTAAGCTGAAAGACCTGTTGTTATGATGTCATTGCAAACGTCGTTAAAACCAACGTTTTGGCACGAGATCAAAATTTTAACTTTAATTGATTAATTTCACAGGGAATAAAGCATGGTTTGCTTCCGGACAAGCGCCGGGGGCAAAATAGAATATGAAATGTTTCGAATAAAACAAACTTGTATTTTGTCTTCATGGCCCCTTATTAAAGTTGGAACTCTAATTTTTGGGGGGTTAGTCAGATGGGACTAGGTGCGTGCAGCCTAAAACAGGGACAGTTGGAGATTTGTGGGAGAGGGCCTGCAGTGTGTCCTGCAGTGAACTTAGATGATGATGATGATGATGCGTCATATGTGAACTTGCAATGCCACATGCACTAGATGATGCCTCAAGCCGGCAAAGTGCCTTGTCCTGTGTTGCTAATTGCTCACAAAAGTCACATTGTTCTCAGGTTGGTTCAAATTTATGTCCTCTGGAGTGGCTACTTCTGGCTTCTTTTGGCTTCACAGAGGGGGCATGGCTGAGAGTGGCGACCCATGTGCAGGGTAGAGTAGTGTCTCGAAGGGACCATGAACGGAAAATACGAGTTTGTTTTATTCGAAAGATTTGGTATTTTATAGTGCCCCCAGCACCTGTCCGGCACCAAACGATGCTTTATTCACTGAGAAAGTGAGCAGTTTAAGGCAAAATTTTAATACTCTCACTAAATCTTGTGTTTCGGGGCATTAATGATTCAGGGTATGTGCCTAAAACGAACATTAGTATGTTGACTAAGGCTGCTGCGAATGGCAAAATGTTTAAATTGTTGCCTCGTTTACTGTCAGTCCTTCTAGATGGCGGGACAATATTGCTCAAGGGCCGCTGTCCACACCTGCTCTCTTTCTGACCGCGTTTACACCTGGATTACTTTTGTTACAGTTGATAGTAATCATTCGGGAAAAATTGAGTATGCTCGACAAACAGGGTCACGTAACGTGTCATTTATGCCAGTTAGCCAGTGCCTAGGTCAGACAAGCCCAATGCGCCCGACGATAGTGTGCGTTGCGTGCACTAGTGCTTCTATGTGTACATGTTTGTTCATAACTTTCATTGTTCGCCCCACCATTCTTATTGCTGTTTATAAAGAATGATGTGCTCTAAATTTAAATGCAAATAGCTCATTCTGCAAGCTTATAATATTTGTTTAATTTGCATTGGATTTTGCTGGCTTCAGCCAATTTGCAACGAGCTGCCCGTAATACGTCATAGGTTCTAGTGCGACAAAGTAGCTGGGGGGTCACATGCCTATTCTCTATTTTCCTCATTATACAACTTATTTTAGTGAAGTTCACGTTAAAAGTGGTTTCAGTGCTATTCTCACAAGGCAATCTTCCGAATGAACAAAACTTGCATTTTGCCTTCATGGCCCCTCTAAGTATCCCGCTGTTACCAAGAAGGACACTGGGCATTTAGAGCACACTTTTCTATAACACAACTTTCATACTTCTAGCCTCATCCTGCCTCCCCTAAGAAAGATTTGAAGAAAACTTCTGTGGCGTTCTGAAGTCTTACCTTCCACTTTTGTCCTCAGCATTTTTAAAACAAAGCTTTAGTGTTCTCACTGATGGTGTCTGTAACGCAAAAACGCCCTCTCTGACGGTGATGATGAATGATTGTGCGTGAAGTGAAAAAAAGAAACACTTCCCGTGTCCGGAATCGAATGCGGTTCCCTCGTGTATGAAGCCGGCATCTGTCCGATGCTCCATTTCGAAGTGGTTGAAGTGAATGCCAAGTAGCAAGCACCAATTTGTGCCGTGCACCCCAAACCCAAACATTGGGCCTACGAAGTGCACACCCGAGAGTTGGTGTCGGTATTCTAGAGAAATGGTGCGTACCTCCAGAGTAGCACATACTCGCAGCGTGGGATTGGCCAACCAAAGAATCCATCACGAGAAAGCTTCGCGTTCAAGCAGTTTTTGTGCGCAGTTTTCAGAAGTAACTAGTACAAGTTGAACTCGCTGTTATAGACAAGTGTGTTGCACACTGTACCGTATTTTCGCGCGTATAACAACCCGCCCCTGCATATAATCAGCACCCCCACTTTCAGCACGCCGGAAAAGAAAAAAAGAATCCTCGTGTTTTGCCCGCACATTTGATACAGGAAAGGCTGCGCCAAAGCTACTGCTCAAGCAACACATCACATACTACGTAGGCAGAAAAAGCGCATATTTAGCAAGTAGAATACACTGCCTGCAAGGCGACAGTCACAATTCACTAATGAAATTCAGTTGTTACAGTGCACGCGTCCTTGGTTTTTCTTCCTTGTCCTTGTATGGCTTGTGCAATCGGTGCCATGGAAGGCTTAGTCAGTGTTACTGCATGGGCGTTTCACGGCACACCACGCATTGCCGTGAAGCTGCACTAAAGGAAAAACCCCGCGTATTATCCACACCCCTACTTTGCCACTAAAATTTTCGCATTTTTGGCGCGGGTTATACGCGCGAAAATACGGTACGGCCTTCATCTTTTATGTGGCATTTTCATAGTTCCATTCGCATGTGAGAGAAAATTGTTGCTTTAGGTGTCTGCTAACAGAGGGTGTTTAATTTGTGTCTGTCAGGTCGACGCCGGAGCATAGCATCTGCATACAGAAGAAGCGGGAATTGACGGAACAAATGGAGATCAAAATGGACACCGGTCTGGACCGATCGCTGGCCGCCGTCATTGGATGGGTGCGGAACATCCTGCAGACCGAACAGAAGAAGACCGACTTCAAGCCTGAAGTTGAGGACGTCATCGAGACTACCAAGGTTGGGCTGTGGCGAAGAATTTGCTTCACCTTCTCTCAAAGTTCTGACGACGGTGTTCATACTTAACTCTGGTATTGTTCTAGGTCTTGTAGGAAGGTATTGCGCTTTCTGGAGGTCTACTCGCAGTGGAAGTGCATGCAATGCTAAAAAGATGGCTTGCGGGGAAGTTTTGTATTTCTCAAAGCTTTCACGTTACCCGGCATGGGAGCATTTTATTGTATCCAGTGAATTTTACTTTCCCTTAAATCCTTAAGCACATTTGTAACGTTTTAAAATTGCATTATTTTGTGTACGAATCGTTTACTTTTATTCAGTGTTTTTGTACTTCTGTTTCGATCTTTTTCCGTGATTTGTAAAGTTTCGAGGAGATTTTTGTTTGTGGTCTGCAACCATGCGAAACCTGATCATCAAAAACAAGGTCGCCTCCATGCGGTTACAGAGCCACTACTGTAAGAGAAGTAAAGCAATCTCAAAAAAAGAAAAACGGGAAAAGAAGCCGTTGTTTCGAGCTTTGGATGTCTAGTATGATTTTGAAGGCAGGTATTTCATCCTAGTTCCAAAAGTCAGCGAAAAAAGCTTTTTTTTTTTTTTTTTTAGTTCGGAAAAATGTGGTGGCACTTTTAACTAGGTGTGCGAGTAGTTATTACAACCTGCCCACGTGGAGCTCACACAACCGATAAAGAAGGGCGTTACTGTTAGCCTGTTTTTTAAGTATTTTTGTTATTACCTGGCAAGTATGGTTCACCGTTTAAAAGAAAGGAATTCAGGGTTGACTTGTCTTTTCGAAGGGATCGATGAAAAACGTAGACTAGGACAACAGGTAGTGGGGGACGCGTTCATCGAGCTCTTCACGTTGTCTAAAACTAGCAGGATGACTTCGCTAATATTGTATGATGAGGGGAAGCAAAGGAACTCACTAATGATTTCCCTTTATTGGTGAAAAGCAGTTCCTGACATACGTATGTGTAGACATATGTTCCCTGGTAGCCAACCACATTCGGGGTGTATTCTGTGGGAACGTTTCCAGGTGGCCCAGAAGGTGGTCAAGTACATCACCAAGTGCATCGAGAAGGTGAGGGACTCCCTGGACGGCACCAACGTGGACGCCGTGCTTCTGGAACTGGGTGTGCGGTTCCACAGGACCATCTACGAGCACATCCAGACCTTCCAGTACAGCACTGTCGGTGAGTGCACGCGGTGCATTTTGGTGGGCTGCACTGGTGCAGAGCGAGTCGACCCCAGGGGAGCACCTTGATAGCATTCAGGGTGTTAAGGTGTACTGGGGCAGGGAGGAGTTCCACATTAAACAGCACTGTCAGGGAGTGTGGGCACAGTGCATTTAGGTTGGCTGCACTGTTGCAGAGCGGGTCAATCCCAGGGGGCACTAGGTGCTTGAAATTAAGGATGGCATCCACCAGTGTATATACTGGTGCAGTGAGGAGTTGCACTTAAAACGGCACATGCAGGCGTTCCGGTACAGCACTGTTGGTGAGTGCTTGCTGTGTATTTGGGTGTGCTGCACTGGTGCAGTGTGGGTCAACCCCAGGGGGCTCTGGGTGTGCTCAAACCGAAAGATGGCAGCTGCCCGTGTGCGTACAAGTGCAGTGAGGAGTTGACCATTGGTTATCAGAGTGCTAAAGGTAACGAGAATGCCTGCTCAGAATGTGAGTGCTAAACAAATGATAAGTCAAATGACAAGACAAATGATAAGAGAGCCGTGGTTGCAATTAGTTTGGAAAGTGCGTGAAGTCGTATCACTGTGTCTATGTTTGTCTTGGTAGTAGCTGCAATTGGGAGACCAAGTTGGGTATGCAGTGCTGTCCACAAAACGGAGTGCGGTCTGACAGCTAGTTGAAACTGAGTGATTTGTGCCTTTACGGCTAATAACAGGACAAGCTTAAAGGAGTACTGACATCAAAATTTTATGTTCCTTTTTTATTGATTTCATCAATGCTTGACGGCCTGGTGAACCCGAAACAGCACTTTGAATACCTGAGCGCACGATAATTAATTACACTGAACGGCCTGAAAATCGTCCGCTTTGGTTTCCCGCGCTTCCAGCCCAGAGGGCGCGTGTGACAGAACCACGGAATGACCTCGCCGTTTTGTGTGGACGTCAAAACACTGCAAAGGCCAGAGGAGGTGTTGTTTCGACCGCGCCGCTGCCGGTGTTGAGCGGATGAGCTGCCAGAAGGCGTTAGGCCTAGCTTTGCGGCGGAACTTTGAGGACCGCTTTCAATAAAAGACCTGATGGTGGCTTCTGCTGCGATTCTGGGCTTTATAATCGGTTCCTTTCCCATGTGTGGAACTTAATTTTTGGTAAGAGTGCCTTTCTGGGCAGCGGTTATGCCTGTAGCTCTGGCTACGTGCATCACTTTGTGAACGCGTCAGCGCCCAATCGCCGCTCGCTGGGCCACGTGCGTGAAGCGACGTCACGAGTTTCTGACGAGCATTGGAGGCAAACAGCTACGTCACTTTTTCCTCTCGGTATGATGTCACGCTGATGTTCATTTGCTGCGCACCGCTCCTCGTGCTGTTCCGTCGGCGCGACGAATCAGATCAAATGGCAGCATATTCCACGCGTGCGGGCCGCTCATATTTCAGCCAGGGTATTCTGTTGAGTAAAGGAAGCGAACTGTGCAATAATATTAACCACCAAAAATTGGTGTCAGTACCCCTTTGATAATTGAGCTGGGGTGTAGGGAACACTAACCTTGGGGTAATTTTTCAACATGCCTGTCGCAATAGCAAGTTGTCTGTGGTCACTCTAAAATTAATATGTTCATGCATTGTGTAGGCGAAAATAGTTACAGCAGGTCCTTTGTATATAGGGAGACTGCCAAACTACAAAGACGAACAAGTATTGGGAATATTGAAAGAAATGCAGACGAACAGAACAGATAAAAACAAGAAATTGATGTGGCACTTCTGTCCATTTCTCATTTTGTGTGCACTTTGTGTTTAGACGTTGCACGCGAAAACCTAAAGCCACCTGGTCCTAAAACAGGCCTTTTCAAGAAACGTGACCCAAGATTAGAGTTATATAAGCATTTTGAACCCAAGCTTGTGTTGGTCTTCCCCTGCTAGTCTTAATGAGAAGAGCTTAGAACAGAGCTAGCTGGTGTAGTGTCCCGTTTGCTGGCACACTGCTCTTAAAACAGCTTCCTTCAATTTTTAAGTAAACTCTGTGAAACTTGTCAGTCTTGCTGCTTTTTCCACACTGATTTCAAATATGCCATTATTTTTTGAGTCAGTCAATTAGTTGCGAAGATAATTAGAAATAATTAGTCATTTTTGGAGGAACAATAGGTAAAACAGTGTCAGTCATAAAACTGTAATCTTTATATTTTCCAGTACTATGAACCCTGGTGAGTGCAATAAGAGAATCTGTTTGTTGATGCACCGCTTGGAACTAATTTTACAGCTCCTTAAACCTTGGTAGCACCAGTGGCAAGGAACCATTTCGAATGCCCATTTCAAACGCCAAAGTTTAAAAAGTTGTAAAATTAGTTCCAAGTGGTGTATCAAAAAACCAGTTCTCTTATTGCACTCACCAGGGTTCATAGTACTGGAAAATATAAAGATGATTACGGTTTTATGACCAACACTGTTTTGTCTATTGTTCCTCCAAGAAATGACCAGTTATATCTAATCGTCTTGGCAGCTAATTGACTTACTCAAAAAATAGTGGCATATTTGAAATCAGTGTGGAAAAAGCAGCAAGACTGACAAGTTTCATAGAGTTTACTTCAAAATTGAAGGAAGCTGCTTTAAGAGCCATGTCCCCCCTTAAAGCAAGTTCATGTTGTGAAAAACGTGACCAATGCTCGGACAAGGAAGAAGTCCTAAAGCAAGTCCTACCTCTTTGCGTGGCTTTTTAAATTGCGTTCAACACTTTTGTGTGCATTCTGTTAAGTCCAGTTGAACAGGAGGCACTTAATTGCTCGGAAGGAGCAGCAGCAGCGCTGTTCAAATCATTTTGATGCGTACCATTCGCGGTGCAGGTGGCATGATCCTGATCTGTGACCACAACGAGTACCGCCGTTGCGCCAAGCAGTTCAAAATTCCCGCCCTGGACAAGATGTTCGACGTTCTTCACGCCCTCTGCAACCTGCTGGTGGTGGCGCCGGAAAACCTCAAAGACGTTTGTCGGGACGACCAACTGGTGAGAGGGGCAAAGGAAAAAAATTAAAGCCGTTCCACTCAATGTGAAAGCTGTCGGAAGGGCAGAGCAGTGATTCGCCATAATGGGCTGTAGCGCCGTTCTTCGCTCACTGCTACCACCCCATGCATTTTAAATTTCGCCTTCGCAGTGCTCGCGCGTCCCCTGCCTGAAACTGCGCCAGCGGGAGTTTTTTCTCTTTGTGCTTTTCTCCCCGCACGTGCCGGCGTTGCACTGCCACATTTTGCGTTTACTGTCGTGAAAACCAACCCAACGGGCGTCCTTAACTAAAGGAACGCGGGCGCTGCCGGTTAATTACGTATATTTTTCCTCAAATGTACCTATAGTTTTCTTTGTGCTAAACAACGGGAAGATGTATGACAAGCGCCAGCGGTTCACGAGTTTCGAACGCTTATGACTATGTAAAACGCTTGGCTTTCGAAGCCTCACACGAGTGGTGTCTTGTTTTGCAGGCAAGCCTGGAGAGGAGCGTCCTGGTTAATTTTGTCCAGCTGAGAACGGACTGCAAGGTGCACAAGCTGGTGAACCAGTTCAAGTGAGAAGAGGAAGCCTGCCCTGCCGTTGGCTATTCCCGGATGGCGGCCAGGAGGTCACAGGAGTTTTTCGTTCTGGTGGAAGCGCAAATAAAAGGCCGAGCTTATTTATTTTCAGGAAACCGTGGAATTGTCTTATTTTTTCCTGGTCCTCAACATGCGCAAAGTGGGCTCCCACAACCGTGTGCCTAAGGCGTACAGTCACATAACTGGTTCTTCACAGGGAGGATACCGAAGCTCGGTTCACTACAGGGCACTGAGAAAGGTGTGTTTAGGAAACAAAATATCACTCTTTCTTATGGCTGTAGAATGTACATGGGTGTGGTGCAGCAACAAAGCACCTTCTAATTGCACGTGCTTCTCACTTACTGCACGTTCATCTCAAGTCACCCGCACATATTCCATGCCCGCCTCTTGAGGCTGACTTTGGTGTTGATGCGTGCCGTATTGTTAAATGACTTCCTATTGCAGCTAGAAGTCGCGCAAACCCGTATACGCTGCCTTTTCTATGTCTTCTTTCTTGCATAGCTAGGGGATGCGCAAAAGGCTGACGTTAAAAGATGTTCCACGCGGAGAAGAAATAAACTTACACGTCATGCTGCGAAGCCACCTTTTTGCGTTGGCAGGAAAGTGGCGAGAAGGAGAAAATAATAGAGAGAGAGAAAGCGAATTTAGGGGAAGGTTTGCGAACCCTTTGGACGCCCACGCGGACCACCATTTGAGCGATGCATATGAGTTGCCGATTCAGCCGCCGTACGTAATATTCCCGGCTCAGTAAGGACGAAATACGAATAGGACCTCCCGGTGGTTATTCGGGCAAATGTGAAGCGGGAATAAAATATCAACCCTGTCCCGTTTCAAGTAAAGCCTGCATGGCGCAGCATCGGCTTACTTCCGAGGGAAGTCTATACGAGGGGAACGTTCGGCTTCCAGAAGCCCTAGGATTTAAGGGTAGCACAGAGGAATCGGTACTTCTATGTTTACGCGGCCCGTAGCGTTGCCAGGGCGTCTGCTCTGAAGCGGCCAACCAAAATGGCGGCACCTCCGAGGACCCTGCAACACTCTTTGAGCAGTGCAAGTAAACCTACGCGACGTTTAGATTACACTGCCAGGAATACCTGAGCCAAATATTACACGTGCACGTGAAGCGGTGAGCGCGCAAATCGATGTGAAAGACGCGGAAAAACCAACCGCTCTCTCTTCAGTTGTCCTCATTATGCAACCCCTGGCATGGCCTAAGGGACGTCACATAGGCCATGGCTGCCCGATCGGCTGTCACTGGTCAACCTCGCGGCTAGATTCTCCCATTTCCGTCGTCGTCATCGCTGTGTACGAACCTCTTCTATGCCTGAACCTGTAGGCACAGTTTTGCCGTTTCTTTTGTGTTTTGAGTGCGCGGAGTTTGAGTGATGAGCTCAATACTTCCCTTTCAACGGGACCACTCGACTACAAACGTTTATTGCTTCAAAAACGCCCTACCAGCCCGAGCGCGCACTTGCGAGCAGGCACCCATGCCTGCTTTTTTGTGGCACCAGACCGGAAATAGGCCCCTCCGCGTTGCGGAGAAAAGGAGAAAACTACCCGGCATGTGATATATCGAAGGCCGCCGAAGAGAACGCCGCGAGCCGCCCCCTTCTCCGGGAGAGAGCGCGCAGCTTTCGTCGCGTTGCCCACGGTCGAGTTGAGAGGGAACGATTATGCGCGATTTCTCATCGCGCGTAGTTTCGTTAATTGTGAACGGATTTTCATAATTCTTGCGGGAGGAGATTTCTGGTACAATAGACTTTATCCCAAAATACATTACTAGTAGTCGATGGCAAGTGTTGCAGGGTCCCTTTAAAGGGCGCGCAGCGCCGCGGGTGACGGGAAAGAAAAAAGGAGGAGAACGGTGGAGAAGGAGGGAGCAGTTGGCGCTACCTTAGTAATTTTAGGCTAAAATACGCAGAATAAAATATGTTTTGAGAGGAGGTCGAGAGCAATGGATGAACGTAGGTGGGCAGCTAAGGTTTTTAGGTACTTATACTTGAAAAGCGTGGACACACAGTGGCTAAGGAAGACTAGAAGGCTAACGATGAAATACGGCAAGAACAGCGGAGAATCCCAAGGTAACCAAAATAGAGGCAAGGTAGACAGAAACAAATAAATGGAGGGAAAAAATGGTAGCTAAGACGTCGTAGATCTGCAGGGCTGAGAAAGTGGACATCAGAAAGAAATTTTTCTACGATAATTCCCAGGGCAGTGCTTTGCTTTTTGAGGCTAGAGCAGGTTGCTTGCGAACTAAGAGCTTTGTGGGGAAGTATGCACAAAATGACGGGGTGTGCGTGGTCTGCGGAAAAGGAACAGAAACTATGCGGCACATAGTGTTAGAATGTGAGGGTATCCATCCAAATCTACATGAAGGGAATATTGGGCTTCCAGAAGCCCTATGATTTAAGGGTATCAGAGAGGAAGTTAACTTCAAGGCTGTCGAGGGGACGAAAAGAAGATTAGAATGCTGGTGGACGAAAAGCAGAGAGGGGAATATTGCCTAGGACAGTTACCACCTGTAACAGGAAAGAAAAGTACAAGGCTGTCGAGGGGACGAAAAGAAGATTAGAATTCTGGTGGACGAAAAGCAGAGAGGGGAATATTGCCTAGGACAGTTACCACCTGTAACAGGAAAGAAAAGTATTTTGTGCCTAATAAGTTTTTTTGTGCCTTCCCTAAGAGCGGCATAGTATTGAACCAAGAGTATAAAACGTAGGTATATTAGTCCTTTTTGGTAAGATGACACGTCATCACCCCGCTAAGGGGAAACCAAATCAATCATCATCATCGCGACCCTGTATGGCAGTGGCCTCAAACTCATATCGGGAAACAGGCTGCATGGACAAAACTAAATTCTCCATGAGGGTAAGGGTTAAACTCTACGCACATTACTCGCGTAGACTGTGTTGTAACTATACTCGGTGACAACTTAAGAATGGCACCGGAAGTTGCCGCTGTGCCTTATCACCGTAGCCGGATGTTTCTCTGCGCGGCGCAAGTAGGGCGTTACTGGGAATATTTTGAACATGGCGTGAGCCGTTCCCGTGATTTTTTGGACTTAATATGCTTATAAACGACTCCCGTGACGACAAACAAACTGCGTGAGACAAGGCAGACGATATCACGCATTCATAGCAAACCCCTTTCAAAACGCGCGCGCACTGACGTAACGGGTCCGGCGCTTTGGCGGAGTGATACACTACATGAGGTAGTGCCGTTCTTGAGTTGTAACCGAGTATAGCAGTGTTTCACGAAATATGGCTTAGCACCATCGACTGAAGTCAAACTAGTTTTCTTTCACGCAAAACACAGAAAATGAGAGTCAAGTTTTAAAAAGACCCTGACTCGGCCCAAGCCTTCGCTGGAAAAAGCGAAGGCAAAGGGGTCATTCAGACAAAATAAAGGTTTCTTTTATTCGAGAGATTTGGTGTTTTATAGTTCCCCCAGTGCTTTTCCAGCAGCAAACGATGATTCATTCACTTAGAAATTATGAATTTGGGTTAAAATTTTTATTTTCCCGCCAAATCGTGTGTTTCGTGACGTCTGCGATGACGTAACAAGGACAGGTCTTCAAGCGAACATTAGTGCGCTGTTTATTCTGCAGCCGACTGCGGAACGTCTTTTTTACCGTTATTCCTCCTAATTGGCGCCACCATACTGCGCAGGCCCGCTGTCTGCCTTTGCTTTGTTTCTGACCATATTCGCACGTGCACCTGGCTTGTTTTTGTTACGGCAGGTAGTAATCGTTTCGTCAAACATGGGATATGCTCGACAAACAGGGTCACGTAAGACAACGTCGCTTGCGCCAATCGGCCAGTGTCGTGTAAGGCAACCCCAAAGCGCCGGACGGACTGCTGTGCAGCTAAACCAAGCATAGTGCGCGCAGTACCAACAGCAGTACGCACTGGTACTTCGATGTTTACGTGTACTTTTGTAACTTCCACTGTTTACCCCACCATTCTTACTGCTTTGAAATGATAAGCGAAAATAGCTCGCTCTGCAAGCTTATAAGTCACGCCTTATTTGAGTTTGCTTCGGCCAGCCTCAGCCAATCGCACGGATGTCCATATTACATCATAGGTACTAGTGCGGGAAGTGAGCCAGTGAGGCGCACAACCGTTACTTTTTTCCCTAATTACAGTAGACCCGCGATAATTCGAACTCGAAAGGACCTCAGCATTTTGCATGACTTATCAGATTTGAATTATCAAAAGTGCTCAAAAATAGGACTTCGGGCAACATACCAACTGGTGTTGTAATGAAAAATTCACATATGCCTAATGAAACAACATTCACGCGCCATACTGGATTGCTATTCACACTGAAGAAAATCGCAAATTTATCACGCACGTGCCCCACCTGCCGCATTCCACGCGGATTGATTGATTGATTGATTGATTGATTGATTGATTGATTGATTGATTGATTGATTGATTGATTGATTGATTGATTGATTGATTGATTGATTGATTGATTGATTGATTGATTGATTGTAGGGTTTAACGCGCCGACGCAACGCAGGCGATGAGGCGCGCCGTAGTGGAGGGCTGGCTCCGGATTAATTTCGACCACCAGGAGATGTTTAACGTGCGCCGAAATCTCGAACACACGGGCGTTTTTGCTTTTCGCCTCCATCAGAAACGCGGCCGCCGCGGCCGGGAATCGAACCCGCGACCTTGGGCTCCGCATTACACGCGGGGTTTTAGGGGCCCGTCGTTTCGCTTTTACACGTGTATGTATGCTGGTAATCGGCTTTATTTGCGGCTGTTAGTGATACTGTTAAACCTGGATAAAACGAAGTTGACAAAAATTCGCATTTTTTCGTTACATCCAGGTTTTCGTTACATGCAGGTTTTAAGTTAAAGCTCGCTGGAATGAAGCAGAAATAACGAAACCAATATGCTAGGCATCAGTGATGCTGAACTCACCCTTGTTCAAGGATATGTTTCACACTGAAAAACAGATTTGCGCTTGCTGCTACTACACGGCCCCCGAATTCAGAAACGTAACAAGTATCACTTTTTCTTTTTGATACTTTTCGGTACCTTAAGGCGTTTCTAGAACCAAACTTGTGCTGAAAGCGCGCCTTTTTGCGAACTTCATGCTCTTTTCTGCAGCCAAAATTGTGGAAAGGATGCTCAGCCTGTGACACTGTACCGGGCGGTGATGTTCTTCTTTCTCGCCGGCGGAGAAGGCATTTAAAATTGCCAGGTTGTCTTGGAAAGACAAAACTTTTCGTATTCAGGCAGCAGAAATCGTCCACGAACCCATACAGTTCCAACTACGAAGCTGAACTAATAGCCATTAAAAAGGCAATAGAATTTATAATAACAAACAAAGCAAACAATAGCCATCAACTATTTACCGATAGTTGGTCGGCACTCCAAGCACTAAAAAACCCACTTAACACAAATCCAATAATTAACGAATTAAAACTAGTCCTTAGAGAGAATGCAGCAGTAAAACTCAGTTATGTAAAAGCACACAGCTCCTCAAAGGCAATAACTTTGCAGATGAATTGGCGAAAGAAGCCGCAAGAAACGGAGAACCAACTTTTGTTCCAATAACAAAATCATTCATTTCGAAACATTTATATACCAAGTTAAACCAGGAGTGGAGTAAGGTGTGGAATAAAGATGGCAAAACAAGTTAACTTATAGGTGGATTAAGAACGTAAATCTTATTCCGGACCACTTTCCTACAAACTTCTTCTCTTCCCAAGCCCTGACAGGGCATGGTAGATTCCCGTTTTATTTTTCAAGATTCAGAATAACACAGGCATCTACATGGAAGTGTAGCAAGGATATAGAGAACTTTGATCATTATCTAACAGAATGCCCACTCTTAATAAATAGGAAAATACTCGGTAAAAAACTAGGAGAGCACTTAGAGAACAGAAAACCGGAAATAATTAAGAAAGAGGAAACAAGATTAATTTTAGAAGAGATGGTTTTAAAAATTAACCAATTCATTCTACAAGCATAAGAATAGACCAAACATAACAGAACACCAACACGATCAATCACGACAATATAAAAGATGGGATATGATACGGGGATGGAGCAGAAACGCCATGTTGGTGAGGCTTCCTCCGCCCACATCTCCAGTCATTCCCTTCTTACACCATAACAACACAAGGAAACCAAGCAGAACACCAACAACACATAATCACAAACCATCAGGCGTAACAGATCTATATACCCGGTCAAGTCAGGTCACGAACAAATCATGAAGAACAAGATCAACACACCAAGATCAAAGAATCAAGAATCAAGTAAAGTTCAAGAACAAACAAGACAAGACGTCTACCAAGGATCCAAGTCGACAGTGAAGATCAATTTTTAGAACGAAGTGTTCTTAAGGTTTAGTGTTTGTTATTTTTCTTGTAATACTTGTAGAGTTTTCTGATTTTTCGTTTCAAACAAGGAAATTTTCCTTTCATGCTCAAAAAAAAAAGCCCGCTGATAGTTTGCCCGTTCCCGGGCGGTGGTCGCTGATCTATCTTCTCTTCCCCATTACCCCTTCCTTTTCCTGTCCCAACCACCTTTGTACCACTACCTCAACCCATATTTCTACCCCTTACCCTTCCCTTTCTCTCCCTGCGATACATATTTGGTGCAGGCTGGGAACCTCTTTCCCTCTCACAGTCACCTCACCTCACCTCACCTCACCTCACCACGGATATCAGGGGACCCACGCAACTACACGCCGACAGGCAGGCCTAGCGCCTAACTGACACCGCACTCACACGTGCACAAACGCACGAGAGATTTCGGTGCGGGCGAAATTCGCTAAATTAGTGCATTCTGCCAGCCGATTTTTCAGAAACAGGGCAAGAAACCCTCACTCATCAGCCTATTGAATTCGTTATATATAGGTTAACTGTCGCAACTCCTTGTCGCAACTCCTTCGTTGCGTAGAGGTCGCAAACACACGCGCTTTTATGAAGGTGGAAATGGGGAATTTAAAAACTTCGTTAAATCCAGGAATTCGTTAGATAGAGGTTTGTTGCATCGAGCTTTAACTGTATGAGGATCCTAATGTGCAGCTAGAACCGGCAAATTCTGCAGATATTTCCCGGCAAAGACAAGCAAAAAGTACGATTTAACCGAATTTACGCAATGGAGGAGTTCTAATTCAGCGGCTTTGAGATACATTGGAAACACAGCGGGCCAACCAAAATTTTAATATTTGTTTGAATTAACCGAAAACTTTGGATTATCCGAGTTTCGGTTATCGCGAGTCTACTGTATATATAGCTTATTTAAGCGAAATTTACGTTAAAAGTGATGTCAGTACGATTCCAACGTGGCAACCTTTCGAATGAACCAAAGTTGTTTTTTGGCTGCATGACCCTTTTAAATGGACGGACAACCGATTTTTGTGGAGTATATGCTCTCTACCTCAAATGAAAGTGCATCACTTAATACACCTTGAACTGAAATAGTTTTCATTGTCTTCATTGTCTTAGTCCGTAACAGATACGCGAGGAGGTGGAGGCGTAAGGCTGGCGTTGGGGAAGAAGTTGTAAGCCACCTCTTGTTCAATTGTTTCGATAGAACACCCAATGCTGAGAGCAATTTTGGCAATAGTTACCAGTCTTTTTCTTGCCGTTGAGGGATCTAAATGTGTGCCACAGCTTTTTAGTAGAGGTGTCTTTGTTGAAGCTATCGCAGTATTCCGTCCAACGCAAGAAAGAGGGTTGTTTTTCGTATCTCTGAATCTCTTTGTGTTTGGGCCGGGCTCGCTTCAGGTCTCGAAATTGTCTGCCATTACATTTGTAGCGGTTCACGAGCACGTGGTACGTATCCCATAGGTTTAGTAAGTGGCGGTCAGGACAAGGGCAGTCTTCCTCTACTGTAGAACACTGAGAGCTTGCTTGATAAGCGCGCTGTATTTCGTTACCGAGGCTAGTTATGTCGTGCGCTTGAGTTGGGCAGATGGAGCAGGATCGATAGGCTTCCCAGTTGGTGGTGGTAATTCGCAGTGTGCCCTGCCGGAGTATAGAGCCCGTTTTAGACCAAACCATATGGGGTAGTGACTACCTCAAGGGTATGTTGAAACGTTCCAGTCATGGACGAGGGGGCCGTCTGCACAAGTCAAATCTGGGTTAGTGTCCCTCTGTTTCACGGGCAAACCGATTCTGGTTAGGGTAGCAATATTCTGTAGGTATAGAAACCATGTGCTTCCATGGTAGCCTTCAGGTCGTTGCCTCGCGGGGAGTTCGTGGTGTAGTTCCAGGTGGTGTGCTTGGCGTTAAAATCCCCACCTAAGATGATGTGGTCTGTTGGGTAGAGCATGCGCAACTCTCCGACCCACTCGAGGGACCCCTTTGTGTTCTGGATGGTTTCTGGGTAGTAGTACGCGGATATACGTCTTAAACTTTCTTACCACCACACTACTGCACGCAGGTGCAGTATTTGCTGGTGTCGATGAGGGTATATACTTGGTCGGAGCTAATGAACCTCCCATTCTGTCCCGCAGGCACTTCTGTTGCCTTATGTGTATCGTGGGAAGAAAGTGGTTGATGTATCCGGGATGTGAAAGTTGGCTGCTTGAGTCTTCTGCAGAAGAATGGCGATGGGGCGTTTCGCATAAGACTATTTCGTTCCGGCATAAACACTTTCGTGTTAAAATAGAACACCAGAAAACGAACAACCCAGTTATAACGTACTCTTTAATACTAAACGTTGCTTCCCCACAAGAAGACCCTGTGTGCAGGGGTGCACTCTTTACAGGCCGCTTGCCTCGTTTTAATGGCGTCACTTCCGTGACGGATAGGACGGGACCATAACGTCACCGAAATCTCGGTGTCTCCGGGAATAAAACACTTTCGTGTTAAAAGCTGTTGTTTTTCCGTTCAAGCTCATGCGCAGAGACGATCCTCGTGGTCGATCGCAAATGTTCATCTGTTATTCTTGAACTGAGAGTTTGCTTGTTCACCTACAGCAGGGAGAAAAGGCATAGAGTTTCATACTAACATATACTAGAGGGAAATCTGGCGCCAGTGTCGGGAGCTGCGCTTCAGCCAGTGCTCCGTCATGTACCGACCCTGGGGCGGTATTCTCGAGTTTTGTCCCTTTTGCGTCCCTTTCAAAAGTGTCCCTTTTGGCGAGTCCTGATTGGCTAAAAGCAAACAACCGGAAGTGACGTAACGCAAGCGCGACAAACCTACTGCCAATGCCCACTGCTTAACCGGAAGTACATCACGATGGAAGGGGCGCAAAAAGGACGTTTTCAAAAGGGACAATTACGAGAATACCGCCCCTGGTCAGGCACTTTCCACTTGTCCTTGGTATGGCTAGAATGGCTCACGAACAGGCTGGAAAGTTGCCTCTGGCTGCAAGAACGAATGCGACAATTGCACCGTAAAAGATTAATCGAATTTGTTTTGTTATAATAAAATTGAAGCTTCAGAAAAATTTATTTAGCAGGTATTCTTTAGAAGCTTCATGCAAAATGAACAAGAAAAAAATATTATCCTTTTTTGTTGATTTTGGCTGCAAGACAGAAAAGAAGCCTTGCGGCTGGCCAAGCCAAGTAGGCGAGGAACTTCGCTAGCTGCAAATTAATGGCGGCGCCCACGACGGCCCGCGATTGCAGCGCCAGATTTCCATCTGGTATATATTACGATGAAACTCTATTAGAAAAGGTACTCGCACAAGTAGATGCTCCGAAACACGGAAAGCATGCTTCGTCCAGAAACCGGAACTTTTGCCTGAACGTAGCTTCCCCAGAAACTTTTGCTCAGAAAGGCTGCTCGCGCTGTGGCTATTGTATTTTCGAGGAGTGTAATGTTTTTTTTTTTATGATTATTAATTTCCACTTATGTCTGATTGCGCGGACAGCCAGCAAACGTCAGGTGGCCATCGATTAAATCCTGTATGCCACGTTGTGACCTTTGACTAGCGGATAAACCGTTGGGGCTTGCCACAGTAGATCGCGAACAACGAGTGGGCTAATTTGGTGACACTAGAATGAACCCCAAAGAGGCGAGAACGACAGGAATTTTATTTTGGAATAAAACGTTACCACCATTCAATTTGAAAAGAATTAAGATTTAACATGTATTATTTTTACGAACCTCGGTTTACAAACTGAATTCTTTACAACTTTTATTGTATAAGCAGAACTGTATTGTATCAGCAGAATTCTTTTTTTTTTGTACTTATATAATGCACTTCTGTTTTCTTCTGTCTCTAACCAGTCCCGTAGATATCCCTGATGGCGCCAATATATAAACTGTATTCTTTTAGGGGCGAAGCCCCTTTGGGGCTGGGGCTGTTGGCGTCTCCTGTCGTCGTCGTCGTAATCGTCGTTTCATGTAGTCATGGTGCTGAAACACCGGGAAACTCGTTTACGCCTCGCGCTAGAAAGTAACACGTACTGAAGAAACACCGGGGCACTGTTTACGCCTCGCGCTTCGAAACGCGTACTAAAAAAAAAAAAACACCTGGACACTCGTTTACGCCTCGCGCTAGAGAGCTTCGAAGACAAGAGGCTATTACAGCAGAGCAGTATACTTCTACCCCCCAACGGTGTCGTCTCCGTTGGCAAAAACGCCAAGGCGCCACTTATACATTGCACACTTCTCCCCTGCCCAGGTTTCACGCTGGGTGGAGATGGCCCGCGATATTTTTTACAAACCTAGGTTTACAAGCTTCTTTACAACTTTTATTGTATAGGCAGATTTCATTTTTTGTACCGTATATAATGCACTACTTCTGTTGGGTTCCATTTGTAACCACTCCCATAGATGGTCCTGATGGTGCTAATAAATAAACTCACAACCTTACAAAGATGTTTTGGTGCACTAAAGGCGCATGCAATTGCAGCACTGGCGGAACCCGGACCTGCAGTACGCCCCCCTTTACGCTAGCGACCCGCAGTGTACGTTTCGTATACCTCACGGTTTATCGAGGCAAACAGAGTGTGCTATACATCGCCTGCGCCTCAAAGTAGCCTATACAAAAACCTTTCTGAACAAAATCGGTTTGATGGCATCACCTCTGTGTACGCTTTGCGGTGTACGAGAAGACACGGAACACCTGTTCTGCGTTTGTCCACGTTTTAACTCGGCGCGAACGACAGCGCGAAGTTTATTACGGGCGAGAACTGTCAGCATGAAGGACTTTTTCGGCCCCTGGAACAGCGAAGACAGGGCGGTGCGGGGTTTTAAAGCTCTTGCGCGTTTCCTCAGAGACTCTGGACTCGACTCCAGCCTGTGACTGTCTGTGACTTTTTTTTGTGTGGTTATGTGTGTTAATGTGTCTGTCTGGTGGAGTTTCTTTCATTTTTTTTTTCTTTTTCTTGTATAAGTCATGTAAGCATATAACCCTCATCACATGTTCACCAACCATCTGAAGTAGCAAGCCCAGCATTATGCAGGGCTGACCTCTTCGGTATCACTTAAGAATTTTCTCTCCCTCTCTCTCTCTCTCTAAAGGCACTCAAATAATTCACAAGCACACATTGTTTCAATGCAGTCGAAGCTTTCTTTTTTTATTGCAAAACAGTGCAGAAACCGGGTGCGAAACTTTCACTGGGACAGAAACGACTAAAGCAAACGTGAAGCTGCTATAAGGGGACGATTCTTTGGTCACAAGCTGTACTTGAAGAAAAAGCGACATGGTAGTACGCAAAAATAAAAAAAGCCACACAAATAGGTGTATATATATCTGACGCACTGCGTAAGGTAGCGTTTGGTGATAGGTAGTGCGTAATAAGCTGTGCAAAATATCTTCTTTTGACGACACGGTATCTACATAAAACGTGCACACATAAAACACGATATCGCTAACGTTCACAGCATATGTACAACCCTGAAAGACTAGAACGTTTGACTAGATTTGTAGAACCACGGGAACACACATCTAGCACCGCTATATTCGTCAGACCAACTCCGAACTAGTCAACTCATCCATGAAACGAAACCGCAAGCGGTTAAATCAGTTTCCAAGGTAATCTTCCGTAAATTTCCAAGCGCACTGACTATCACGTTTGACTACTCCTGCCTTCGACGGACCCAACGCCGAAGGAACAGGCCTGCCCGGTTGACTTAGAACATCGCAGGTCTTTCGCTTTTTTTGATGATGACTATCTTTCCACATTTTTCTGTACAGGGTGCTTGTTTTGATGCAGCGTAGTAAGATATTAACAATACTCTGTATGTACATGAATAAATATACGCGGGCGTGAGCTCTTCACACGTAGCTTTCGTGGGCGATCGAGTACTGCTGAAATGAGTCCCAGAGTTCGTTCCTGACAAGTTCTGTGGCGCCGAGGTCCTTGAGGTCTCTGTTGCCAGACGAGGCGGCGATCTTTCGGAGCGCAGCCAAGCAGGCGACCAGGACGGAGTTGCTGCTGTTGCGTTCCTTGGGCTCCTTACACAGCCTGACCAGTCTCTGCACACCTGTGAAAGGACAGGGGAAAACTTCGTAAGCCTTTGAAACCAGAACCACACTCGCGGAAACAATTGACCAAACTCCACAGTGCGAAAAATTGCTATGCCTCAAGATAATCATCTCATGTCGGAACTGTCACAAGACCTTATTTAAACGAGCCAAAAGATTTTATGCTGATAATAAATTTCTGCCTCTACTGTCTATTTCCAGCAAGCTTCTCCGCAAAATTCTTTGACTTTTTTTCCTGGAATCCTAACCTACATCGTGGCGCATGGCTGAAGACGTATTAGTGTATCCGCGGTTATTGATGTGTATATACACCGAGATCCCGGTCTGCACTAATGTAACCCCTCGCTATAACGAACACAAATTCGCTTTATTCGAGGTTTTCCACAGCTTCAACAGCGTTAAGGCAGGGAACGGAAATAATTTTTGCTTTTAACAAAGTACCGCTTTTAGCGAAGCCAGTTTCCGGCCTCGGGGACTTTAGTATATCGAAAGTTTACTGTATTCAATTCTGTCCAGTCACAGCTGCATGTAGTCTAACCTGCTACCTCTGTAGCAGGTTACCCTGTGTGTGTTTTTTTTTAAGCAGCTATAGACCTATCAAAGAGCGGAGGTTAGGAGAACTGTTTTTTTCTTTTCGAACGAGGCACGAGGAACGCACCTTGCATCTGCAAGACCATGCCGGCCGTGCTGGGGCAGGAACAGAGGCGGGCCAGGGCGATGGCCGACTTCTGCAGGACGCGCTCACAAGCGTCCACTTCCCCGCTGCTCTGCAGACTAGAAGGACGCACTTGGAGGTAGCAGACGAGCTGGGTAAGGGCGCCGGACTCGACGATGTCGGCGTGGCAGTACTTGCCGGCAGATGCGTTCGCCAGGATGGTCGCCACCTGGTGCGCGAAACAAACAAAAGGGTACATTCGGTTAATGTTCATCCCATGAAGCACAAGTTGTTCATATGCTAGTCATGATTTACTTTGATAACTCCGAACGTCCTGCGCCAACGTGTATCCGATTCGGGCGTTGGATGTATACCGTACGAAGAGGTATGACAATCCTCTAACCTTGGTCGTTATTCATAAGTGCAAATTGATTTATATTTCCCCTATATTTGTCTACCCGCTGACTTAATATGCCCCATAGTGGAAAGGGTAGATGCAGCCTCCCTTACCTGATCCTTGGCGAAGATAGAGCCGGCCAGGTCCTTCTGCCTGGCAGCCAGCATGACAGCCCGTACGGACTTGTGCTTGTAGATGCACTCGAGGGCTACGCGGTCCAGGAACGACAGGTTCGCGAGGGCCGCCGCCGACAGCAGGAACACGTCCCCGCTGTTGGCACGCGCGATCATCTCGGTCAGCGAGGACACGAGCGAGTCCATGTTCTCCGTCATGCGCTTCAGCGTGGCGCCCGTGCAGTCCACCCAGGGGGCCGTGATCTGCGCCAGCAGCCCCACGGCCTCGCACTTCTCCTGCTGTGTGGCTTCGGCGTCCCGCAGGGTGTCGCGGATGAGTTCGATGCCCCCATGCTGTTCAAGTTGCCGGATGGCCACGGAGTGGCAGCACACGATGGTCAGGGCGCGCACGGCGGCGCACTTGAGTTGCAGAAGGTTGGGATCTTGCGCGATGGCGACCACGGCGCCGATGCCACCGATACGGGTGATGAGGTCGCACATGTCCGGGCCGGTTTCGCCCAGGCTGCTGATGGCGGCCACTGCTCGCCGGGCGCAGCTGAGGGTGCGGTTCTCCTGACTGAGCTTGACGATTTTCTGCGCAGAAGACAGAAAAAAAAAATCTGTCAGCCAAACTGGATACTTCAAACGAAAACCAATATAAATACTGAAAAGCTATATCTTGGCTGTGGTGAACGACAGAGTCGAAGAAATTCGAAAAAATAAGACGAGTGCCTTAACTATCTCGTTTTCAACCAACATGAACAATCCCTGCAGACGACACTAGTACAATGACATTCAAGGACTCGGTCGCTAATTGTTAACTTGCAATTACCATCATTGCCACCAAAAAGCGCGCGGAGTTATTTTATAGCATTTAACTTATCTGCTAAACAAAAAATTTGTTGTGCTAAACGCCTGTTAGAGAAAAAAACAAGATAAACCGCATTGGCATTAGTGACAATGACTCTGATCGTCTTTTTGAGATCATGATTTATCGATCACATTGTAGACGGGAACACGTTCCTAGCGGAATAAGCGGGCTGCTCACCTCAAGGTCTTTCAGGATGAGGGAGTTGCTGAGCGTCTGCACGGTGTTCTTGACGTCCGCCATGAGGGACTTGATGGACTCCATCTCAGCGGGGCCGGCGGGCTTGCGGTTAGGCCTAGCGCCGATCTCGCGCAGGCTCTGGAGAACGCGGTACAGGTGGCTCTCGACCTTGCGCGAGTACGGTGAGGAGCCGTGGATGACAGGCTTGTAGTCCCGCAGCAGGTCGTTCACCTCCGAGCTCAGGCCGGGCGTGCTGCTGCAGAACTTGAGCCAGTGGCCCTGCTCCAGCCGTCTGGTCACGTGGGTCACGGTCGCCATGATGGAGTCCACGCGGTCTTGCAGGCACGTGATGGCGTCTGTTGTGGGCGAGATAAGCAGATAGCGTCCTTTTCAAAAAAATGTTTCGTTTCCAGCAAGTGCTCACAGATGCAGCGAAGAAATTTTGTCCTCAGGAATGTAGTAAAATCAGGTAGCATAGAACAACTTTTTGCCTGGAGCACTCTATAACAAGCGTCTACGGCTAGTTTTTATGTGTTGTAGGGTTACACCCTTTGTGTTACCGTTCCGTATCATCTGGAAAGCTCGTTCAGGATAGACTTGAAATACGTGGCAGCTTTTCGGGTCAAGTTGAATTCTTATTGCCTCAGAGCAGAAACTTGCACTCGTAGTTGCTATGGTGTGGCCGCTACTATTGAAAGTTAAACTACACTCCAAATTGATGTTACCTAGGCTCCACCTGAAAAACATCTTCTGATAAGTATCAGCTCACTAAGCATACTGAGCAGTATAGGCATTTTGTGGAATCGTACGAGAATAAAAAGTCGTATAGGAATATTTTCTGGTTTTATAAGGCGAACACTTCAGAAGAGTTAACGCTCATTTTAAGCGCACAAAAAACACGGACACACAAGACAAGGACAAGGACTTGTCTTCTGTGTCCGTGTTTTTTGTGCGCTTAAGATTAACGTTATGGAATACCAACTAGCCCGAACGCAAGCCCTACTTCAGAAGAGGAGATGCACAGAACGGTTCCAGAAAGATGGCTGCGTACCGTGTGCATCCCCGACGGCAAGGACGGCGGCGAGAGCGGGATCCTTGGTCAGGGACTTGCTCTGCAAGGCGCTGAGGCACTCGTTTTCAACGGAGAGCCGGACACTCTTGAGCCATTCCTGTACACTGGGAACGGAGCTGAGTCCCGACCTGGAATCAAAACACAGATCGTTAGTATAGACCGAGTTTTTTTCCCTGGGCTGGAACATGGCAATAGCTCTAACATTCTCATCGCTTATTTCATCTCAGGTTAAAATTGGGAATAGGTACTTACTGCTCAACGATCCACTGTAGGTAGTGTCCGAGCGGGCTGTTCTCGGGGAGCGCTGCGGGGTTGACGAAGGAGCACTCGGGAGTCTCGTCTCCGCTTTGTCTTCTCACAGGCGTCTTCACGTCTTCATCCGCGAACGGCAGCTTTCTGCAGACGTCCCGGAGGGGCGTCGGCACGATCGGGCTGACCGTGGCGTAGATGCTCTCGAGGGCCTCTTCTGCCTTAGCCCTTGAATCGGAAGACACTTCGAGCGAATCTTGCTCGCGCTTGGCCGACTCCAACAGGCGTCCGGCGTGGTTCTTCGGGGTGTCCCGCTCCTCCGCCGTGAGGTCCTCCGTAGAGGCGAAGCGGACGTTCCTCCTCTCTGAAGACCGCAGCAGGCGGAAGGAGCTTCCCCGGCGACACCGCTTCATGAAAGAGGAAGCGCTCTTCGGAGTGCTCGTCTTGGGCGTCTTAGGCGGGATCTTGGCGTTCTCCGGCGTCTTCAGGTTGTCCTTCTTAGCGGCGCTCTTGTTGTTGGGAGTCGCCGGCGTCGCAGTCTGCGGAGGCTTGTTGGCGCCAGCAGGCGTGGCGGGTAGCTGGACGTCGACCTTGGGCTTTTCCGGAAGCTTCTCCTTGCGGACATGAGCGACGTCCTTCTCACCGCCGGTCTCGGAGGACATGTTGACCGTTCTGTACTGGACATTCTTGTAGAGCGTCTTGCGACAGACCTGCTCGATCGAGTGGGCCAGCCAGTCGTCGTGCTCGACGTCCTTGCCCGGGGCGGACGTGGGGGAAGCGGGGCCGCCGATGACGATGCGCGGTGAGGCCTGCGGCGACACCTTGGACACCTGGTACGGGAGAACGCTCTTGTGGAAGAGGTCGAAGTTGTCCAGCGACGTGTCCAAGTTCAGCTTGAGGACCACGTCGGGGCTCTTGCTGCTGGCCTGCGAAGAGACGAAACGGACGGGACTCCTCATTATGCGACGAACGAGTGAGAAATACGACGCTTTGCGAGAAAGCTAGAGGGGCGAGCAGATGTTTTGACAGCGAACAACACTCATTGGCGCCGTACTCCCAACAAAGTGACCCTCGCTTAAAGGACCCTGTCCGTTTTAAACACCTCGTGACGCAGGCGACCAGTCTGGGAAAGGGGAAGGCGGGTTGCTCCAAAAGCCCACTCATCAAGGTTCAACGGTCTTCAAGATTACAGAAGAAACCTTTGAGAGAGAGTATTCCGTAACAAAACGAAGAGAGTGGGGGAAAAGCGTAAATCAATGCGACTATGCAGCGGGCGCCCGCGCCTCTCTCCACCCCACCCTTTCCTCCTCTCCCCAAGTCGTGGCGTCCCCTCCCAATCCTTTTGTGATCCCCCCGCGCTTTTATGTTCTTTCCGGCGGGTCCTATGTTCTCCGAACCCCGCGGTGTTCCAGCCGGCGTCAACGGCTCGGGGTTCGCCAGGTGCGCAGCGGGCCCACCGGCCTGACGCGCAACGTCTGACGCGCGAACGGCGGCTTACCAGAGGCGCGCTTCAGTATGTTTATTTCTCGCCGCGTGAGCGCAACCTCGCTTTTATGTCCCACTGACTTAGAAGAAACGTATATACGCGCAATAAGGGAAGGGCGCCTTCTTATTGGCGGTGCACTGAACTGCGCGAGGCAGTTAGTTTAGAGTTAGCTGGTTTTCCGTTGAACTGAACCCTAGCTGCTCTTCTAATATACACAACCTTCTTTTTCTTTAGAAAGCTAAGCGCCAAATACCAGTGGTGCACTTTGTTTCCGTCCAATATATCTTTCCTAATCTGTCTCTCTCCCTGCCTCTTTCTAACCGAAAAATTTTAGATGGTTTTCGCTTGCCCGTAGGTGCTTACATTTAAAACGAAGGAAGAGGTACAGATAGGGAGTGAAATGGAGCGGGGGCATCTAACTGAAATTCAGATGACCGAGGTTATCAAACACTCGTGAAAAGCGATAAAAGCGCGCATAACAAACCAGGACGGATCCCGAAACCAAATGTGGCAACGGGGACATTGAGATTAAAGTTAGCTATGAAGTTAGCCCGCTATGCCTATATCGGGCTACATCGGTAAAGTCTGAACCCATGCCCGGTTAAAACACGGCTTCCTGGCGCGAGGGGTGCTCACCGAGGTGTCAAGTCCTCCACGTCCCATCTTGCTCTCGTCGGAGCAACGGTGGCGTGCGGGTCAAATCCGGCTTGCGATGACGGTGCGAATACAATCCAGGGATGGCGAACGCGACTATCAATGCGAGATGCTGAAGAACATCGCGATTCGTTGCGGAGGAAAGCAGTCGAGCTAGTGCGCGCTGAATGCGAGCGCAACGCACTGATGCGGTTTGGCGCGGAGCGCGGCCACTTTTATACGGCGTGGCGCGCGCCTGGGAGAGGGAACGCGGTGTCGCCTTTGAGGAGCCTTGCAAGCTCTCCCTCTCTCACCTTTCCCCTTCCCCAGCGCCTGCTGCCCGTGCCAGATGGTCCACGACCACAGAGCAGCTCGCGTGTCGCGGAGAACGCAGCTGGCACGCGCCGGCGCGTGGCTCGATTTCCGTTCCCCCTTCGACCCCCCCTCTTCATTCTGGTTCTTCTCCAGCCTTGCCGTCTTTGACGCAAAATGATCCCCCCGCCGCTCCCTCACCTCCTACGAATCCTCCGCGACACATCTTGATGACTCTCCTGGCCTCTCCCTCTCCCACCTGGCCCGGACCACCGATTCTACCGAACGATCTGGATGTGCTTGCAGAAGGTAGAGGCCTTCGTTGCCACGCGTTTACCAGACGTGAGCTCCCCCACAAGCAAGATCCCCTCCTCAACCCTGGCTCCAGCTTTGGCGAAGCCCGGCACCTCCATAACCACACCTAACTTTACAAGACCTCTCTCTCTCTCTCTTTGCAACTTTAGCCCCCT
Source organism: Haemaphysalis longicornis (assembly GCF_048455015.1). Lineage (NCBI taxonomy): Eukaryota > Metazoa > Arthropoda > Arachnida > Ixodida > Ixodidae > Haemaphysalis > Haemaphysalis longicornis. The sequence continues at coordinate 74,821,840 of NW_027526407.1, forward strand.
CTTCCGTCCCCCCGTTCAGATGTTAGATCGACGGCGGGGCGCGTGGCAGGTTCGATTCGGAACCAGCCGGCGGCACCATGGTTCAAGCACGGCCGGGCGACAGCTGCGTCTTTGGTGGCGCGTGCCGGAAGCGACGCGCCTCCTCCTAAAAGACGACAGTGCAGGAAAGGCCGGGGACTGTTCGGCCTGCGGAGGCGGCAGTGGGGGGTTTTGGGGGGGTCGGCGGAAGGTTTTTGTCGCAGCTGTTGCGCGCACCGGGCCGGCCGCGATCTCTCGGTCGACTGCCTCCGCCCTCCCGGAGACCGAGCGACCGACCGGCCCGGTGTGAGCCACGCGAACTCGCACGCACGCACAAATGCGTTGGTTGCCGTGACCCCCAGCGCACGGCGGGAGAAGGAGCAAAACTTCAAAAACCGGACCGGCGCGCGCGTTTGCGTTGTCGTAGAAGAGCGAGCAGCGGCTTCCGTTTGTTCCGAACAGGGCTGCGCCCATCAACGCGGGTTCCTCCTCCGGATGAAAGATAGCGCCGGGTGCCGGAGAAAAGAACGGAAACGGGGGGACGGGCCACGTCTTCGGACAAGACTGACAAAGGGAAAGATCGTCTACAGTGCTTCGCCCCTCCCGCGGTCGTCTGCTCAGCCTGCCTCGTGGGCTGGCACGCGCCGGCTGTCAGGCGGATCGCGTTTCACAATTTTTCGGTGTTGCTGCCTCCTTTTTTGTTATTTTCTTCACTCCATTTAACGGTAAATAAAGACAACTATGCGCGCTGGAGAGAGGCCTAGCTCTGCGGGCCTTGCGAACATAAGGACGCAAGAGTTGTAACGAAAGTAAAGCAACAACAACTTCCGCTGGGGGACCGCTCCTTTGCGAGGAAAAAAAATGAAGTAACACCTAGGTGAGGGTGTAGGTTAAAGGTGATGACCCCGGGCTGGTCTGCCGAGCGGCACGTGGCTCCCGTCAGATCTGTCTTAGGGATCGGCTCGTTCGCTGGCTTCGGATTTCACTGTTTGTTTGAAGAATAGTCATTTCTGGATTTTGAGAGAAAGGAAGCGCGTCTGTTGGGTAATAGGAACTTCAGGGGAAAGAGGAGGGGGAGGAAGGACCGGTTGTCGAGCGCTTCGTCGTTCACATCCAGATGTAATGGAGTCCACATACGGGACATCGCTGAACTTCCGGTGCCACATCTTGCGGCCGCACCAGACCCGGCGACAACGCCATTGGAAGAAAGAGCGTCGACTATGCGGTTGGAGATCTCAAAGATGAGGTACACAGTGTCGTGCGCAGCCTTATCTTCGACTTGTTTGATCCCCTTGAAACAGTGCCTGTCTTGCCGCGTAAGCATAAGCTCTCCCGTCCTCCAGGGACGGATTACCTCTTGTGATTTCTAAGCGGTAACTTTGATGGCGGGTTATCCTCCCGATAATCCAGAGTAACTTTGCGAGAACTTTCATCATCATCATCATCAGCCTACTCAGGTCCCCTGCAGGACGAATGGCTCTTCTATTGACCTCCAACCGCTCCTGTCCTGCGCTGCTGGAGTCCACAGTTTACCCCCGAATTCCTTTATTTCATCCCTCCATCGGGTTAATGGCCTTCCCTTTGTTACAGACCCGTCTCTTGGTATCCACTCTACTACCCTACAAAAGGGGGACAGCGCAAACTCAGACAAAAACACAAGACGAAGAAGGTGACAAACACGAGCGCTGCCTTGTGTTTTTGTGTTTCGTCTTGTGTTTTTTGTCGGAGTTTGCGCTGTCCCCCTTTTTAATCATGCACCAACTCGCCCAAGCCTTAACCCTTGCAAGCTACTACCATAACTGTCGACCGGTTGCCATATCGCCTAATTGCGCGGCCAGCCCAAGTCAATTTCTTTTGTCTTTATTTGAACTAAGATATCTTCTACTGTAGTTTGTTCTCTGATCCACGAAGCTCGTTTCCTGTCTCTGAGTTTTACTCCTATCATTATTCATGTCTACTCCCTATCCTGTAGGCGAACGGGTCTGCTCCATCCCGTACCTTCTGTGAAATGGTCGGACGAAAGCACCTCAGGAATGACTGCCGGCAACTCAGAAAAACTTCCTGCCCGGTGGCGCCTTCTAACGCCACCAGATGAGGGCGAAAAGCAAAAAACGCCGTGTGTCGAGATTTTGACGCAAGTTAAAGATTCCCAGGTGCTTAAAGTTACTGTATTTACTCGCATAATGATCGCACTTGCGTAATGATCGCACCCCCCTGAAGTTCGCCGTCAAAATAAGATTTTCTTTTTATTTCCCGCGCAATGATCGCACCCTGAACTTGCCGCAGCCATATGCCGTGTGTGTGCGAAGTCCAGCTGACGATGTTCGTGCATACCTACGTTCCCTCCTCTTTCAAAGCGGACATGGCTATGTCATTGCCGTAGACTTGCCGATATTGGCGATATCGGCACGCATGAGTTCATTATTGACAGTGCGTCGGAAGAAAATCGCACTAAATGCGCATAATGTACTCACAAGACACAGAAGAAAACGCGCTCAGTTTGTTCCTTCGGCAGCCGTGTCCCGCACTATGACAGCAGCAGCCACTCATTGGACGACCTGTTTTCACCTCGCAGCACGCTCGTCCCAGCGCGTTCCGTAATTCATGAAAATACTACATTTTGAGTCACTTTGCAACAAGGTGGTCAGTTTTTATTATGTCTTTATTGATTACGTTTATGTTCATGCGACCTACCGTAAAAATTCTGACCTCCTTTGCGTTTTCTGCTCTGAAATTTTTTTCGCGAGAAATTTACCTCGCGTAATGATCGCACCCCTAAATTTGCATCATATATTTTTGAAGAAAAAAAAAGTGCGATCATTACGCGAGTAAATACGGTAATCTGGAATCCCCCACTATACACCGCGACTCATCAGGTGCAGCTTCGGTCCTATAAAGAAATTGGGACGTCTTTCGTTTCTTATTTCCAGATTTCGTCTGTATACCAACTTTAAGGCTTTGCAAAGCTACCTATACATCTATTTTTAACTACAATTCTACCTATCTTTACCTAGATCTCTCTCTATCGGTATCCGTTTTGCGTGACCCAATTGCCTGCTGAGACCTTTGTGCACGTGCAAGAAACCCACGTGGTCTAAATCAATTCACTGTAACCTTCCGCAAAGGCCTTCCTTTATTACCCACGTATTACTACGACGCGCGCGCACACACAAAAAAATATCCTGAAGGGATAGCCACAACGGCGCCTACACAACAGGCGTGCGTAAGGGAATCGGCCGATCAATTTGCGGAGGTGGCGGTAAGTACGTGCACTGGCGGTCATTTCGAAGCGACACGCCTACGACATCGTGGAGAGGTGCCATGCGTTATACAAGACCCGGTCTGACCATCTGGGACTCTTTATTATCGCGCCTCAACATCTGTTCTTTCGGCCTGCGCACGTTTTCGTACATGTATATATCGTGCTCGAAACGGGTCACCAGGGCGGCAGGGTACGCGATCGTCATGAGCGAGCACCGCTCTAAATGTGCCCAAGCATGCTCTACACCTGAATCGCGGATGAGTTATAGTGCGTTGAAAAATCGACAAGGAAAATCGCGCAATAATAGCCGCCGAGCGAGACAACTTGCATTCGACGGCACAGCTGCAAAGGACGAACACTGCATATATGGTCAACGTTATCCTCGCCACCCTTGCAGAGTGGCCTGCAGGCGACAACATCTCGGCAGACGTCTCTGCATACCGATATTGTAAACAGTCCTCTCTCTCTCTCTCTCTCTCTCTCTCTCTCTCTCTCTCTCTCTCTCTCTCTCTCTCTCTCTCTCTCTCTCTCTCTCTCTCTCTCTCTCTCTCTCTCTCTCTCTCTCTCTCTCTCTCTCCATTCCCTTCGTCCATCGTGACCAGTGGTCTCATCCTTTTCTAATAAAGGTTTTATCTATCTATCTATCTATCTATCTATCTATCTATCTATCTATCTATCTATCTATCTATCTATCTATCTATCTATCTATCTATCTATCTATCTATCTATCTATCTATCTATCTCCCTCTCCCTCTCTGTAACCCCAACAGCGAAGTCGCGCTCCGCGTCCTGGCTAACCCCTCCCTTGCTCAACTAAAATGCTATCATCGTTATAATCATCCTCTCGTCTACAGCATGACTACCACAGTAGCGGTCCCAGAGATCGGTTTTGGGGGGGGGGCGATTTTTTTCGGGGGGGGCAGGCGAATTAAGATTCGCTCGCCTCCTTGCGCCAATTCTGCGGAGGTGGTGATAACCATGGAGGCGTGTGCGCGTATGCGGTGCAACCCGCTGGGATTTAACTTCGCGCAAGTGGAATGCTTAAAAAAACTAAAAATAAGAAACTGAGGACCTCTTTGGGGGGGGGGGGGGCGACCGCCCCCTTCGCCCCCCCCCCCTTGGGACCGCCACTGGACTACCAATACATGTGTTCCTTCAGTGGTGCCTGTGGGTTTTCATAACTTAGCAAAAATAAAGAAGCCTTTGTCATGGGTTGTAATTGCGCCGCGAGAAAGCTTTCCCATTTGAAGACGTCTGCTACATCAGACGCACCCCATTCAGTTTGATACTAACCGCATTTTTATTCTCGTATAATATCACACTGTCCACTCTGTGCCCACGAAGGGACTACAGTGTGTCCGCGGGGTCTAGGAGAACTCGTCAAAAGTGAACTCGTCGCAGCCAACTCGTCATAGGTGAATTCGTCACATAGGGCAAGTCGTCATAGGCCATCTCGCACTAGGGAAACTCGTAACCTAGGGTACCTGGACACTCGGCCATCTCGTCACAATTTACGCTTTTCGTCTATCATGTTCAAATGAAAGAGTAGAAAAGCTTGTATTATTCTCATCTTATGCGTAAACATTCTTACACACCTCCTTCAACTCACCACCCTTAATGTTTCCTTTGTCACCTTCGAGGAACGCGCCAGCCAGACAGCGTATCTTATTTTTTTCTTTGTGCAGCTGATTACGTGAGTCTTTTATATTAGATTTAGTTTGCCCGTTCTGTTTTTTCTGAAACTTTTTTTTTAAATTTTTGCTAATTAAGTGACGGCGATGTATTGGGGTTTGCGATTTCTTTCTGTGTTTTAGCGTTTTAGTATTTTGATCTTTTGTTTTCATGCCTGCTGACAAACGATGATTGTCAAGCTGGGTAACTTTCGTTTTGTTAGCCTTCATATCACCTATATATGGGAGCGAAAGTCAAGGCTGGACTTAAAGTCGACCCCCCCCCCCCCCCCCCACACACACAAAAGTGTTACGAATATTTTTAAAGGGAGAAGAACAGCAAAAAAAAAAAAAGGAACCGGAACTGGTGCTGAAACCGAAAAGCCAATTTCAACGACCACCTGCAAACAAACCAGAGGCCAACATTTTGCCCTTTTTATAGATACATATAGAATCAGGCAAAAAGCTTCAAATGATAACGCAAAAAAAAAACGAGAAGAAAGAAAAGGAAACGCAAAAGAAAGAAAAAGTCGACCTACCCCCCTCCACACAAAAAGAGTGACGAATATTTTTTGGAACGAGAAGAAAAAAATCAACCTGAAAAGAAACCCCTTAACCAGTAAAAAATGAAAAATTTTTTTTGCAACAAGAAGGGAAATAAGAAGGGGACAGAGGGACATGTGTTAAAATAGAAAAACCATTTCAACCACCGCCTGCAAACTAACAAAAGAAGGAGACCCCCCGAACTCTGAAAAGGTCAACCTGGGAGTAATTAAAAGATTAGAAGCCACTAACTTCCTCTCCCCATTTCCTCGACACCGGTCAAAAATGGAACCGCGAGACGACTTTTCCTAGCACGAGAAGGTCAGTGGTACCACTTTGCCTAGTACGGGATCACCTAGAACGAGATGCCCTCTTTGACCAGTTTCCCTATGACCAGTTTTCCTAGGACGAGTTGGCTGCGACGAGTGGGCCGGTTCCCGTGTCCGCGACCCCGCTCTTATAACCTCGTTTTCGCCTGCCCTCCCTTTCATCCCCTACACACCCCTTCCCCAGTGTCGAGTAGCAATCCGGGCTCTAAGCAGTAACCGCTCGGCCTTTCCATTCGCTTTTCTACTCCTCCTTTGTTTGTCATTAACCCTAAATCGACTAAATCGACTAAAAAACCCTAAATGTCATTAACCCTAAATCGCTTTTCGACTGCTTTTCTATTATTGTGTTGCGGAGATATTGAAGCTAATCCCGGGCCAACAACGCGTTCTGAAGCGCTATTACAGCTTGAAACGCTACCGGAGGACCCCGCTGAACAAATGAGTGTGCTATTTCAGCTCCTTAAAGACGTTCATGCGCGTTCTGTGCAAAGTTCGAAGAATCACGCTGATCTAGCCGCTGACGTAAAAGCCATAAAAAACGGCCAAAAAGATGTCGAGACGAAAGTAACCGGAATACTAAAAAGACTAGAGGAACTAGAAAACAAATCCCAAATAGCCGAAAACCTCAAAAGCGAGCTATCAAGCATGCATGATTTGGTATTGGAAACTACTGCTCAAAATAGCTTGTTACAAGCCCGCCTGGACGAGCTTGAAGATAGGTCTCGACGTGACAATTTAATTTTTCACGGGCTTCCAGATGTCAAAGAAACATGGGAAGAAACTGAAGCAAAGGTGGTCACTGAAATTAAGTCCGTCATAGCTTCATTTTCACCAAACTCTATCCATCGCGCACACCGATTAGGCTCATTTTCGCCAAATCGATGCCGTCCTATTATTGTGAAGTTTAGTGACACCAAAAGTAAGGATAAAATATTGTCTGCACGCTCCCAATTTAAAGAAAAAGACATTGGCGTTAGCGAAGACTTCTCTCCCGCTACGCGCATCACCCGAAAAAAGCTTGTTGACTTCGCAAAAAATCTGCCAGAATCCCCACAATTTAACCTTCGTTACAATAAGCTATATGTTAACAAAAAATGCTACATGTTTGACACTAGCGCTGGGCAGGTTATTGAAGTCGAACGGCCCGGTCGAGTTTTCGAAAATGACAACAACCAGGCACATGTCCCTTCCTAGGAACGCGCGAGGGGTAGTGGCCCTAGATCTAATACAAGAATTTCTGTTCTGTTCACTAACATCAGAAGCCTTCTAAACAAATACGATTCATTGTCTTCCGCAATAGATACCTGCGATGCACAGATAATTGTGTTGACCGAAACATGGCTCCGCGCACATGTCCAGGACTCGGAACTTTTTCATGATGCGTGTCATTTTACAATTTATCGTTGCGATCGAACTGCGCATCGGGGAGGCGGTGTTCTTTTAGCGATATCGAAAAACATATCTTCGTCTTGCATACACATTAACACCACCCTTGAAACTATCTGGGCTTTGCTCACTATTGGCCATCAGAAAATCGTCCTAGGCGCATGCTATCGTTCCCCTTCGTCGTCGCCAACATTTGTTAGTGAACTGCACGACGTTTTGAACCACATCGTAACACGTTTTCCCAATCATCCCTTATTTTTGCTCGGCGACTTTAACTTTCCGAATATAAATTGGACTTCACAACCAGCTTCCATTTCTCCTTTTTCGACACAAGCTTCAGAGTTTTTTACCTTTTGCTCCATCTTCTCTTTAACGCAATTAGTAGATCAAGAAACTCGAATATCCTCCCACGCAGCAAACACGCTTGACTTAATTCTAACTACACGGCCCGATCTTACTTCCAATATAACATACTTGCCTGCCATTAGCGATCATTCTCTTCTCAGTTTTTCTATTAACGCATCATTCCAGAAAGTTTCAAACAACAAAAAAGTAATTCGTGACTACAAAAAGGCGAACTTTCAGGCTATTAATCACGAGTTATCCACCTTTCTTGATACTTTTCTGACAAACTTCGATGATCGTTCTGTTCAAACTAACTGGGACATGTTTGCTTGTAAAGTTCACGATCTAACAGCAAAATTCATACCGAAACGCACTATCACGTGTAATCCACGCGCCCCGTGGTACAACGCCCACCTGAAAAGGCTGTCTAACCGTAAGAAG